>NW_027397063.1:16888906-16989170 GCF_003265705.2 Callorhinus ursinus | reverse complement strand
TCAGAGGTACAGGTCTGTGATTCAACAGTCTTGCACAATTCACAGCGATCACCATAGCACATACCCTCCCCAATGTCCATCACTCAGCCACCCCATGCCTCCCACCCCCACCACTCCAGCAACGCTCAGTTTGTTTCCTGAGATTAAGAATTCCTCATATCAGTTTAACATAACTCAATTTTTTAAAAGTGTCCCAGAGATTAATTCTGAGCCCTTGTTCTTGTTACCTCATTCCCTAGGGGGTCACATTGAGACCCCTAACTTTAGGAATTTATCCATTTCTTCCAGGTTGTCCAATTTGTTGACATATGTTTTTCATAATATTCTCTTAAAATTGTTTGTATTTCTGTGGTGTTTGTATTTCTTCTCTCTCATTTGTGATTTTATTTGGGTCCTTTCTCTTTTCTTTTTGATAAGTTTGGTTAGGGGTTTATCAATGATAAATGATAAATGGTTCTCTATCTTCTCACTTTCAATCTGCCAATGTCTTTAGGTCTAAAATGAGTCTCTTGCAGGCAATTACAGATGTATCTTGTCTTTTTGAACACCTTGTGTCTTTTGATTGGAGCATTTAGTTCATTTACATTCAGAGTAATTACTGATAGGTATGTATTTAGTGCCATTTTATTACCTGTTTAGTCTTTTCCGGAGATTTTCTCTGTTCCTTTCTTGTCTTTTTCACTTTTGGTCTTTCCTTTCCACTCAGTCCCCTTTAATATTTCTCACAGGGCTGGTTTAGCAGTCACAAACTCCTTTAGTTTTTGTTTGTCTGGGAAACTCTTTATCTCTCCTTCTATTCTGAATGACTGCCTTGCCGGATAGCGTATTCTTGGCTACATATTTTTCTCACTCAGCACATTGAATATATGTGCTTGCCAAGTATCTGTTAAAAGATTTGCAGCTAGCCTTACAGGTCTTCCCTTATAAGTTAGGGACTTCTTCTGTCTTGCTGCTTGTGGGGTTTTCTCTTAATCACTGTATTTTATAAATTTAATTACAATATGTCCCAGGTCCTGTTTTTGTTGATTTTGTTGGGAGTTCTCTGTGTCTCTGGATCTGGATGTCTGTTTCTTTCCCCAGATTAGGGAAGCTTTCAAATATGATTTCCTAAAATAAATTTTCTGCCCCCTTTTCTCCCTCCTCCTCCTCCTCCTCCTCTTTCCCTTTCTCCTCCTCCTCCTCCTCCTCCTCCTCCTTCTTCTTCTTCTTCTTCTTCTTCTTCTTCTTCTTCTTCTTCTTCTTCTTCTTCTTCTTCTCCTCCTCTGACTCCTATAAAATGAATGTTAGTACGTTTGATAGAGTCACTGTGTTCCTTAAGTCTATTCTTGTGTTCCATAATTCTTCTTTCTCTCTTGTTCAGCTTATTTTCTGCTATTTTGTCTTCTATATCATTTATTTGTTCTTCTACTTCTTCTATCCAGTGCTCAGGGTTCAGCGAGTATCCTTATGATTGTTGCTTTAAATTCTCCATCAGGCATATTACTTCTATCTGTTATTCTTGGCTGTGATCATATCTTGTTTCATTTGAGATGGATCCCTCCATCTTGGCATATTGTCTAAGTCTCTGCCTTCATCTCTGTGTTAGAAAAACCCATTATGGGTCTTCTGCTCCTGAGAATGATAGCTTTATGAAGAAGACCTCATATAGTGTCCAGGGTCTGATGCTTCGGTAAGTCTCTGGTATGTGCCATGTGCACTCTGCTGTTATGTTTTTTTTTCCTGTTATATTTTGACTGTTCTATCCTTCAGGCAATCATCTACAGAGGTTCTCCTTGCCTGCAGTGGGTAGTGTTTGGTCCTTGGTCAGAATGTGGTGAGTTTTAACTAGGGGTGCTCTGGTCTGCTTGTTAAATGAAACCTGATACTTCTTCCACTACACACACACACACACACACACACATATTATTGTGTTTGATATTTTTTTATTTTTAAGATGGGAGAAATAATAGCTTATTTTTGTGCTTATGGGAATAATCAAGTAGAGAGTAAAACTTACTGATGTAGGACAGAAAGAGAAGAGCTGCTAGAGAAGAGTCTTTAAACAAGTAAGAAGTGATAAATTAGTAAATAAATGGAGAGATTCAATTTATGTAGGAACAAGGAAATTTCATATTCTATAGCAGCAAGTGAGAAAAGGAATATGTGATACAAGGGTTGATTGATCTCAATTTTCTAATAAGGTAGGAAGCAAGGTCATCTGGTGTAAGAATGGTGGAGAAGATGTCGGGGTGGTTGGGACAGGGAATATACCAGCATGTTTTCCTGGCAGTACTGAGAGCCCTACCAAGTCCTATGTGATCTGATTCCCTAATATTATGATCTGGTTGCTAATATTATGCTCTACAACTTGCCCTTTTATAGTACTGGCATGGCTCTCTTAGTCTCTTAATCAATTCTATAAAATACCAAGCACATTCCTGTCTTAAAAGTTTCAATTTTCACTCCTTTTCCTGGAACCCTTTCTCTTGAGATCCACATAGATCTTTCCTCATCTTATCGGACCTCTAAATGTAAGTTTATGAAAGAGGTATTTCCTAACCAACCACCTCATTCCTCTCTAATTCCTTATTTCACTTTATTTTTCTTGTTAGCACATATCATTACTTGACATATTGATTTGCTTATTTATGCCTGCATTTTCCTAATAGAATTGTATTTCCATGATACTATACCCAGGTCCCAGAAAAGTGAGTGGCAGTTGATGTTAATAACTAACTCTTTCAAATGACTGCCTGAATGAATGATTACTGGGGGAAGAGGAGAGAGAATTTAGCAGGGCTAAATTTCCATATACCATAATAAGAAGTGCATAATGGATAATGTCTGTATTGCTTATTCAAGAGACATGGGTATGAACATAGTATTTAAATAATTGGAGCTAAATTATAGTAGAATAGATAAAATTATCAAAAGTGCTTGCTTTTAGGATAGCGTTGACATGAGAGAGAGGATGCAAAGTACTTATTTTTGTTATACTCATTTAACATGGTTGATTTTTTTTCACTTAATAACTTAATAACACTGATAAACACCAAAAGCAAATTATTGTAAAAGGCCAGTTTGAGTAAAATGATGTATTTTACTGTCATTTCTGTTATCTAAAACTGTGATTGGGTTTCTCTGCTGTCACCACAAATGAAATAATTTGAAAAAGCTGAAAGCCTCCCAAATCAATACATCCAATGGCAATCACTTTTTGTAGCAACCTGCAATTAGGCATCGAAAATATCCATTTTAATCCACCTAAAAAATCTGACTTTAATACATTCAATGCACTTTCAAATATGGCTAAGTTCAAGTCCATTCATCTCTAGCCAGGAGATGTGATAGTTGAGTATCTGGACACAAAGAGGCTGTATTGAAATGTATGTTTTCCATCTGTGTGGTGTCATGCAAGTTAACTCATATCTCCATGCCCTAGTTTCTTCATTGTTAAAATGAGTATGCCTATACTTTAAAACTATGTTAGTGAAGAAATTAGTATATACAATGTATATAATAGTACCAATACATTGTTATGATAAATGGTAACATCATCATAATTATTAATATTACTATGCATATTATTTTAAGTGATCTCCAAATGGCTACATGGGCTTGCCTCTTTTTATATATAAATAGTAAGACAATGGTGGAAATAGATGCTGCAACACTACAGAGCCAGCACAAAGATTAAAATTTAATCAAGAGCTCATCTTAAGTGCCAGGCAATCTTAATTTACATTTGGTGAAATTTTGGGAGTTCCCCACTATACAACACGAAAGGGTAATCTGTGGATTTTAGTGAAAATGAAAAGTGCATGTTACAATTCTCTGTAAGGTGAGTTTAAAATGCTGTTTGAGATGGAGAGTTGGAAGTGTTAAGCAATAGTTCACTTTCATGGTTTAAGGTGGCTTGTGTATTACTCCCTGTACAGCAATTCACGTTTTGCCTCTAGTGCCCAACAGTGTGCTATGTAGTCCTAACTTTTTAGAATTCTTTGTTTCATCCCTATGAATTATTTCTGTGTGCATTTGTGAGTGTGAATGTGTCTGTGAATGTGTGTGTGTGTGTGTGTGTGTGTGTGTGTGTGCGCACATGTGTTTGGGACCAGATGTGTATAAGAATTCTTTCAAGTCATTTGAAACTCCATGCCTTTTGAGGGACTCTTAACCATACATCAGAAACTTTTCCTATCAGTAAAATATTATGCTGTAAAAGTACTTCTCTTCAGGTGGCTCACAACCTAGATGAGGGCCACAGGATGTCAAAGGTAGAAGAGGTCTGGAGAACTTTCAAGTCTTCCTAGAATAGTTTCCATGATACACAGAGGAGAATGCAGGCTGAAGATGGGACGGAACCAGAGCCAGATCTCTGGACTCCTGTTGAACTATTTCAACTGCATCATATGGCTTCAAACCATCCAAAGGACAAATATAACTCATGTTCACTGATGGGTTGGATGTTATTTCCATGATTTTATTATGAATTTTTCTTCCCTATCTGGACTGCAGTGTTCTTAAATATACATATATTTTGAGAAAGACGCTATTTTTTACCCACTCCTTCATAAAGAAGTGGAGAAAATGACACTATTTATAGGAAGATAAAGAAAGTGGACATTTTATGAAGGCATATGTTTTAAATTAGATGAGGACATAAATCTGCTGCTGAAATTACCTGCAACTATACAGACAATACTATAGTTCAAGACAATACAACACAAATCATGGAGAAAATTATTTGCCTATAAATCTTAATCTCCCACAATTTTATTTTCTTTCATCTATTTGCTATGTGGCACTCCTGAATTTTAGGTGCTGGGTCTATTACTTGGAAATAGGCTTGCCCTAATAAAACTGACATTTCTAAAGGGCTGTTTTCATAGAATCATGCTCTTGCTTCTAAGATCCCTAATTCAACACCATTGACATAGCCTCAATTCTTCGCAGAGAACAATACTGGGAACAAAGGGAGAAATAAAAATAAAAGGAGAGAGCAGATGAGAGCAGGGAAAAACTCTTAAAGCTGTTTTATTCCTCATAATTCAAAAAGTTATAGCATTCACTTACACTGAAACTCAACTTCTCCATTTTCACACTACCTTTGTACTAGCAGAGACAAGTAAAACCAGGCAGACTTTTAAATAATTTTTGGATAAGTTCTCCTCTTTAACAAAAACTTAGTAACTTTTTCTTAACTCTAGATTTTATCTCAAATAATGTACTGATTATATGTTATATACACTCAGTTTTCACGGAAATAGTGAAAACCCAGCAGGTTTTTAAGTGAACATTTCCAGTCTAAGAGCAGAATGTGAAAGAATAATGATTAATATGAAAGCAGAATGAGGTATCTTATTCAACTCTCATGAAATTCGCACTAGCCAAAGTCTTCTATTCTGTTCAATTATGTCATTTCAGTTTTTTCCTGTGGAAGGCAGAGTTTCAGCCAAGCTGAAATGAGTGGAAGAGAAAGAGTTCACCTTTGCAAAAGGCTGTTTGCATGTCATGGTATCTCAAGCTTTTAGGTACCCTATGCATTACACTTCAAGTATCCCAGCCAAATGTGTCCTTAAAATAATTCCGTATATTAGTTTTTGACACTAGCTCTCCAGCTCTATCTCTTTGTCTAAGGAAAGATAAATTTGCTTGTTCTAATTAATTACAGACGCCACAGACGAAATTTTACTCTCATTGTTATATGAGAAATACAAATTCACTATTTAGAGAAAAAGTAAATCACAAGCAAAATAGGGCAAATCAGACTTTGTAAATAAGACATTTCAAAAATTAGTTTACATAAGGTGGGTAAGTGACAAAACCAAGGTTTTATTTCAGATAAAGTTGTATGTCATGGGTTAAGCATAAATGGTTTCTTTGGTACAGTATTTATCATTGCCTTTAAACCTTTAAAACACAAACATACTCAGTGATTTACTACACAGTACATTCTAAACATGTTTGACCATAGAAGTCATACTTCTTAGAGTGTCTTGCCAGAAAAGGGTTTCAAGGGACAACATCCTAAAAGACTGTGTGAATAAAACCAGTAATAGCACACTTTATAAATTTTAATACCTGCAGATGTTATCTTTCCCTTTCTGTTCTGTCAAATACAAGCAAATCTTTTAGGGACTATAGGTAATTTAAAATATACTAACTTTGAGCACAAATAAATGATACTGCAAGGTAGCAATTAGAGCCTTCTTTGTTTGCTATTTTGTTTGTGTATTTTATCAGTGATATACTGAACTGATAGTAAAATTCACCTGCTAATTATCCATTTGCTTATAACTCTAAGATAGCTTAAAAATACTCGTCAAAATACTTTTAGTTACTGTTTTGATTAAAATTTTATTGTTGCAGCTTACTTCTCTTTTACCTTTTTATTTGATGAAATGTTGCATTTATCTTTGGTTATTACTGGAGATACTGGATCAGTTTGAAAAATTCAAATTTATCATCTCCATTATATTGTTAACTTTTTTAAAAAAGGAAGGCTATTTAATAATTTTTATTTCACAAAGATTTCTCTATAAATATTTCCATGCCACAAGAAAACAATTATATCCAAAAGATTAAACTAATGGAGAATTTTTACAAAGTATGTATTAAAATATGAGAAAATGTTTGAAGTTGTATATATTATTTATTCTCTTCCTTATTATTTTCCAAGCCATAATGAAATGACAGTAGATAGATTCCTTGTGAAAAACAAAACAAATAAACCCCACAAAAACAAAAAAAAACACAAATAATAATGAGTTCAGCAAATCAGTCTACACACATATACTAAAACACACAGAAAATTTTTTTAAAAGATTTTATTTATTTATTTGAGACAGAGAGAATGAGAGATAGAGAGCACGAGAGGGAAGAGGGTCAGAGGGAGAAGCAGACTCCCCGCTGAGCAGGGAGCCCGATGTGGGACTCGATCCCGCGACTCCAGGATCATGACCGAAGGCAGTCGCTTAACCAACTGAGCCACCCAGGCGCCCAAACACACAGAAAATTTAAGAAAAAAATAGCTAAGTTAAAGTTTAAACAACTTATGTGAAATCAATTCTATTTATACATTTATATCCAGTATAGTGTAGGTCTACTTTACCATCATTTGTTGTTGATTTCAACATTGACACTGAATACAAACGTTCTTTTAAAAAAATCTCTATCTTGAAATATCCCTATCACAAGAATCTTTAGACCACCTAATTTCACAAAGGAAGTCAAATGTTTTGTTGAGGAGAGATTGTATTGTCAATGTATGTAAGTTCCATCTTTAATTTTTAAGTATTTTAGTATACAGTAAAACACAGTATTTCATTAGGCTTGGGAAAACAATTTTTATGGGTAATTTATAATAACTTTACTATTTTTGATTTGCAGCTTACATGAATATTCAGGTAACCAACGAATTCATCCAAATTGGGGATTTTAAAATGTCATTGGCTTATTTAGTCGTCTGTTCATTCGTTTGTGTTCTTTTAGAGGGGCAGAAAGGATGTTTTTTAAAACTACCAGTATTTTTCTAAATATTTTTCAAATAATTAAAGAAAAATATGTGAAAGTCACCTCAGCCCTAGTGCTGATATTATTTTAAAATTATGTGAGCACTCACTGAGCTCTGATCTCCAGAGCTTAAAAATATCCCCATTGTGTCAAATATTATTGAGGTTACAAACAGATGCATTATTTTTATGTTATCAAATCAATAAAAACTGAAGTTAGAGAAATTGGAAGACTTTTGAGATTAAAGGAAACAAGATATTGCTGTGTGCACCTGCTTCGTGTGAATTTCTCTTCCATCATATTGGACCTCCTTAAGTTCCAGAATAAGAGAGCTAAATCATTTTAATCTACATTTTCCTTTGTTTTTATTCTTGTTTTGTTTCATTTTACTTTGTTTTTATTACAATGTAAAAAGTTTACCCTATTCTGCAGTCTTTGGACTGGCTCAAATGTTTCCCTCTGTCGTGTGGTGATATATCATACAAGCCTTAACCACAAAAGCAGAAACCAGGATAAGCACTTAATATGGAGGAATTTCAATGCAGGAAGCTGATTAAATACGTGATGTAAGAGCTAAGAAAATAAGAAAGGTTGGCAAGGCAAATCAGAGATTAACAGGAAAGGAATCTACTCTCACTTTAGAGTTGCGTGACAAAGAAATGAGGTTTTATAACTTGTGCTGGAGACCCCAGCTTTCCTTGCAGTATCTGGATATACAGGGTGTGGGTTCCTAGGAAGCGGGTGGAGATCTAAATTCTCCCAAAGGCAGAGAGGTAGTGAAAGCTGGCTTAAGCCAGCTGACAAGGGAGCTGGGGAAGTTCAGTGTCTGGAGTTGGCACTTCTGGAATATAGTAGCGCAGGGATACGGAATGTCTCTGAGGCCAAAAGGCACAGTAATATAGATGTTCTATATTATATATATTATATATAATAGGTATGTATCTCTCTATCATCTATCAATCTATCATCTAACTATCTATCTATCTATCTATCTATCTATCTATCTATCTTTCTATCATCTATCATCTATCTTATTGGTTCTGTTTCTCTGGAGAACCCTGACTAATCCAGCACCCATCATCACTTTGGTTTCTTTATTTAGCTCTCATACAAAAATTGCATTATAGTCCTCCACCCCCCAACATGAGGCTATTAGAAATCATACACAAAGATACTCACATCCTTTCTTCAATAACCAGAGACACAAAATCCATCCATTTTCATATCCAGATCTAAGGCATTATGCAGGCTTATGTGTTGGGTTACAGATGTGGCTCCTTGTGGTTTGGTGACATTTACACTAACTTCTTATGTAATGCACATCCTCAATCAAAATAGTTACAGAAAAGGAAAAGGAAAATAAATAAATATGTGATAAATAGCCATTAGTAAATGAATACATAAATAAATCATATATAAGAAGCCTCTCAGAATATCTGAAGGACTCCACACATAGCTTTCCCTCCCTGCTTTATGTGTTATATTTGTGTCAAATTAGGATGGAGAGAATCTCCCAGAGAACTCTTCACAGATGAAAATCCAAGGTCCTGCCACATATCTCCTACCTGAACATGCAAGTATGTGTGTGTGTGGCACACACACAAATGGAGAGTTGGGAGGGCCTAGAAATTGATGAAGATGATTCATGAATTTTAAAGTGGGAAACGCTTTTTACCAAAAGTCCTAGTTGTGAGTTAAATATATTCCTTTGTCTACCAAGAACACTAGAAACCATCTTTTTCCAATTTCGTTCTGTGAAGACCATCTGCTTGATGTTCCCTGACTGCTTTCAATCCTTATGTTACAAATTATCTTACCTGGAAATACACTTGAATTGAGTATTCATAGGCAGGTAATTTCTTGTCGGAGCTCCTGGGAATTACTCCTTTAGAGTGAAGGCAAAGGAAGCAGGATGGAACAAAGGAGAAGGTGGTTTGTGTTGCAGACTCAGAAGAGTTCAGTCAGTGTCCCAAATGCACTGAAGCTCAGATGTCTACTGGAGGTAGTCCCACATTGTAGTGAGGGAGTGGCGCCTTCAACTAGTCATTAGATGTTGACTGCCTTCGGAAATGCAATCTGGCCTTTGGCCAGACAAAGCTTTTCAGAGTAGGGCAATTTCCAGAGATGACTGACAGTTGAAAGGTGTCAGCTGCCGACATCCCCAGCAGCTGAATAGTCTTTTGATCCTGAGACAGATCGGGGCAGTTCATGAGAGCAACAGCTAAATCTTATTCATATTCAAATTCTGTATTTTCTTCAAATCTTTTTCATTCTCCAATGACTCTAGTTCTCCATAGCCACTTCCTTTTCTGTGCATAATTTATGGTCTATATGCACCCATCTGGTATCCATCAGTGACTTCCTCATTTTGTGATTTAAACATGCATATAGATATATGTGTGGAGAATTAAGTATTCAGCAATATACTTATGTCAGTTCTCCACACATAAAACACTTGCCCCTTTAGAAGGAAAGACAGCAATACGTAGTTATTTGAATATGCACGCAGTTCAAATTAAATTAATGTTTAGTAGAGATTATTTCACTTACTTTTATATATATGAAGAAAAGTAATATTCAGTAGCCAGATGTATTTTTAGTTTGGTAAATGTTAAATATTGCTTAAAAATGCATACATGATGAAACAAAACATCAGAATATTGGTAATCGCTGAAACTTTGTCATGATATGTGGGCAATATTTCTACTATATTTATATATATGTACTACATATTTTAATAAAAATATTTTATATTTTTACATTTTTTTACTTTGTGTATGTTTCAAAAATAATCTTTAACATTTTTAAATTTATATCAGAAATAAAATATATGCAAAATGACATTGGTGTATTAGGGTTGTCCAGAAAGAAATGAACCAGTAGGATACACACACACACACACACACACACACACACACACACACACACTTATCAGGAATTAGCTCATGTAATTATTGAGAGTAAATCCCACGTCTGCCATCAGCAAGTTGGAAACCCAGGGAAGCTGGTGGTGTACTCTGGTCTCTCCTCTCCTTCTTCTGTCTTTTGTTCTAGTCATGCCTTCAATGGATTGGATGATCACCACCCATATTGGAGGGGGCAATTTACTGAGTCCACTGATTCAAACCTTAGTTAATTTCATTCCAAAACACCCCCACAGACACACACACATATTTATCTGGTCATTCCATGGCCAGTCAAGTTAACACATAAGATTAATCATCACAGGTCATTATTTTTCTTTGGTATACTAAAATAAAATGATGATAGCAGATGATAATTCAATTCACTCTGAAATATGTTTTCAATGTGTGAGTGAGGAAAGAACACAATAAAATTCTAAGAAAAGTAAGACACTGAAGTGTTTACATTCACTCATTAATAAACAATTAAAAAATCCTAAAGTGGATTTGTGAACAAGGAAACATGTTATGCATCATGAAGATTTTAAAAGTTCTTATTTAATAGCTATAAAAGAAGATTCTGTCAAATCAAATTACAAGTATCCCATCTAATCCACTAAGAGATCAGTATTTGAAAATATACACATGCATTTATATTCACATAAGCAAATTTAAATTAGTTCACTCTCAGGGTGCCTGGGTGGCTCAGATGGTTAAGCGTCTGCCTTCGGCTCAGGTCATGATCCCAGGGTCCTGGGATCGAGTCCCGCATCGGGCTCCCTGCTCCTTGGGGGTCTGCTTCTCCCTCTGCTTATCTCTCTCTCTCTGTCCCTCTGTCTCTCATGAATAAATAAATAAAATCTTAAAAAAAAATAAGGCAACTAGTGGATTGTATTTAAAAAAAAATTAGTTCACTCCTTCTAGCCCCACATTTTAACTTATTCATCCATGGTTATTATACATTAACAGTATTTTAACTTTGTAAGTAAAATTCCTCAATCTTTTCTATTTTACTTTCCACTTACAAGGTGGTACTCACAGAAACACAATACACTAGGGTGACTGTTAGAAGGATACTGAATATGAAATAGTTGCTATGAATACAGACATTGCAACATAAAATTTTATGTTTGTTAAATGTCACCTGATTTTAATCTGTCCTTTCTATTCTTATATAACTCACCTATCTGGATATAGTTTTACTGGTTCTTTTTAAATTGATTACTACTTTTCATGTTTGTAAAGGGTTATTACAGGTTGCCTAACCCACAAAGCTGGACTAGAAGGTTAATGACAGATTTACTTTGCAAAATGTCACACCAGTTGATGCCATGAGACTGGCCATGGTCCAGTGGTAATTCATTTATAAATGTAATAGTGCTCTAATCAATTCTAATCTAAAAATATCTGAAAATGACATTTGTCCTTAAAACTTGTGAACACTGTTGCTGAGTAGAAAAGCCAGCATGGAATGAAAAGAGAATTTGGTTAGCCAACACTCTAATCACTAGAGTTAGAACAAAGCAAAAAAAAAAAAAGAATATATATACATATATTTATATATATCCCTGCATAGTGCTTTCCACTTATCTTAAACCAGTCTCATGCATAGAACAAAAAATAACAAATTTTGATGAATTTCTAACCCTTGAAGATAGGGTTAGTTCTTTTCATAGAGTCTTATTCTCAGCGAGATCTTTGCATTTCATATGAAGAAATAATAGATTATATAAGAATGTCATGAGCTAAGGTGAGCAGCAGGGGAAACTAAGGAGAGCCCGCCTATAAGAATGACTGTAATTTCACTGATAGGAATTTATTTGTAGTAGACTTCTCTGCCTCTGCAAGGAATTATGATAACCCCCTTCAATTGCCTTAGACACGAAGGGCAGATAGCTGAATTCATGGTAACTTGCCAAACAGAATGATGGCATCATT
This sequence comes from Callorhinus ursinus, assembly GCF_003265705.2. Taxonomy (NCBI): domain Eukaryota; kingdom Metazoa; phylum Chordata; class Mammalia; order Carnivora; family Otariidae; genus Callorhinus; species Callorhinus ursinus. The sequence goes on along the minus strand of NW_027397063.1, from coordinate 16,976,838 downwards.
TATGGCTCACAGTCCAATCTCTTTGCTATTCAGTATTTGCTTAGGCTAGACACATTTTTTTTTTTTTTTAGCTGGAATGGGTAAAATGCTAGTGCTGATGCCACCCAGAGAGAGCTAGTATCTTTTTACATAAAATGTTGAAGGTTTTGTTCACCAGAAATTCTTACGTGAGAATGAAGAACAATACGTCCTGAAGAAAGTCATGTGTCAAGTCATCTGAAGCCCCTGCCCTACCTAAAACTGTTCTAGAATACCCCGGGTAGGTGGCAGATGGCCCATGGAGAGGCAACTGAAGTGTGACGGAATTTTGAGGTTCTCATGGTGGCCTCAGTGTGAACTTAGGGGAGAAGAAACAACGTCTAGGGAGAATTTCTGTGAAAAATTTTCTGTGATATGCAAAGTGAAATTCCTGCTCCTACACTCTTAAGGATGACTTTCAGTAAAGATCAGCATTATTCTTTTTGCTTATTAATGATTCTGTGTTGATGCAATAGTCTATAACTGCCCTACCGAGAATTAATAAGATTGCATTTCAAAAGATGACTGACTCTAGCGAGTAAAAGATACTACTCTGTTCTAAACCTGTAACAACATAAAAATATCATGAAAGAGTTTTCTAAGGACAAAATGATTTTACAATATTGTTTATGCATTATGAACACATGTATTCATGTATTCCTGAGTCTTATCCCTAGGAATCATTAATGGGATATGTAGTGTTTGACTTCTTAATTAGATGCAACCGGAATCACTTCTGTGTCACTCAGAAAGGAAAAGATATATTAAAATAACACTGAGTAAATCACCTGCAGCCAGGCAGGCCAGAGAACAAGACGTGGAAAACATCCAGTTGGGAACAATAAGCAAAAGAGCATTCAGAACTGATAGATGCAAGATAACCTGCTGCTAACACTCAATGTTGGACAGTCCTGCTCATGTCCCCGACAGAGCTTGTGCTGGTTCTGCAGGAAATCCAGCTTGCTACAGGGACCGCTTGTGCAATGAGAAATCTTTATTTTTCCAGTTTCTTTCAATCACTGAGTGCTGTTTTAAAATCTAGACAGGTGTATCTGATTAGTGAAGCCTAGGTCCAAGGAAGCCTGGTAAAGCAAATATTTGCTATTTTTAATGTCTATAATGGTAAGTTGACTGAGTCTCCACCCCCAAAGTCTCACTAGTTAGATATTAACCAAAGATGAGGTAATCAAATACTTCAATGACAAAAAAATGATAATAAATGTGCTAGTCTCCACTTAATTGACTATGAAATACAACGTAAATCTTTTCTACATGTACACATATGCAACTCTGTTTAACAAGAACTGTTCTTAGAGGTAGAATAAATGCAACTCTGTTTAACAAGAACTATTTTTAGAGGTAGAATAAAATTCTCATCAGTTGCTGCATCTATTTCTTCAGGGATTATCCCATGTTCCAGAATATTGCATGACCTCAATTGTCATTTTGATATTCCCTGGCTAATGGGGTGAATAAAAAAGTTAATCTCAACCAAGATACCTATATAAAATAGTGGACGAAAAGCATGGGAAAAAGAGGAAATTGAATTGTATAAATGTATTCATAATACAACATATAAAAATACACGAAGAAGGTGAAGATCTTGTTTCTGAACCTAGTTACAAGGCAGGCTATAATATTAATTTTTACTTCTATCCTTTACTGAGAGGATGACTATATATGCTGGTTTTCTCAACAAAATCATCCTTTACACTTGTCACCCTGACATCCTTATGACACAATATTTATTCCAGGTTTTAAAAATAGTACTGTTATTAAATGTTGTGCTACCTAAGCTGATATAGGTTATTGAGGTCCCATTGTATTTCTGATCTCTGTTATGGTTTTGTCTAGTGCTGTGCAAGACACTTTGCTAACAGAGTGTTAAATCTGAAAGACATCCAGTAATAACTTCCTAGATGCAAAGTAACTAACACCTCTGCTTCAAGGAGAGCAGGAAGGGCATAATTGATAAATTATACTCAGAGAAAACAGGGAAGGATAACTTTTTGGAACTTAAGTGGTTGTGGAAGATTTGATATTGCTGCCCTTGTCAAATCACTCGGTGCCTCAGCCTGCTACCATGGCTTGGTCACAAACCACCAACCTGCCAAATAGCAGGGTCAACAGAAAATATGGGGAATCTTTCAAATTCATGTGAAATATCAACAGAGAAGAGTGGGTAGGCATTTTTTTGCCATACAACTTGTAGAAAGTAGTATGAATGATATCGCTACAGTGGTTTTATCATTTCTTATAGTGTGTAAATCTACAACTACTTATTTTATTGTCATAAATACATTTTTATTTTGCAACAACATATCGGTATCAATAAACTGAAAGATGCATATTTAATAAAGCACTAAGAACTAATATTCTATTTCCCAAGGCCACCAGGGATAAACATATCTTGAATACAATATTCACTAATGGGCTGCCATCATTAAGCACATGAAAATAAGAAGACACAGAATTTGCAGAAAAAGTAGTATCTACTTGAAAAATTGTAGTGAATGATAAAAAAAAAAAATCTGTGAACTCACCAGCACCTAATATAGTGTTTGTCATGCAGTATACATTTAACAATTCTTTTAAAAACATAAATTTTTAGTACAAGTAGCTAGAAAAATGACCAAATAAAGACTAAATTTAAAAAGTGAAATTTTCACAATTAAGTATAGAAATTTATTATCAAATTAAATAATAAACTCCAAGATTTTTCTGTAGAAGATCATATAACAAAGAAGTATTTCAGAAATCATGTAATTTGAATTATTTTAGGCACCTCTTTACACTCTTCAAAAGTGTTTTCATTTGGATATTCAATTGCCTTACTTTCCTTTCCATACCCCAGTTCATGTTCCCATCATCTTCATGGAGCTCCTCCTTTGGAGGGTGGTTTTATCCCAGTGGTGGAGCAAGCAGTCATTCCTGGGAACAGAAATGAAAGAGAATTTTGATGAGAATTCACATAGGTCACATATAATCTTACATGCTAGCTTACCTTTGAAAAGTAAGTCCCTCAAACTCCACTTGTGAAGTCACTAAAGATTGTTAAAGTGAAGGAGGGATGGGCCACTTCCATTGGCAGGGGAGGCTCACTGCAGATGGTCTGGTAAAAGTTCTCTGAATCTTTCGGCTATTTCTGGACACACACATTCCATTTCTCCCTCTGCTCTGATTTAGTGGCTTTGATTTTACATGAAACTCAAAGCTATGGATTCAACTGCTGTTGAAATTTGACATTAGAGAACAGTGTTTTGTTTTCAGCCCATCTAAGCCTTATACTTGCAGAATGAACATCATATGAGCCCACTCAGAATGTTCGTTTTCATCCCAGAAGTTCAGCACAAACTCAAAATTCACATGTAATATTAGAATCAAGTACCACCCCAGGGTACTTGAGTTTCTCATTCTCTTTGTCCTTACCTGGGTTCCCCAAAAAACAGATCCCGAAGCAAATATTTTGTGCTTAAGTTTTATTGAGGGGTACAATCCTAGGATGGGAGTGAGGCAGAAAAGTAAGGAGAGAAAATATGGCTAGGAGTGTTACTTGCCCATTGAAGATTTATAGAAAGCATAACTACTTGCTCTGAGTGGGACGAGGCTTGGTAGAGGCATCTGAACTTCTGCATTTCAGAACAATCCATCTGAGGGAAATAAAGAAGAATTTATCATCTGGTTACTTCCAGCCTCTCATGGAGTGGTATTGCCCCACCCCGAGTCTGTGTCACATTCTCTGGCCTCTCCAGAATCCCTGAGATTCCATAACAGCGGGCACATAGGCACCTAGGCTCTTTGCCAGTCAGTGCCATCTGCAGGGATCTGGTAAGCGTAGCCATGGTGACAGTAGAAATAATAACCCAGCTCAACCACCATAGATATGATGCAAACCTTTGATAAGGTTGCTTTGTTCAGAGAGCAAGGCAAAGAAGCAGATGTGTGATGAAAAGTGAGTCTGATACACTTTTCGTAGGTTTTGATGGCAGTGGCAACTTAGTCTCTCAAAGGCGTGTTCTCACTGGGCACTGTATTTCAGGGAACTATAGGTGATAATTGGATAAAGTGTATTACCATTGCACTCTTCTCACTTGCCAAAGTCCTGATTCTAAAAATTAGATGGGATTTTTTTTTTTTTAAATCAAGCAAACCGGATAACCTCCCAGTCTGCCTTCAAATCCCTCAAGTCATCGCTGCTGACAATCACTCTGGTAAGAAAATAAGTTGAGAAATTTTATAGAGTGCTCAGAGATAAACTCACTCATACCGGGAAAACTGATCTTCAGAGAGTGGGCCAATTTTACACGTGGGGGAAATGATAAATATTTTCAACAAATGGTGCTGGCAAAATTGTATATCCACATGCAAAGGAATAAAATCAAACTCTTTGGTTTATACCATACACAAAAATCAACTCAAAATGAATTCATGACCTACACATAAGATTTGAAACAATAAAATTCCATGAAGGAACCATAAGAAAAAAAATCCTAGACATTAGTCTTGCCATGATTTATTTGATGTTATATCAAAAGCATAGGCAACAAAACCAAAAATAAACAAGTGGGGCTACATCAAACTAAAAAGTTTCTGCACAACAAAGGAAAATCAAGACTGAAGGCAATCTATGGAATGTGAGAAACTATTTGTAAATTCTCTATATGATAAAGGGTTAATATCCAAAATACATAAGGAACTCTCACAGCTCAATAGCAAAAAAAAAAAAAACAAAACAAAAAACCCCAAATAACCCAATTAAAAATGGGCAAAGGACTTAAATAAGCACTTCTGCAGACAAGACATACAAACGGCCAAAGTGTAGGAAAAAGAGTTCAACATCACTAATCACCAGGACAATGCAAATCAAAACCACAATAAAATATTATCTCATACTTGTTAGGATTTTTTGTTTGTTTGTTTTGTTTTGTTTTGTTTTTATCAGAAGGACAAAAGATATGTGTTGGCAAGAATGCGGAGGAAGGTAAAAATAGTTTAGCCACTATGGAAAAAAGGATAAAGATGATTCAAAAATTAAAAATAGAACTATCATATGAACCCACAATCCTACTTCTATGTATATATCCAAAAGAACTGAAATCAGGTTCTCAAGATTATCTGTACTTCATGTTCACTGCAGCATTATTCACATTAGCCAAGACATGGAAACAACTTAAATGTCTACTGAGAAAGAAATGGATAAAAAAAAAATATGGCATACATATAATGGAATATTATTCAGCCTTAAACAAAGAAGGAAATCCTGCCATTCATGCAACATGACTGAACCTAGAATATATTATGCTAAATAAATAAGCCAGTCACAGAAAGACAAATACTGCTTGATTCCACTTACATGAAATTTTACAATATTGGAAACTCATAGAAGCAGAGAGTAGAATGGTAGTTGCTAGGGCAGGAGGAAGTGGTAAATTATAGCTCAGTGGGTTTAAAGTTTCAGTTATGCAAGATAAGTAAGTTCTGGATATCTGCTCTGCAACATAGTCTCTACAGTTAATAATTGTGCACTTTAAAGTATGCTGAGGATGGATCTCATATTTTTACCACAAAAAAACCCTCAAAGAACACAAAAGAACATTTGAAAATTTTTGGAGGTGATGGATATGTTTAGTACCTTGATTATGGCAATAATATCATGGGTGTATGCATATGTCCAAACTCATCACTATGTATTTGTCATATATGTTTGATTTTTCTATATCAGTTACATTGCAATAAAGTTAAAAAAGAATATTTAATGATAAAATATTTTAGGTAAAATTCCCATTTAGAAAATGTCTAATTGTAAAGAATCAGATAATCTTGAGAGAATGTTCTTTTATTTTTTTATTTTTATTTTTTTTTTAAGATTTTTTATTTTATTTATTTGACAGAGAGATAGAGAGCACAAGTAAGCAGAGAGGCAGGCAGAGAGGGAGAAGCAGGCTCTCTGCTGAGCAGGGAGCCTGACGCGGGGCTTGATCCCAGGACCCCAGGATCATGACCTGAGCCGAAGGCAGCCACTTAACTGACTGAGCCACCCAGGTGCCCTGAGAATGTTATCTTAATTTGTAATAAGTAGCTATCACTAATAATAATTTTAGAAAACTTACAACATAGATATTTCAAATTCAGATTTTGTTGCAAGAGTTTATTATAATTTCTATTTATCTATTTTTATTAAGTACACACCAGAATACAAAGTAAACATATGGTCAAATGAAAGGATAGTATTAAGGTAATGTATTATGTTGTCTAATTCAAATACTATGAAGCTAGTACTTTTGAGCTCTGTTCAAAATGAGCCATTAGATTTGAAAGTAAATGACAATCCTTCCTTATTAATCTTCCTTTTCATTGCAGTTTTTGTACTTTGTATTTACTGCCTATTCATTTTCTTTGATGAGAAATGCAAACTACAGCAATGTGTTTAATGTGTTGACTAAAAATAACCCTCAACTATATTTTAGACAGCTCTAAAGGCTAGACTGTATTATCTTTTGAAAGATCAGAACAAAGACCCTTTCAGTTCATGAAGAATAGATGAAAAATTGCTCTAATTAGTTTATTTTAATCTGTAGAAAGAAATATAAGTTGTCTACACATTATAAACGGCTAATTTTTAGTGATTAGTTTTTATTTCTAGGCATTGTACCCAACCACCTGGTCAAATTTACTCTTTTGATCTTTTTCTTCAATTAGCTCATGAGAAAAAATAATGATTGTGATTTAAATGTAAATGACTGAGATCATAACATGTCATAAAATCTGCTTCTCTTGCTTATCTTTATGAGAACTATCCCTCCAGTCACTCTTTACAGAATCTTAAATTCTTTCCAATTACTCACTCCCCACATCGGAATGTTCACTATTTTCATTTTATTTAATTTGCTAAGTAGCTCTTACCTTTAGCATCTCTTCGTTTGAAGCTCTGCCCTTTTAATTCAGTCCCCCGTTGCCTTTTCTGTAGGTTGGAGCAATGCATTTTAACTGGTCTCAAGACTACTTTCTGGATCCTGTCTTGCACTATTGCTACTAAAATAATTTTTCAAAAATGTAAATCTTAACATCCTCCTCTTAGCAAAAGCCAGACAATGACTCACAAGATAGAGTACACATCCTGGGGCGCCTGGATGGCTCAGTTGGTGACTGCTGGACTCCTGATTTCAGCTCAGATCTTGATCTCAGGGTCATGAGTTCAAGCCCCATGTTAGACTCCATGCCGGGCATGGAGCCTACTTAAAAAGATAGAGTACACATCCTTATATTAACACTCTTAATGGGGTACCTACATTTTCCTTAACCTTATTTCCAGCCTTAACTCATGTACAACATCCTCTTTAATCATACCACACTGAAGATCCATAGGTAAGTACCCACCTCTCCTTGAAGATGGAGTCCATACACATGTTGGTCAATTAGCTATCCTGAGAGTTTATAGTCGGTATTTGGTCTGGTATTTAAAATTAAAAGATTCTGAAACAAATTTTTTAGATTTCCCTCCTTGAACAATAGACTTGATCATTTTAACTTAATTTGTTCAAGGGTTGATGATTACTTGTGAAACTTGATGAGTTAATAGTTTCATCATACAGGCTCCTGGGTGGCTCAGTCAGTTAAGCCTTCGGCTCAGGTCACAATCCCAGTAGGATCGAATCCCACATCAGGCTCCCTGCTCACTGGGGAGTCTGCTTCTCCCTCTCCCCTTGGTCCTCTCCTGGGGCTGTGTGCTCTCTTGCTCTCTCTCTCTCTCTCTCAAATAAACAAATAAAATCATCAAAAAATAGTTTCATAATAAACTATCAAAAGGTACTCAAATATGTAACTTGGGTTTCTTAACATAATACTCATCTTTTAATATACAAGATAAGCTTACTTATTGCCTACAAAAATGTTACTGTTTATTCAAATTGTAATTTGTGTCCCTTGTTCTTATTTAATTATAGGTCTAAACAATTAAATGATGTTTTCATGGAACCCTTTGACTCTACAAAATAGTTAGGGAAATCAATAAAAACTGCCCACATGACCCTGGTGACGGAAATAGCTCCTATCTTCCTTCTCCTTAATGGTCTAGAAGTTGGCTTGTGAAGAAGGTCAGGAAGAATTATATTAGTATGCATCATGTCACAAACTAATACATTTTACATCCTCGACTTCCTGTCTCCCTTTTCACTCCTGGTATTTTCTCAATTGTGTTGGTGTTAAAATGGACTTATAACAAACCAAGAAGACATGAGACTAAACCAACTTCTACTGATGAGAAAAATTTCAACTAAAGACATTCCTTTATTTCATCATAGAAGGAGGTACAAAATACATATGAAGAAGAATATTTTATTTGAACATTGCATCTCATCATTATTTGTTCTATATTTTAATCCGCTAAAAAGAAGCTTCTGAATTATCCTGGTTAAAGTATTTCTGATACCAATATTCCAGTATCATTTGACACAAATATAACACTTGTCCTTGGTATTGATAAATAGCAAGGGTGTATTTTCTTGTTGTTTTTTTAATAGTATTTCATGGGTAACTAATTTTCCACAGAAAAATAGAGTTTCATATAATCAAAAAGTTTCCATATTTAGACTTTTTGAGAATGCATATTGATGTTATTATTATATACCATTACATAACTAGATAACCATGTGGTAATTAAGCACTCTTTTCAGAAGTCTCAAGGAGTCACTGAATAATGAGAGACTTGGCACAGTTATATCTTAATATTTTGATGTCCAGATTTCAAACCTGCTAAGTTTGTAATAGATTTTGTATATCCTTGAATAGTGTTTTGATCCATTTCTGCTTTGATGCACAAAGCTCAAATACCCTAGATTTGACAGGTCCCACAAACTAGTCTTATATTATGACTATTTATTTTTTTAAAAATGTATTCAGAGAAACTTAACCCTGAGCTATGTGTATTTTATTAAACAATTGTTATTTACTTAACCAATGTTTGGTGTAAATCTACATAATTAGGCTTAAACGACATACTTTTTAGGGTATAGCATGATGAAAACAGCACTAATGATAAAGAAGTTCACATATTGATTAAGCTACAAAGCTGGTACGAAGCTGCACAGAAGCATTTACTTCCTCTTTTACACTATTGTTATTACAATCCCTAATGTATTTAATCTTTGCTGTTTTCTTAGGAGGCTTTTGTTTTTTGTTTTTTTGTTTTTTTAGTTTGTGGGTTATTCTTTTTAGCTTCAATGTACAGAATATCCAGTCACTATTCTTATACTTACTAATTCAAATTTAAATTTTTTTAAATAAAATTACATTGGATAAATTGAAGTACTGTTGAAATAAAGAAAATGATGGTGGAACATTTCTAATAGGAAATAAATAATTTATGGTCAGTAGCCAGTACTTCTACTTTTGTTATAAATCATTATATCTATTATGCATGCATTTATTTTCTGATTTCATTTAAAGCACTGACATCTAGGTGATCATCAATAGTACCTGAGTAAAATCACAGTTCTACAAAAAGATTGGTATGAAATTGCATGTAATACATACTGAAGGCTTATAGTCTCTAAATATAATGAGACTAACTTTTAAATAATAAACTTTTTGAAAGTTGTGGTAGAAATGTACACTGTGAATGTTGGTCAGAAAAGTCTAAGAGCAATTCTATGAGTGTGCTGTTGTCATAAAAAATGTTAAATGATAATAATAATTACAAAATCTCAGTGGAATGCAAGTATTTACATAGTTCATTAGTCTGCAGAATGTTCAGGGGTAGATTGACCTAAATTGTGCTTTCCTGAATGTGGGTCTGTTCCAGGTGTCTCCCATCTTTTCCTTGGGACAGCAGGTTAACCCAGGCCTATTCTTTTTAGTATGATGACAAAGGAGCAAAAGTACACATGTAAAACCCAAAAATGTTTCAGAAAATTACGTCTGTAAAAACTGCATTGGCCAAAATAAATCAAATACCTAAGCCCAGCTTGAAAGGGCAAGAATATCCCACCCAAACTGGGGGCAAAGCAAGTTACTTGGCCAAGCCTCCAAATGAAAGAGATATGGCCCACCCTCCTTCATGGAAGTAAAGAAGAATGGTGGGTATTTCTGAAACAAGAACCTCATTTACCACAATCATTATTTTAGTAAACTGCATGTTATACTCTATAATTGGCTGTAGCATAATGGAGGTAGTTTTATAATTTGTACACATGCTTACTGAAATTATTTTCTGAAAAATTATCTGTGATCTAAGGTTTCACAAAGTTTTTATTTAAATAAAAAGAATGGTAAAATTCATCCCCAAATACATGTTCAGGACTATTTGGGTAGAAAGGCTTTAATATTTTTTCCTTAGCAAGAAGGAAATTTTTTCCTTAGTGCATGCATCTATGGCATGCACTATAGACACTACAGAAACATATGCACTATATTATAAAAATGTGTGCATGATTCATAACATCAATGACAAAGATAAAGACTGACTCTTGATTCCCTATATTCATAAGGTAAAATACTTAATAACACCCTATCTGTAATTATTTTGTATGTAAATGATAGATGCAGGCTACTCAAAAGGAGAGTTTTTACCAAGTTTTGCATCAGGAACTAACCCAAAGACGATTATCTTCTATTCTATCTTCCTAAAAGTGAAGTAGGGGGAGACAATGAGAAAAATTCCTTCTCTTTTGTATTTTACCCAAGTAAGTTGTTTATCTAGAAGGAATTTCTTTGCTCTGTGGACATAAGACATAATAGTTTATGTGAGGAACCAATGACTACAATATCTAGTGACAGCAACAGAAGCCATTCCCCACCTTTGATTCATAGACATAGGGTGTAGATACTCATCCTTCTAACTTCAATTGGCATAGATAACTTGGAAGATCATTTCAGTTTCAGCGGTTCCTGTAAATTCAACTGAGTCCTCCTTTGTGAATGTATCACAGCTCAAATTTTTTCTGCTCAATCTCATTTCTGTCTCTTCCCTAACTGATGTTGATCCCAAGAGCAATTCCTAATGAACCTCTTACATATTGACCTCCACTTTAGAATCTGCTTCCCAGAATATCCCAAGGACTGATGGGAGTTGAGTCTAATAAACATTAATGAACCAGTTCACCGAAGGGATTGTAGGCTTCTCAAAGAACGGTATCATAAATGAGGGTCATAGAAATATTTTAAGCAGGAAAGAGAAATGATCAGATTTCACTGTAAGAAACTGTTCTAGTAATATCTTGTAAAATGGATCTGAAATGGCATGGTATCAACAGGTAAGAATATGATGTTATTTTAGTCATCCAGACAAGAAATAATAGTAATAATAGCTGATAGCTAACACATATATGAAACTATTCTAAGTAATTTACAGATAAATGTTATTAATAGTCATAAAAATGCTATGAGGTAAGTAATATATCTATCTCTATTACTGCATATTATTAATGAGAAAATTGAATCAGAATGGTTAAATAAATTGTCTAAGGTCATGTGACTAGTAAGTGGTGGAGCCAGAATTTGAACCAATGGTACAGTTTAAGAGTGTTTCCTTTTCCCCACCATGGCCTTGATGTACAGCTAATGATAGCTTGACAGTAGAGACAGCAAAAAAGCTATATGAAGAGGATAATATAATAATAAATCAATACAAATTTGTAATGTGATTGTCATATTGGGACATCTGAGTTTGATGTACTTATGAGTCCAAGTGGAATTCTTTTGTAGCTGGCTGAAAGCAGTCAATAAGAAATCTGAGAAGGCACCAAAGAGCCAGAAAGCCATCAGTCTATTAGAGATAGCCAAAGCCATGACTGGTGACATTATGGTCTATGTAGACTGTGTAGAAGGAAAGAGAAGTGATAAGGTCAAGAATAGAACCCAACAGAATGTCCACACTTAAAGATTCTTTCCACCAAAAAAAAAAAAAATACAGATACAAACAAATAAAAATATCTATAGAGTGTAGTAGCAATAGAAAGAGCTAAGATATGTATGAGTCTTTTACATACATAGATGATAATCAGACTTAAGTTATTCAAATTCTCCAGCTTTTATCTTGGAGCATCAAATGAGTTTATCAAGTAATAGAAAGAAATCTGTGAATACTTATTTCAATTAATGGCTGCTAAAGGCCTCCAAAGTTTCAGGGAAACTTCCTGGACAGTTAATGAACTTCCAAATGTCTTCAATTTCATGGCTTGGTAACTTTTAAAGATACCAATAAATTTGGATAAGTGAAAATATTAGAATGATTAATTATGTGATTTAAATGTCAGATGAAATATCTGCCCTTTCTCTCACTAACTCAAATTAGTTTCATAAGAATTATAAATTTAAAATAATTTTGAAGTAAAAGCACTGAAGAATTGTTTTGTTATAGTAAATAAAAAATAAATTATGTTAACTAATAACAAGGAATTTTATTTAAAACAAAATGAACTTTATATTCTTATTAAGACTAATATACAATTATATAAATGAAATGTTTTTTCCCATGAATTTTGTCTTAAAAAATGACCTTCATTTAGCTATTAATTTTTTTTCCAAATGTTTATAAGTCTATATGTGACTCTGTACCTAAGTGTTTCAAAAAAAAAAGGCTCCATCTTCTTTCCTCCATTTTATACCTGAAAAAAAAATACTTCATAAAAGTAATTAAGAACTAAAATTAAAATTTTCTCTAAGTTCCATTTACTTTTGATGTACAGTTAAAATAATGATGACTTTTCCCCCTTGCCACTTCGACAGCCATTATTATTAATATAAATGATAATTACACAAACATAATTGAATTTTCCCAGTTTATCACTTCTGTTTGTCATAAAAATTACTTTTTATGTAATATATGTTTGAACTTATAAGATGCTAGGTTCTTTTTTTTTAATTCTCTATTTTATTTATCTGAGAAAAAAATACACAATGACCTAAGTTGACAAAAAATTATAACTACTCCCTGATATGTTATCACTTTTATTTCTGTGAAGAAATAAGTTTTTTATTTTATTTATTTTATTGTTTGAGAGAGAGAGAGAGAGAAAGAGTGAGAGAGAGAAGGAGAGAATGTGAAGAAGGCTTCATGCCCAGCAGGGAGCCCAACATGGGGCTCGATCTCAGGATCCTGAGATCATGACCTGAGCTGAAATCAAGAGTCAGATGCTTAACCGACCGAGTCACCCAGGCACCTTATCTGTGAAGAAATAAGTTTAAAAGGACATGGACTTTACATATTAGATACATGATTTAGAATCATTGATACTTTGTACAGAGGTAATGATATGTCTTAAAATCAAATAAAGTTGTATGAAATGCACTGTTAAATAAACCCATAATTGTCCTTTCATCATTTCAAAGGTATCTTAAGAAGTACATAAATGAAAAACGTCCTTATTATAAAAAATTTGGAATTTCCCTGTAAAAATAGAAAGTTTTCATCTAGTTTCATATCCTGAGGGAAACTGAAATGCTTGAATGCTGAAAAATATGACTGATAATCAAATAAGTTTCTTTATAAAAAAAATCATACATATACTAACATATTGCAAATAGGAACTTGAAAATTTTAAAATGTTCAGGTTTGTTTCCATTTAAAATATATGGAAGTAACCACCTATATCTAGCCACTCAAAATCATTGATACCTGGCTTATGCATGTGGAATATTTGAATATAGATTGTCATCTTACACCATCATCTTTTTCTTTCTTTTAGAGACTTTTTCAATCTAGAAATGTACTTCGTCTTAGGTTCTTTTCTATTTCTTCCACAGTTTTATCTAAGTGACAATTATTTTATGTAATTATATTATACTTTATAATTTATTATATATGTGTATTACATTTGATAACAATTGAAGATAGTGCCATTTTAGTAGTATGTTATATTAAACCATTCACACTTTCCAAAAGATATTTTGATATGACATTATAGAAGTCAAATCTGCCTCACTGCCTTTATCATAATTATCATCAAACATTAAAAATGATTGCACTCATACCAAAGATATGTTTTATTATATCATGAAACTTAAAAGAATTATACACTGAGGTTGTGCTTCAATGAAGATGGAATAGAAATATTTTTCCCTGTACCTCCCACTAAGACCAACTAAAAATCCTGGATGTTATATGTAAAATGAATATAAAAGACTCTGAAAGATAGACCAATAAGAACAGCTAGAAACATCAGACCCCTGGGAATGACACAGAAGTGAGATTTCTAGGTTTTCCTTTTGGCAAGTATATCCCGTAGTTGGTGCTAGAGAAACTGGTAACCCAGCAGGGTCAAGGAGAGCAGCCAAAAAAAAAGAAAAACCCAACCAAAAATTGTCTTGTCAAAGGACCAAGAAAGGGTCAGCCTAGAGGTCAAAACACTTTTATACAATGATCACTCTACTCTTGCAACAAGAGTAATGCATGTGTAATGTGGGGGGAAGGGCAGGAAGAGCCCCCATTTCCAATGCACTAGCAAACGCCTAGCTGGGAACCTGACCTTCCACCCTCAGGCTGAAATAAAGCACTCTCAACTACCCTGTTGGGCTGGTGACAGAGAAGGTCACTTAGGAAGCCAAGACTTTTATCCTCTTCAGGTGGTAATGAGCCATCTAACTTGGGCAGTGTCAATAAAGACCAGGCTGGAAGCCTGGCCTCCCACACCCACCTGCAGTAAGAGGGGAGGTATAACCTTCCCCCTGCAGACTGGTATCAGAAGAATCCAGCTGAAATAGAATGTTTAAATGAGAGCCAGAATCTCATAATATAATACTCAAAATGTCCAGGTTTCATTAAAAAATTCATTTATCATACCAAGAACCAAGAGTTTCTCAACTCAAATGAGAAAAGGCAACACAGTTTTGATAGAGATGTTAGAATCACCTGAAAATGGCTTAAAGCAGTAATCAAAAAGGTGATTCAAATAAAGAACAGTTATGAACATGATTGAAACAAACATACATGAAGACATACGGCCTCAACAAAGAAACAGAAGAAACAGTAAAAGAGCCAAAATATGTGAGGCAAAAAGCTTACACAACTGAAAGGGAAAATAAAAGACACTTCCACAATTATAGCTGGTGAAGTTAATACCCTTTTCTCAACAACTGAGAGGATGAGACAAAAAAATCAGGAAGGATATAGAAGAACTTAACAGTAGCATCAATAAATAGGATAAAATCAACATTTATCAAATACGTTAACCTCAAAAAAGCAGAGTAGATATTATTTAAATACCTATGGACATATACCAGGATAGACCACATCCTGAGCAATAAATCCATTCTCAACCAATCTAAGAGAATTGAGTTTAAAATTGAACATTTAAATATGTTTTCTGATAACAATGGAGTCAAACTAGAAATCAATAACAAAAAGATAATAGGAAAATCTTCAAACACTTGGGAACTGAACAATACTTTGTCAACTAATCCACTAGTCAGAAAGGGAAGAGAAATAAAAAAATACACTGAACTGAGTAAAAATGAAAATACAGCATAAGAAATGTGTGGGACCCAGCTAAAGTAGTACTCAGGTGGAAATTGATAGCATGTTTATTTAATTAATTAATTTATTTATGTATTCATATTTAGTTAACATACAGTGCAATATTGGTTTCTGAAGTGGAATTCAGTGATTCATTGCTTACATACAACACCTGGTGCTCATCACGATCAGTGCCCTCCTTGATGCATTTCACCCATCTATCCCATCCTCCCACCCACCTCCCCCCATGATTACAAATGGCAAGATTTCATTCTTTTTGATGGCCAAGTAATATTCCATTATATATATTTATATTTATATTTATTCATATATACCACTTCTTCCTTATCCATTCATCTGTTGATGGACATTTGCGCTCTCTCCATTTGGCTATTGTTGATAATGCTGCTTTAACATCAGGGTGCATGTATCCCTTCAAATCTGTAAATGTTTAGATTAGAAATTTTAGCTATTGGGGTACATGGGTGGCTCAGTCAGTTAAGCATCCAACTCTTGATGTCAGCTCAGGTCATGATATCTGAGTCATGAGATTGTACCCTAAGTTGGGCTCCATGCTGTGTGTGGAGCCTGCTTAAGTTTTTGTCTCTGCCCCTCCCTCCCCTCTCTCCCCCTAACCAAAAAAAAAAAAAAATAAATAAATAAATAAATAAATAAATAAATAAATAATTCAGCTGTTTTCATCAAGATGCTGTGCAGAATGTCTACTCAATATCCTGAAACCAGTTTTAACCATTAATTTTTCCACAACTTGACTTTGGCGTTATACTTTTCCTTTCCCACAATATTGCTTTTGTTTCCTATATTTCCATTATTATTAACTTGCAAATTTCTTATTTGGTTAATTGAAACTTTTAAGAACTCACCTTCTGCCTACTCAAATACAAATCATTAATTGTGGATGGATGTTCAATATAGTACAAAGGCAACCTTGTGGTGAACAGGAATCTCTATGGACTAACCTAATGCAGGATGGCTAGATCATGTATATCTTGTCCTAACTGTGCTGATAGCCTCCATTGATCCATGACATTGTTTGTGTTCCAGGTGGTTACACACTAAAGATACACCCAGCTGGGAGGCCTACCCTGATTAATGTCCTTCACACTTAAAGTGCAGATGGTATGACACTTACTGCCTTTATTAATTTATTAGAGCTGCCATATGGGAGAAATGGCTTTCCTTTTAACTGGAATCACTTGGGGATGGAAAGGACAACCCATTGCCATGGGGACCACATCAAGTTACCCAAACTAGCTGAAGATGAAAGAAATCAATGAATTGCTTGGACAGAAGCAGTGTACACTGGCATTTTTCCACAACTCCTACTCTGAAAAAGATGGAATACAGTATGTCAGCGGAAGTAACATTGTAAGTGTGCTCTCTATCAGGGAATAGTTTATTAGAGTTTGCATCCAGGAAAAGTATTCTAGACTGAGTTTACAAGACTATTCAGTTGACCATTAAGATGGCATTAAAATTATGTATAATAAAAATGTGGTGAAATGATAATGGGATGAACTGTTAATGATTGTGTACAGTTTTAAATCCATATATTTAACAGTATTTTGTAGTGTTACATGTGTGCTAATGGGACACATATATAATCTGTACAATTGCTTAGAAAGCAAATTAGGAATTCCATATTTCATTCATAGGAATAGTTAACTTTATAGTTGGGTCTTCCCTAAAACCTGTGTTTTTCGAGATGAAGTTTAATACATTATACCAGGAAGATGCTCAGTAAACATGTGTTGAATTAAATGATCTTCTAATAAATTTCAATTTAGATGACAAATTTTAATTCCCATCATTTAGTGAATTCCCATAATTCACTAA
This sequence comes from Callorhinus ursinus, assembly GCF_003265705.2. Taxonomy (NCBI): domain Eukaryota; kingdom Metazoa; phylum Chordata; class Mammalia; order Carnivora; family Otariidae; genus Callorhinus; species Callorhinus ursinus. The sequence goes on along the minus strand of NW_027397063.1, from coordinate 16,959,515 downwards.
AAATTCTAGGGATCCTTTTTAATGGACTCTACAAGGTATCATCTGACTACTGCTCAAATGAGTTAAAAGCTTAACTTGAATGTTATTATTCATAGCAAAAACTTCTTTTCACTGTTTTTATTTTACAATGAGTTTGAACATCAGAAAATCTAGGCCATTTTTTGAGTAAGGTATTAGGTCATGAAGATATATTTTCTTATTTGCTAGTGAGCACTTTAGTTGCAAAAATACATACTAAAAATTTTCATATTTAAAATTGCATTATCTAGCCTTCTACACCATTATTAAAAATAAAAATATGTTGTTTTGGAATTTTTTTTAAAGAAGATAAATATAAAAAAAACTAAAGAAAGATGATGAATCTATCAGGGCATCTGCAAATCAAACAAACCATATTTCACTGACTACCTGAACATATGGAGACTAGACACCTCATGCATTAAATTTTAAATGAACTGACCTTATTAGATCCTTGACAGCAGGGAAAAGGAAAGTATCAACAAGAATGAAAATATATCAGTGTACCAGATTTATTGCATTAATATCAAATTTAAAAAGGTAGTATCTGTAAGATGGACAAAGGAAAATACATACATTGATGTAAAAGGTGGTTCATATTCTTCTTGTTATCTACCATTGACCTCTGCCCTCTCTCCTCTTATTACACATTCTAAAGCTATTGTCATGAAGTTATTCAGGAGATGTCTGTTGAACAGTCACTCTGTGTCAGGTATTATGCTAGGTGCTGGGGATAGAATGATGAAGAAAAAAGACAAAGATGCTATCCTAATGGCACTTGCTCGCAAGTGGGACTGCCAACAAATACAAAATTGAAATTGGGGGTAATTAGCACAGTGATAGACAACACGCAGGATATTATGGGAATAAAAGAAAGACATCTCACCTCTACCACACTGGGAAAATTATATTTAAGCTAAGACTTGAAAGATGCATAATCTCATGAAGAAAAAAAATGAGTACTCAAAGTAGAAGAAAAAATGACTAAAAGCCTGGAGGTGAGACAGAGCTGGGGATACTTCTAGAACTGGAAGTAGATCAGTGTGGCAGGAAAGCTTCCAGGGTGAGGTTAATGAATTAAGGAAGAAATAAACAGCTGACAGACGATGATAAAAGTCTATAGGGCTTTGTTGACAACTCATTAAGTAAAAATTGTAAACTGGCCCCTAAGGCCAAGCATGTACAACAGGGGACACAAATGTTCCCACTTTTCAGTAAATACAGAGTCCCAGATATTGTATGTGTTCTATCAGAACTCATCAGATGCACTCAGCGTGCCGTCTGACAAATACTAAAGACAAAATAATTTTATGAGTAAATGTGAAAAATAATGTATTCACAAGTTAGAGAACCAGAAATTTTACCATCGGCTTAGTCTGAAACTACTAGTTAGTTCTAGGACTGCTTAATTTAGAACTGACCTTGGCAAAGATCTGAGTTTTCTTCAACTGACCCTATCTCTAACATTGAGAAACAGCTAATTTAAGGCATAAAGCCACCATGTCAGAAAGTCTGGTGGATGTCTTCTGCTTTTTCAAGGGACACTAGATGAGACTCTGTATTATTCTTTAATAATTTCTCTCATGAATTAGCATGAAGGCAAAGGTTGGTTGATCTGAAGCTCACTTCATTGTATCAGCTTTTGTCTGCATCACAAGTTTTTCTTACAAATGTATTGTGAAGATGGAATTAGAAGGCAATAATGTACTTTTTTAAATTTCCTATAATAAACTAGTCTCTATTAGATGGTGAAGTCAGTCAGGAAGTTACTCAGCAGTCCTGACAAGAGGTGATGCAAGAAGATAGCCACTATGAGGATTGAGATGGACATATTTAATGGACAAAACTGATGGGATATGGTGTCCAAATAGGTGTGAGGGTAAGAAAGAAGAGAGTTCATGTTGAGATAAATGGTGAGACCATTCCCTGAGTTAGGGAACGTGAGGAAAAGATGAATGGATTTTGCAGGAAGGTTATTTTATTTGTTCAATTTAGTACAGTTCGTTCTTAGGTATCCACAGGACAAACAGATGGACGTGTCCAGCAGACAACAGGGGCAGCTGACTATATAGGATTGAGACAGAGGGGAGAAATTTGGAAACCCAATTGTACATTTTTTTTCTAAAGTTTTAAGCCATATTTAGGCAAAAAGTGATAAAGCCATGGATGCAAAATGCATGTTCAAGGGAGGATTATATTTATAATTATATAAGAGCCATAAATATGTTTAAACATAGATGGGGAGAAAACAGTGTAAAGGGAGCAATTAAATAGTCCTGAAAAGAAATTGAATAGCACAAGGTCCTTGAGAAGGCTTTCAAGAAGCAGACAGAATTTCTCTCATTGTTACAAGAATAAGGAGGAATTATCAGGTGGGCACTTAGTAGATCCAGTCTTGGATCCAGCATAAAGGAGATGAAGGCATTTTTCATCTAATAGCACTTTTTTTTTTTTTTTTCCTGTGACTGGGAAAGTATTTTGGTGGGATGGATAGCTTGGAAATATTGCTGAAGAGAAAGAATACCACACAAATTAAGAGACAAGTTTGTTAGGTAAATCTGAGAGCCCAGATTTGAGTTTCCGTTAAGATATATTTTAGATTTTCTACAGCAAAAGGCCATAGCCTGTAAGTTTTTATAATAAAGAGAATGTGTAGAATTCACAGTTTTGATTTAATCTCTGAATCTTTTAGGCTTTCTCCCCTGTGATGTAATATAGTGAACTCTATCTTAAAGTAATAGGTAACAATCCTCTATGAAGCTGACCCTAACATAATTCTGGTAAAATCTAATTTTTAAGATAATTTCCAAATCACATATGTGATGGTTAATTTTATGTGTCAACTTGGTTGAGCTATGGTGCCTAGATATGTGGTCAAACATTATTCTAGATGTTTCTGTGAGGAATTTTTAATGATTGACATTTAAATTGGTGAACTTTGAGTAAAACAGATTGCTTTCCATGAGGTGGGAGTGGGGGGGTTCTATCAAATCAGTTGAAGGCCTGAAGAGAACAAAAAACAGACCTGCTCCAGCATGAAGGAATTCTGCCAGAATACAGCCTTCTGACTTGAGCTGCAAAAATGGCTCTTCCCTGGGTCTCCAGTCTGTCAGTCTAACCTCGGCAGTTTCCACAATATGTGAGACAATTCTTTAAAGTAAATCTCTCTCTCTTACACATTCTCACACATTATATTAGTTCAGATTCCCTGAAAAACCCTGCCTAATACAATGTATTTAAAATTTGCTTAACAGTTGTCCGTTTCTTCATTACTTAGCTTATTTCATTTCAATAGTAATTGGGAAACTTGTTTAATTTTGCTAAATTTTCTGTGTAAGAATGTAAATTTTAATTTGGTAATATTTTATTAAATTATTAAAATAAATACTAATTTTTTTCTGCTCTCATTAAGGAAATGTTGTGCATCAACCACATTAGACTTTTTTTAAAAAGTTATTTTTATCCCCGAAGAAAAATCTTTCCAGTTTTCTCTTTTCTTTTACTCTAAATTATTTTAAAGTGCTCAGTTTCATAATTTTTTTCAAATTATATTTAATAAACTATTGCTCCTACTTTAAAAGACCAAACAGATCAACAGTTTTTATTTTGTAGCATTTTTGAAAGAATTACTATGATACTTACTATGATATATTACTATGTAAAGAGGTCATATACAAAAAAAGTTCAAAGATAGAAACCAGTATCCTACAACTTGACCATTCAATAGATGTGTATAAAAAGAAGCATAGTTTGCCATATGTTATGTTTCAATTATTTCCTGAAATTAATCTTTTCCTAGTGACAACCAACAATTAATAATGACACAGAGACCAATGTGCTGTTGATAAGCAAAATAATTTATAAGAATGCATTTTCTACTTTGTCTACTTAGCATTGTTTTGAAAATTGCCAATCTTATAGAAATAGGAAAAAGTTTTAGAAAGATAATTTCTTCCATTGACACAAAATTCATCATAATTAATTTTTAAAATATATATAACTAGTAGGATGTCTGCTTTTCATGCTTCTGCATTTAACTTTGATAGCATTGCATTTTTAGTATATACTGTGATTTCACTATAGGATATACCACTTTTTTAAAATAAGCTGCATAATTATGACATATTAAAATATATAGTACTTCATATATTAGCTGTCTTCTAGTTAAAATTGTTTGTAAGTCACTTTTCTGAAATTCAACTCTCTTTCGATCAGATATCTTCCCAAAAGTTATAGCTATTTTTCTATGGCCTTTCACATCCCATCATTTATTATTTAATAAGTTTCTAATTTTATTTAGAATCTACTCATTACTTTATGATTCATGACAGTGAAGACAGAAATATTACTCCACTTGCCTTTTGGCCTGCTTTAAAACAATTAGAAAACTGCCTTTATTCAAAGTTGTCACAGCCTCATGTTAATTTAGTGGTAAATGTCATTGTTTAAAATAAAAACATTTTGCCCCGGCATCAGGCTCCCTGCTCAGGGGGAAGCCTGCTTCTCCCTCTCCCACTCCCCCTGCTTGTGTTCCTGCTCTTGCTACCTCTCTGTCAAATAAATAAATAAAATCTTTAAAAAAATAAATAAATAAATAAAAAATAAAATAAAAACATTTTTACAAGGCATGCCAGGAATATTTCTCTAGTTTTCGTCAAGAAGTAGATAATAATTTGTTTGCAACAGCTTTGCCACAAATTGGATATTTACTTAATTTCCATCCAAACCTGCAGCGTTACATAAGATACATATTTTTTAAAAAAGATTTATTTATCTGAGAGAGAGTGCATGAGTGCAAGTGGGGGAGGGGCAGAGGGAGAGAATATTCAAGCAAACTCCCTGTTGAGCGCAGAGCCCACTGTGGGGCTGGATCTCACGACCCATGAAATCGTGAACTGAAATGAAAACCAAGAGTCTCACGCTTCCGGGACTGAACCACCCAGGCTCCAACATACATTCTTTCCAAACATTGTGATAATACTACCCTACTCTGACTCAGTTTGTTTCTTCTCCTCTTCTGCCTTCTTCACTAGGACAATTTTAGCTTTCCTGTTCCCTGAGCTTTAAAAGAAAGATGAAATTTTAAATTAAGAATTAGAGAAATTGGGGCACCTGGGTGTCTTTGGCACGTAACTCAATCACTTGCATCTAAAAGAAGCCACACAACTATTTTTTGGATAAATTAAATTATGGTTTCACAGAGAAAATGTGCATAAACAACTAAGCTTTCCTTCACAGAGGGAATCAATTACATTCCATATATGTTAAAGAAATTGGTTATTATATCAGAGAGTAAAAATATGAAGCACTAAAATCCATTTCAAATAAATATTGAACGCTTTTATGTCTGAAAGAAAGTGTTATTTTCTTTGAAGGAAATTAAAATGATTTTTAAGACATTTTCTTCGCTTTGAGTTACTTAAAAATTAGAATATTCTTATCCAAACCACAATTTAAACAGCGTCTAAAAATAATTATAAACACAGTTAAAAGGATTGGGGAAATTTATTAGTGTACTCTTCATTCCAATCAAAAATATGTTTCCATAATTTATTTTACCTATTCCCTCATTTTTTAAATGGGCTTAAATATGTCAATAGAGGAAATTAAAGTTTATATCACATTAATAGCACTTTTGCAGAGTCTTTGTATAAGCGGGTCAGAAGAGGCCCTTGGATAAGGAAAATGGGTTTGCTTATAAAAGAACAAACATTAAATAAATAAAAAGGAGACAATAACTGTGAAGGACAGAGTTGGAACAATTTGAAGTACATTATTTGTTTGGGAGAAAAGAATGGTCTTCGATTTCTTTTTTTAAATCTACCTGAAGAGACTTGGACAAGAAAAAAGAAAAAAAATCCCTTAATACCTGCAAAATGGTTGAAAATTTCAGTAGTACTATTTTTGGCATTCCAGAAATTCTTCCTACTTTCTACTCTACAGTAATTCATTTCACTCTCTAATTAATCTTTCCTGATAGCGTATGGCATGCTAATTCTTATTTTCCATCTTAAAAAAAATTTTTTTTCACCCTGTGTTCATCACTATGTATCTTTTATTTGCTGTCCTTTGCAGCAAAACTTTTGTGGTCCATGCGCATTGTCTCCAGTTTCCTACTCTCTTTGAACCCCTGCAACTTGGCTGTCACCTCCAAGAATCCACAGGGATCTCTTCACCTCCACTTTACTAAATTACGTCATCACTACTCAGGCCTGCGAGAACGTACACTAATCAGCACTCTCTGCATCTCTCTTGAATGCATTTCCTTCACTTGGCCTGCAGGACTTCATACCCTCTGTCAGCTTTCCTGCTGCTGACTGGTACTCCTAATAAGTGTTTTTGCTTGTTCCTTCCCTTCTTCTATGAAGATAAAAAAATATACTCACGACACTTGTTAAGGATGGCAAAGCACACTTTATTCGGGTGGACTGTCATCATAGGCATAGGCAGCACTGCAATGGGATCTTGTCAGGGCAAAGAGATTGCACTCAATTCCAAGTACGACGTGGAGAAGTGGCAATTTATAACCACAGACCAGTGTGGGGGTCACTGAATGGGAAATCGCTAAGAGGAGTCATCAGGGTTCAGAGGGGATTCTGGCTAAGCCAATCTAACGGGATTCTTGCTGAAGGCAGGCCAGGGTGATCAAACACCCACGGGCTGGAGAAGAATGAGAAAGCCATTTAGATACTGAGAGCGGTAGGTACCAAGGGATTCTAACGAAACTGATCTGGCAGGATTCTTGCTAAAGTTGGACAATGTGAAGAGGCACTTAAAAGCTTAAAGTCAGGAATTAGTGAAAAAGCTCAGGGGAGACTGAGTAGAGTTTGGCGAAAGAATCTTTGCATGTCTAACTTGTAAACATTCGAATAAAGACTACGGCTGGAGTTAAGGGTGAGGCTAGGGTTAGGACCTAGCCTTTGCTTTTTCTTCTGTGAAACCCCATGCACTTGAGGCCCTGCCCATGCCACAACTGTGCAATCTCTGCCAACAATTCTCAAGTTTATATATCCGGCCTCTCTACATGCCACCCTACTGAAGTAGGAAAGATGCGCGGCTGGGGTCTGGAGCCTATGGCCAAGAAAGAACTCTTGAGATGTCTTTGGTGCAAAAAAGTGATTTTGTTAAGGCACCGGGACAGGACCTGTGGGCAGAAAGAGCTGCGGCACTGGGCACCGGGGTGGTGACGAGTAGCTGATTATATGCGTGATTGGTGGGGGAGGTAAGGACAAAGGGAGGGGTCCAAAAGGACTTTCATATGCTAAAGAAGATTCAGGAAACTGGAGGCCTGGCTATTGTCAAGCTAAGGTTGTTTTTCCGCTCTAGTAAGGCATTACCATTAAGATAGTTGGGAGTTTCCTGGAAGAATGTTATACTCTGCCTTTCTGAAGTATTTGTCAATGGGCTGGCTGCAGGTTATAAGGAAATTTAATTAAATTTACATTTCCTTCTGCCTGTCCATATCACTATGGAGGGCAGGATGATGTTAGGGCTCCAGGAAAGAGTCTACGAGTCTCTGTAAGTTAAGTTGTTGTTAAGAATGCTTTTTCTTTTTATTTCACTAAGACATTGGTAAACTGATGGAGATTCAGGTCCTGCAGGACTGTGATCTCTATTAGTTAACCATTTGTTTTTCCTTCCCTTAGCTCTAGGGCAGCCAGGAGTGCCTGAGGAATGTGACAGGTACCCCACCTGGGAGTGGGGGTGGAGGTTGCCGGATGTCAGCTTGTGCTTTGTCCTCAGCTAGCCTTCTGATCCCTCATCACTACTACCCTTCCTTTGATGTCTAGTAGGCATCTCAAAGTTAGCAAGAGCAAAACTAAACCCATGATCTTTTCCCTTGCCCCAAACCTGCTTTAACATCAGCAATTTCTTGGCTCAGGGCAAATCCTCACCTTAGGCCCTTATTTTTCTCTTCTCACAATCTCCAAGAACTACTTTGGTTCTTCTTCAGAACATATCCAAAACCTGACTAATTTTCACTCCATTCAGGCAGTCATCTCCTACCTGAATGACTGCAATAGCCGCAAAGAAGTCTTCCTGCCTTTTTCCTTCACCTCTTCCAGTCTATTCTCAACAATGAAGCAAAGCAAGCTTTTAAAAAAGGAGATAAACAAGATAAAGTTATTTATGACCATAGTGTCAAGAGGAAAATCCCACAAAACAGAATAGTTAGCTCACCCAGAACCCATGATTTTGAGAAGTATAGCTATAAGCCCAACACACTATATGCCATAAATATTTCTTGAACTCAAAGATGAATTAAATAGAACTTTTTAGTAAGATACTGAGAACATTAGCATCATCCTACATTTTTGAAAAAATTAGAAACATCACAGGATCTAGAACATTATTGGTAACACCAATGGAGATAAACAATTAAAATTAAACTACCTCTTTTCAAAATGTCTATTACTGTTATTATTTTAATTGATCACTGTAAAATATTGACCTGATGGGGCTAAAGATATGTATTTGGGCAGTCAGTCATTAGGTTTGTAGCTGCATGGTATCTTGCCTTTCCTGGACAAAGTTACAGTTTATAAAACTAACAGTTTTTCTCTCTGACCCACCCATGGAAAAAATAAATCAGTTATTATGCTAAATATCAGCACATAAACTTCAACAGATGATCCACATATCAGATCCTATGACAGCAATATTTTGTGCTAAAAAGAAGCCCAGATATAAAAATGTATTTATATCTTTATTACAGATGAGATTCTGATTTGACCTTAACAGTCAAAAATAGAAATAGATTAAAAAGCAAGATGATTCAGTGTCTTGTGGCCACATTTTTTCAATCTCTCCCAACACATCCTTCAGTCACATATACATTGATGAGAGAAGTGGTGTGTTTTAGAGCAAGAGTGCCCCACATTTGTAGCCAGAAGACCTGGGACTGTGTGCCAGGTTTTAGCTTTAGGAGGAAGAAAATAAGATCACTGTGACATCACTTTTGTCATCTGTACATGGAAAACAAACAAATAAAAAAATTGTTCTATATAACTAATAGGATTGTAAGGAACAATTTAACATTTATGGGGGAAACTGCAATTATAATAGTTCAGTATATAAGTGAATATTGGGTCTTGGTTCAACGGTATATATACCTACATATATATTATATACATGTACGATACATATATTCCAGTTTTCTTTAAAAAACAACTCATTTGTCTAAAATGCAGCTTCCTTTGATTCTTTGCAATAAAAAAGAAAAGAAAAGAAGATGGAAAAAAGAAGAAAAAAGGTATTTTTTATTTTTATTTTTTTAAAGATTTTATTTATTTATTTGACAGAGAGAAACACAGCGAGAGAGGGAACACAAGCAGGGGAGTCGAAGAGGGAGAAGCAGGCTTCCCGCTGAGCAGGGAGCCTGATGCGGGGCTCGATCCCAGGACCCTGGGATCGTGACCTGAGCCGAAGGCAGACGCTTAACGACTGAGCCACCCAGGTGCCCCCCCAAAAAAAGTATTTAAAAAATAAAATATTTCTAAGTGTTTCTTGATATACTCCATTATGTATTCAGTAATTTTGTCACAGAAAAAGAACATCAGAAAATTAGCTGCAATGAAAAGGACAGTAAAATAATGCTAATTGTAATTTCAAGACATCTTCTGTTTTTTTTTATTTCTGATGCATCTGCATTTAATCCTCCAATATATGCATGGAAATAAAATTAGTCAAATGGACAAACTAATTTTAATAAGCATGCATTGGCATGGTCAAATATAACATTTAGTCATCTCCCATTATAGTGAATATTCTAAAAGGAAACGGGACTTAAATGTTAAAATAGTCATGCAAGTTATTTTTAATTTTTAGTAAAGAGGCAGATCTTACACACTGGAAAATAACCATCCTTAACCTAGGGAACAATAGTATAGTCCCTCACAAAGAATTATGAAATCTCACATAAACATTATTTTTGGAAAATAAGAAAAGATTATACTTTACATGTAATAATTTTCAGCTTTTTTCCTCATTTCAAATGTAGCACTTAATATTTAAAGATGTGTAAACAGCTTCCAGCAAAGTCTTTATAACAAATATGAAGAAAAATATCATACACAGTAATTTAAAAACTATTGGGGGGGAGTGCCTGGGTGGCTCAGTTGTTAAGCATCTGCCTTCGGCTCAGGTCATGATTCCAGAGTCCTGGGATCGAGCCCCACATCGGGCTCTCTGCTCGGCCGGAAGCCTGCTTCTCCCTCTCCCACTTCCCCCTGCTTGTGCTCCCTCTCTCACTGTCAAATAAATAAAATCTTAAAAAATAAATAAATAAATAAATAAATAAAACTATTGGGGGGCACCTCGGTGGCTCAGTTGGTTGAGTGTCCAACTCTTGATTTTGGCTCAGGTCATGATCTAGGGTCCTGGGATCGAGCCCCTCATCAGGCTCCGTGCTTAGCAGGAAGTCTGCTTGAGGATTCTCTCCCTCTCCCTCTGCTTCTCCCCACAGCTCATGCTCTCTCTCTTTCACTCTCACTCTAAAATAAATAAAGTAAATCCTTAAAAAAAGTTAAAACTGTTGGAATCTATGGAGAACTGTAACATTCATTTAATAATAATGATTTCCAAATGGCAAGTGCTTTTTAAAATTTGGGGAAGTGATGCCTGAACAGTGCTATCTAGTGTTATGCCAAAAAACTGGAATTAGCCAAGAAGACAAAACAATTGGAAAAAGTAACAAAAAACAGTAAAGAAAACCAAAGGCATGGAAATGCTTATGTGTCAGAAGGCTTAATAAAGAGCCCAAATTTGCCTAAAAGAATTAATATATGGCAGTCCTAACAGACAGATATAGGGGTACAGCCTGGAGATAACTTGAAGAGGGCCTAGAACAAAAATCTTTAAATCAGGAAAGTAAATACAATGTTATCAAATTATTCTTGAAGAAAAAAAGATGTATTTTTCTAAGTCTGAGCCTGAGGCTTTTACTTTCTTACCACAAATTGAAACTGTGGTCCACTGAACAGACCCAGTCTTGCCATTTACAAAGGAAAGTGAGGGATATAACCTAAATGGTACTTTTTCTGACAATGTCAAATTAACATATTACCTGTCCTGGGACTTTTAAGGACCAGTTAAACTGTTGCTTTCCAGCATGCAACCAAGCTCTAAGCTAAAGATTAGTATTTTCTCAGTAGGTCTAATGCAGAAGCTCCTAAATACGAGTTCTTCCACAACCCCCACTGGCTTTTAATGCTGCATCTTGATGGCAAATTAGTTCCAGTAGCATAATTCTTTTAGCTCTTGTCCCTCTCACTAACACCAAACCTCTTACTAAAAGTCTTGAAATGATAGGATTTTATGTAGTTATTCATATTTACTGGGTTAATATTGGTGTAATTTGGAAACCATAACCCATTAACCTAATACTGGAAGCCACAGTGTTGTCATAGTATATGCACACCTATTGGAGTTACCACAATTAGGACAACTTTTATAAATATTTTAAAAAAATTCCTTGTGGCTTTATGGTCTAAATTTTCTAGTTATGCTTACTATGTAAATATCGGGATTTGTTGCTTTAAAACTGTGGTTCTCCAATGTTCATGTATATCAGCATTATCTAGTGGACTTGTTAAATGCAGATGGCTGGGCCTTATCCACAGTTTTTGATTTAGTAGGTTTGGGGTAGAATCCAAAAATTTGCATCACTAGGAAGTTCTCAGGCAAAACTCATGCTGATGGTCTGGAAAATACACTTGGAGAAACACCACTTTAAAATCATTTGACTTTATGTTAGCAGTATGATGTGAAGACAGACATTTGGTATCTCGGACACTCAGTTTCCACTTCTTTAGGCAGTTAAAGTATAATTATCTCAAGACAGTGTTGTGAGAATTCTGATACAATATGTAAATGATTCAGCAAAGATTCTGACACATAACTGATAATTAGTAAACATTAACTGCCACTTTTCCCTTTTCTAAAGTTCACCATTACATAATGGCCAGCTAAAACTTAAAATAGCAGGAGAAAAATATTTTTAAAATCATCATTTAGGTATTCTCTTCGGAGGAATGGGAAGAGAGAAGTCTTAAGCCAGTGTTGAGGCAGAGACTGGCCCCTCTGCTGGAAGGTTGAAGGTCTTCTTTTCCTCGAGCCACAGTGCTAATTGTAAGTTGTAGGTGTTGCCCATTTATGAGAATCAGCTCTACTAATGCTTTCTTCATGAGCTGTGAATACATTAAGTTTCCAAGCAATCTGTTAATTTATTCATTCAGTAATATGTGTGTGTGTCTCTGTGTGGGCTGGCATCAACTATGTAGAAACTGTTTCAGGAAATATAATGATAAATAAGACTAGAGGGCATCTCTTTTTTTGTTAAGTACACAGTGCAGTGCAGGTGGAAGACTCATAAGTAGCTAAACAAAGTGAAGTGAAGTGATGGACTGTGGTTGGGTAAAGGGACCTTTTTCAAATAGAGGGGTCAAGAACAATCCCTCTGGAAAGATGCCTTGGAATGCATAACTGAGATGAGAGAATGAGCATTGTTGAATCCAGAACAAGAACGTTCTGAATAAAGATAGAGCATGTTCAGGGGTCCTGAGGTTAAAACAAACTTGATGTGTTTGACAAAACTGATATGACATGTATGACAAAGAGGCAAGTGTAGAACTCAGTGAGCAATATGGAAAATGGGGCTTCTTATGAATTACTGTTTCAAATATCTCCATGAGGATCTCTGTTATTATATCATCTAGGAAAGTTCAGGATGGCAATGGTTAAAAAACAAACAAAACAGCGGCGCCTGGGTGGCTCGGTTGAGCATCAGACTTTTGATTTATGCCCAGGTCATGATCTCAGGATCGTGAGACCGAGCCCTGCATGGAGCTCCATGCTGGGTGTGGAGCCTGCTAAGGACTCTCTCTCTCCCTTACCCTCCGCACCCCCACACGGTGCCCCCCACTGTCCCACACTCCATGCATGCAGGCACACACTCTCTCTATAGGAAAACAAACAAAACAAAACAGAACAAAAAGTTCAGTATCTCCAATCGATACAGTTTATTTCTTGTTCATGTTACATATCCATTGTAGGTAAGCATGGAGGTCTACTCATTGCTATTACTTTGGAACCCAGGCTGACAAGGCTTTATCTCAACACTAGTTTTCACAATCACAGAGACTGAGAAAAAAAGAAAATGAGAATCCATACACTGGCCAATAAAACTGGATCATTTGTGTTGAGCAAGTGTCATTTATGATCTTTTGTAAAGGCCAAGCACTTCTGCCCATTGCATCCTGCTGTCAGAGTCCAGGGAAAACGCAACATAGTCAAACACTGGATGGAACAATGATTTACCCACATAGAGAAGATAAAGAGCAAGACCAGCCTTCAGTAGGGGATGTGGGGACCCCTATGGTCATTGGGTCCCTCTCAGCAGTTGATGCAAGGGAATGGGTCTGCACATATTCCTTTTATACTGCAGCAGAAAGACCCCATGCCTTCCCCACAAGGGAGGGATATAGTAGTGGGGCTGGCCAGGAACCACAGGACTCACACATTTAAGCAGAACAACAGAGTATACATTGTGTCTGAAACTGGAAGTGATATTCCCAGATGAGACCGAAAGTCCAGCAGGCTGTTCAGAGTCTTTATCCCTTGGTAGGCAATGTGCTCCAGGACCAGAGCCCATTTTAATATGACCAAGTGGGGGTCCAAAGACTGCATGCATGAAATTTCCTTTCCCAACAATTCCAGATCACAATTCATTGCATTTCCCACAGAGCAGATATGTCCAGTCCTCCTTCATGAGAGGACACTGCAAGAACAGACACAATGCAGATAGATAGTGATAGACTTACAGTTATGTGTTTAGAAGTTGAAAAGTCATTACAGCTTGTCATATATTTATGTTAACTTATCAGGGTATTAATGTAATTTACAGATGGGAAAGATGTAAGGAAACTCAAAGCCAAGATGTAAAATACATTGTGAATTTCAACCACCGGGAAAGGAAATATGATCATGCGAATGGTAATTTACATCAATAGATCAATATAAGAAAGTTTTCAACAATGTCACATATTTCATCTTTGTCAGCAACTTATTTGTTTATATAAATTAGGTGTAATCAATAAAGAATCATTCAATATCCTCATAAATGCAGCTTTCTGGCCAAGTCCTATTTACATCAACAACTCTGGGATTGCTTTATGTTTAAGATGTATAAATATTTTTTGGCAAATATTGGTTTTGCCTACCGAAAGCTCAGGGATATTATTTTGAAAGATAATATGTTCTTCCTTTCTAGTTTATCATAAAATTTCATTAAGCTACTTTTATTGTTGTTTCTTTTTGCTTCCCTATAATCCCCTCCAGTTTTGATAAGCGTTATCTATAAATGTGCTTGAGAGAGCAGATGGTGCTTCATGAGAGACAGGCTAGATTCGTTAATCATGAGGAAAGAGATGGATTTAGATATTTCATTTTCTTTTTTGATGCATTCTATTTTAATAGAAAGAAATGATTTCATAAAGCTGCATTTGGGTTGTATTTGTGCAAACACACCTGTCACAATTAGCCACATGCATCATTTCCCTGTTTTGCAATATTCAGAAAGGTTCTACATGCTATTAATTCCATTTAAAATTTAAAGAAAAAGGAAGAAAACACTGTTCTCGTATTGCTTAGAAATGAATCGAAGGTAGATACATAAAGCATATGACTGGCTCTGTTCAAAAAGGAAAAAAAAAAACGAAACACAGTTTCAGTACATAAAACTGGTTATCAAATCTTGTTACTTCTTTAATATGTTTCCTTCATTTGCATCAGACTTATCAGTATAAATAAAATATAGGCTGCATAGTTAAATGTGACTGGGAATTGTGATAACAGAGGTTAGCATAATGCCTTATATTCAAAGGGGTGCAGCTATAATGCACAGGTATGTCCCAGCGCAAGTAAACATGCTACTCTTCCTGTGTTTGTGTGTGTGTGTACACACTCACTATACGGTCACAGAAATTAGGATGTGTATAAACACATATCTCCATACAAATATATACATATATATCAGTATATAAATAAATATTTCCTTAAAGTGAGAGAAAAAGTACCTACCATTTTGTTCTAGAATACTTGATAACCTATACGTGAAAATTTCATTATTTTAGAGAACTGAAATTTGTTGCTGAAAGTACTAAGAAATGATGAATGTCAAAAAAAGGTAATGAAATAACAAAGAAAACATGAAAAGGTTTTGCTTTGATTTTCCAGAGAAGGCAGTGAGGGAGCTGAGGACATCCAGATGCCCACACCCTTAAATGATACAAGTAAAAATGTTTATTCTTATTAAATGCAAAAAAAATAAAGGCATATAAACATTATTTAATTTATACTTATGGTTAATATTAACATTAACTATGTTATGTATATTTAAAATCATATAGCTTGAAAGAGTTCTATGAGCCTATGTAAATCGAATAATCATCGAAGGAGTGAGCACAATAATATATAAGTTAAATGTAATTAGATTGTCTTGTTTGATTTATAATGGCTTTTCTTAATGAATTAGAAGAAAGTAACTTAAGCATTATTTTTGATATTTGTAGCAAATAAACAAAGATCCACTTTTGTATCCACTGTATCAATCTTTATAAAAAATGGTAAGGTAATAATCAGAGCAAAGTATACATTTCAACATAATTTATTTCAGTTTGATTCAGCTCAACCAATGTTTATTTTACCTCGTGCTAATTATTATGATGATAACAAATAAGAATAAGAAGCAATCCTACTTTCATAGAATATACAAATTAATAGGAATAAAACACACCAGCAAATGAAAAGACCAAAGCAAACAAACAAACAAAGAAAAAATCTTGAACTATAATTTGGGGAAAAAATTGAAAATTTTATGTGTTACTATTTTGCTATTATCATATCACTACTTGATTCAGGCTAAAATTTTTTTAAAGATTTTATTTATATATTTATTTGTCAGAGAGAGAGAGAGGGAGAGAGCACAAGCAGGGGCAGTGGCAAGCAGAGGGAGAAGCAGGCTCTCTACTGAGCAAGGAGCCCAATGTGGGACTCCATTCCAGGACTCTGGGATCATGACCTGAGCCGAAGGCAGGTGCTTAACTGACTGAGCCACCCAGGCATTCCTGATTCAGCTTGAAATTGTTCATAATCTTCAGCCTCTAAATATTGATAGCCAGTTATAACATTCAACAAAAGTGTTAGGTCAGCCTTCCTGTTTCAGCTACAGCAAATAAGGAACTTAGAAGTCATCACTCCTGTCCTAACAACAAGAAGAAAGGTGAACAAACTAAAACTCAAGGCTCTTTGTTAGAGCTATCAGAAAATTGAGGTCACAGGGCATAATGCCACCTTGAAATATGGAGACAGGCAAACACCGAACTCATAGTCAAGATGAGCTTACTGGGAACAGATACCACTGGAGACAGTAACCGATAGAAACACATTCATGATAACTTTGACAAATTGCTGAAGGCTGTGTGTGGACCTGGTTGACTGAGAAATTCCTGGGTGTGCAGTCTTGGGGATGGTACTGCACTTTTGTGGGTATTACCTCCAGGAGCTTTACCAGGTTCTCAGGGCATGATGAGGGGAAAAAAGCTGATATTTTGAATACTGCCCCCGGAAAAAGTACATTTTTGAAATAGTACCAGAACAATCACCATCACAAAGAACTGTATTCTAGACTTTAATAAATGCCCCAAAATCTATGGTTAGGCATATCATACTCAAATCCCAGAAAACCAAAGACAAAGGAAAATGTGGAAATGAGCCAAGAAGCTGGGGGATAAGGCAAGATAAAACCTTATCTATAGAGGAAAAATAAAAATGTACCAGATTTCTTATCAGAATCCATACAAACAAAAATAAAATAGTGAAGTGAAATATTTAAAGTGTTGAAAGTAAAAACCTACCAATCTAGACTTCTGTATAAAGCAAAATTGCTCTTCAAAAGTGAAGAAGAAAAAGGAATTTTCTCAGACAAACAAAAATTGAGAGAACTTGTTATCTGTAGGTCTGCCTTACAAAAAATATCTCTCTGGAGTTCTTACAAAAGAAGAAAAATAATATAGATCAGAAACTCAGGATTTACATAAAGGAAGAAAGAGTATCAGAAAAGGAATAAATGAAGGTAAAATAAAATCTTATTTTCCTCATTCTCAAGTTATATGATAGATAACTGTTAGTTCAAAATAATGTAGAAATAATGTGTGTTCCTATGGTTAAGGGAAATAAACCACAGCAATACTATAAGGGACTGGAGGGAGGTATTGGGAATAATCTGTTGTAAATTATCTGCACTAGCCACGGAGTGGCCATGTTATTTGAAAATGGACTTAGATTAGCTTAAAAGTATATGGCAAACTCTAGGCCAATCACCAAACTTAAATGAAAAGAAAGTAAACTTAATATGTTAAGAGATGAGAGAAATTGGAATCTAGCAAATGCTCATCAAAACTAAAGAAGGCAGAAAAAGGAAACAAAGAAGTGTGATAAAGAGAAAATAGTTAAAAGTGGGGCGCCTGGGTGGCTCAGTCGTTAAGCGTCCGCCTTCGGCTCAGGTCAAGATCCCAGGGTCCTGGGATCGAGCCCCGCATCGGGCTCCCTGCTCCGCGGGAGGAAACTGAGAGTGTCAGGTGGATCTAAAAAAAAAAAAGACCTAATATACATTGGCTATAAGAAACCCACTGCCAATATAAAAACACAAAGAGATTAAAAATGAACAAATGGAGAAAAATGTACCATGGTAACACTCTTCAAAAGAAACCTGGAGTAATTACATTAATTTTAGACAAAGCTGACTTGAGAATGAGGAAAATTATCAGGAAGAAAACAAGACATAACAGAATGATAAAAGGGTTGATTCTCCATGAAGACATTTTAATCCATAAATGGTATGCACTTAACAACAGAACATCAAAATATGTGAGGCAAAAATGTGATATCACTTCAAGAAGCAATAAACAAGCCCACCATTATAGTTGAACATTTCAAACATCTCTATCAGTAACTGATAGATCAAGTAGCAGAAAATTAAGGATACAGTTAAACTGAATAGCAACACCAATCAAAGGAATCTAATTGACATTTATAAAATACTTCATCTAATAACTGCAAGATACACATTTTTCTCAAGTTCACATGAAACATTTGCAAAGACAGAATGGAGCCATAAAATATAGCTTAATAAATTTAATGAAATAGAAATCATATAAAGTATGTTCTCAGACTATAACAGAATTAAAAGAGAAAAATAGCTGGAAAATTCCAAGATATTTGGAGATTAAATACACACTTCAAAATAACACCTAAGTCAATGGAGAAGTCCCAAAAGAAATTTTAAAAATTATTTGAACTAAACTAAAATGAAAATACAGTTTGTTCAAATTTATGAAATGTTGTGAAAGCCTTGCTTAGAAGGAAACCTAGAGCATTGAATGTATGTATTAGAAAAGAAGAAAGATCTGCAAACAATAATCTAAGCTTCCTTCTCAGAAAATGAGAGGAAAAGAGCAATGCAAGGCCAAAGCAAACAGAAGAAAAGAATTATTAATAATTAGAGCAAAAATCAATAAAATTATAAATGTGAAATCAATAGAGGTAATCAATAAACCCAAAAGCTTGCCCTTAGTGTGATGTTGGCAATTTATATTGCTTTTCTGAATCTCAGTTTCTCTGTCTGTGAATTGGGACTAATACTGTCTACATTTAGATGGTATGGAACAGAAGATCAAATGCAAAAGCATGTGGCACATACTAGTAGCAAATTAGATGTTTGGTATAATGATTTTTAAGATGGTTCTACACTAGAAACTGATATCAATAGTAGATATGAATGAAGATAAATTCCTACAGAACTCAATTCAATGATACATTAAAAAGAGAGAGGTTCAAAAATATCTATTGTATTTCTATTAAGTACTTATATATTACTGTAAAACATCATATGATTTTAGGTTTGATGTCTGAACATTGAAAAAGCTTAACTCCAATAATAGATTTATAATCTGTCTCTTTTTTGAAACCCTAACAATGGAATTGTTAAAACATTCATTAGGTAGGTTTATCTTCTATAGCCACTTTCTGAAATAATCTCACAGAGAAAGCACTCTGATTTTGTACATAAAAATAGGAAAGTTCCAAGGTGACAGCTGTGCATGTTGATGTCTTTATATTAAGCTTACCAGAAAAAGGACTTTTGATGATACAATTTTTTTTAACAGAAATAGATGAAGTTTCCGTGTTTTTTAAGTTTTTCTTTAGAGTAAGCTGTCTCCAGAGAGTCAGTGTTTTAGAAAAGTAAAAAGCCTGCTGATAATGTGACTGATACAGAACACTCAGATGTAGAGGATAAGCAGGAGTGTTTAATGCCCCAGCTTTGCACTCAGAGGACAGAGAACCAGACAGATCCAATTATGGAATTTATAATTCAATAACTAGCTTCCCCTCCCTAACCCAATAGTCTCAATGGCTCTGACTCTACTTAAACACACACAAATATTTTTCCTTTTACCATATGTTGTTATAAATGAAACAAATGGCAGCGTTAAACATAAGATACTGGATTATAAAGTACACTTAGACAAATTTAAAATTAAATATTTAAGGTCAATGAATTTCCCTTTAAGTGAGGGTGATATTCACCATTACAATGACTTTATTCACAATAATTTCAAAGAACTTTATAGGGAGTAGTGCAGTACTACTAGAACAGCTAACAGGAAAAGAGTCCTACTATTCAGGCAGATGAACCAGCCTCTGTGGGCTTTGAGTTCAGGAATACTGGGGAAAGCATCTTGACTCTCAAATCCTTTCTCCCAAGTGCCATGAGATCAACGCAACTTTTTAGCAGGAGTGAAAGCTTGTCATAAAAAATACCCTTGGAAGATGAGAAATGTTGAAATACTTTTCAAATCAAAGTATAATTAATATTCAACATTCTTCCCATAAAGAAGGAAATACTAAGAACAATGAGAAAGGTTGGGCGACTGTCTTCGGCTCGCGTCATGATCCTGGAGTCTCAGGATCGAGTCCCGCATTGGGCTCCCTGCTCCACGGGGAGTCTGCTTCTCCCTCTGACCCTCTTCCCTCTCGTGCTCTCATTCTCTCTCTCAAATAAATAAATAAAATCTTTAAAAAAAAAAAAAGAAAGGAGAGAAGTACATATCACTAAGGACAGATAAAAAGAAACAAAAGAGTACAGAAAGCCAAGTTGGGAAGTTTGGCAAACAAACTTCTCTTTTTATATGTTATGTTGCTCTTATGTTATGTTGTTATGCTATGTTTTCATCATAATCAACCTTGAGTGTTGCTAACTTTTTTTCCTATTTAGAGACACGGTTTATTCATTTTTTTTTCTGGAAAATTACCAGTGAAATTGTGACCAATAGGACATTTTTCAATGTAATTCTTTTTAAAGATAAGAGGAAGAAATGGAGTCACAGTAAAAAAGTTACGAAGGCCATACAAACTAAAGAATGTAGCTGAGAAATATACTTGTTGGATCAAGGACATAAGAGATTTAATAAAGGCATTGGAAAGTTGTTTTTGCAAAGCTAACCAAGCAGGTAAACTTCTGGAACCTATATGAGCAAACTTTTTGTTTACATAGTTAAGCAGCCTTGGGGTGATGTGTAGAGCAGTAGTACATTTTCACCTATTTAAAAATATAACACAGTATACTCTTAATGTAACACTAGGTTGGGGGCTGATTCTCTTATATTTTAGTTCAGTCTCCGCTTAGGACTCTGTGACTACTAATAAAAGTGCCTATTTCCCCTAGGGCAATAATGCCTACCTCTTCAAACGTAATAGGGATTTTATAAAAACAAATGTATAAACATGTTTACCTCTTTGAAAAGTGGCTTATTAAATTCAAGATATTTTTTTCTGTATTTTTAGTCATAGTTCCTTTTGTTTAATTCCATTTTGTTTGACTCTTTCCAGGTGAGGCTGATTAAGCATTCTTCTTCCTTAAATAATGAGATCTTAAAACTCTGAAATTACTCAAAATTTCCAGAATGACTTAAAAAATAGTTAAATTTCCTTCAACTTGGAAATATCACTTGTTTGGTAAAGGATTTTTGTTTCTGGTGTTATTGTTTAGACTTGAACATTGTCTGGAACTAGCAGACATATTTTCTAAGAAATCTGAAGTCGGTAACTGATTTACTGGTATTAGCGTCATAGAAAGGATAATATAGCCGCTTTGCCCAAGGTATGCCTGCGTTATTTTGTTATTTATGAGTCGCTGGCACTCTTGGAAAACAAACAGCTGCATCAGTATTTTCCTGGATATTAAAGTCACTTTTATTGATGCTTCTGTACTTGATGTATCATCTCAAAGGGACACTGCAAACAAAGCCTTTGTAAATATACAATTTATTACCAAGGAATCTATTTAATGAAATGTCTGCTGCATGTAAGGAAAGCTACAATTGCCTGTTTGGAAAACATTCAAATTCTATTTCCAATTATGTGTTAGTGTGGGCTTTCCTTGGATTTTGCTCTTTATCTTTCTCTTTTAAAACCTCAGTCAGATGATTATTGATCCCTCTTCTACAAAGAGACAGCTGTAAATGTGAACAAAAAGTATTTATATGGAATATTATAAATGTGCTATAGAAATGTACCCCCAACACATGCACACTCTGTAAAATAAGGCTTATTTATCTTGTAGGTTAAGTGAAATAACTAAAATACCATATTTAGGTTACTGATTCATGATTAGGAGTTGTTTTGATCCTTAGTCTACCAGGAAACGTTTAGCAGGCAAAGTGAAAGAGAAGAAACTTATGCCATTATCACTCAAAAACTCTTTCTCCTACAATGTGGACAGTTTAAACTATTATTGGTTCTTACCTCAGATTGGAAGAAAACACTCAAGAGAGTTTAGTTCATCATAAATATTCTCCTGTTTTGTTATAATAGAGTCAATGTGTATCTCTTAAAAATAAAATGCCTAATTAAATCCAATGTTCTATTTCAAACTAGGGAATAAAACTTTCCTCAAAAAATAGGTAGTTTTTTTTCTTTTTTTTTTTTGAGATGGTCCAGATTGTAAATGACTAAAATGCTATAAATTTTTTTCAAAAGAAAATTAACATAGTACACTAGTTTCATTAAAGAGGGAAAAAAGCAATGCACTTATATTAATGTAAGATAGTATTGCATTCCTGTGTAAACATGACCCTGTGAGTCAGTATTGTCCCCTTTCTTTCCTGGAGAACAACCAAAAACAACAACAGAAATATAAGAAAACAAACAAATCACTTGCTTCTTCCTCTGCTCCAGTTGCATGGACGGCAATATAAAGAATCCTCCATATGGTCCCTGAGACAGTAGAAAAAAGGAAGTCCAGGTAGACACTTTCCCAGTCCACTCCCAGGGAACTTCTTTAACCCAGGAAATTCCAACTTGTTGTGATTAGTAATACAAAAGAACTAGAAACCTTTGACACAAAGCTATTTTAATACAGCAGATGAAAAGGGGATCAAAATTACTAAGGTGATGAAGACTAACAGAAAACAGAAATATTGACACATAGAAAATAAAATCATGATGAAATATTTTGCACTGGCTTAAATAAAATCAACAGAATCATTATATTATCTTAATGTAAAAGTCAAGGGAGAGAGAGAGAGAATAAAGGAATGAAATATTTAAGCTACCAGTTATTAATTAGGAAAGAAGACAAAATCAAACAGCACACGTAATTTACAGAGAAATATAAATACTTAGATTTCAATTTATATAGAGTGAATGTTACTTTACTGGAAGTAAAATGTAGACCTTTACAATGATTTAAGTCCATTTATCACCTACCCCATTCTTTATGCTTTATACTTCAGAAGGATTACATCTATATAGGTTAAAACATCCCATAAAACATTAATATAGGTCTTGTTTTAAATATGACCTACAGTTTAAAATGTACTTAGAGGAATATATTTACCTGAACGTTTGCAATTTTGATGTTCTTCATTATTCCCTGAAGATCAGTGTCTCATATGGCACTCTACTATATTCCTCCGAAGAATTTTCTGTTTGTTTCTTTGTTTTAGCAGGCACTTAGCTTGACTGGACTTAGATGCAAACTAAATTTCTTCTGCAGAAACTCAAATCACAATATAGTTCTTTAATTTTTTAGCTGGTTTGAGCTGAGTGTGCCCCACACATGGCCCAGTGGTCAGACGTATATCTGGACAGAGTTTATATGGAGATTTGGAAGCTTCTCAACTCAAAATATCTCCTTTCTGTGAATACTGTTGTCATTTTCCAGCTGTTGTGCTTGTTTCAATCTCTGTCATCTAGGTCTGAAGTCTGGAAAAAGTTCAGGTTTTCTATCAGGATTTTAGCCTCTATGCACAGAACTAACTATGGCTTCATTTCAGGTGAACTGTTGTAAAAACAAGAAACTTTTCCCTATTGTTAGTTCCTTTTCCCAAGTATTGACTGCTCTCCAAATTCTGCTGACATTTGTTCATGATATCCA
This sequence comes from Callorhinus ursinus, assembly GCF_003265705.2. Taxonomy (NCBI): domain Eukaryota; kingdom Metazoa; phylum Chordata; class Mammalia; order Carnivora; family Otariidae; genus Callorhinus; species Callorhinus ursinus. The sequence goes on along the minus strand of NW_027397063.1, from coordinate 16,936,003 downwards.
GCATCTTCAGATGGTTTTTAGAAATTATCTAGATTTTCTAGCTATTATCTGAAGGAAGGTCAATTCTCAGTAAGAAATCACTCAAACCTATGGTAAATAAAAACGTCAAGATAAACAGGTATAAATATGGAGAAACTTAGGAAACTGTATTGCCATGGTTATTTTTTTTTTAACACAATTTTTTTTTTAAGATTTTATTTATTTATTAGAGAGAGAGAATGAGAGATAGAGAGCATGAGAGGGAAGAGGGTCAGAGGGAGAAGCAGACTCCCCGCCGAGCAGGGAGCCCGATGTGGGACTCGATCCCGGGACTCCAGGATCATGACCTGAGCTGAAGACAGTCGCTTAACCAACTGAGCCACCCAGGCGCCCTGCCATGGTTATTTTTAAAGAAAATACTAGAGGACAACATATGCCTGAAAAAACTATCATAAAATGATTCTTATAGAATATTGAGAATATTTAGCTGCAAAGTATATCTATCCATACATAAAGTTGAACGTCAATGTTATATGCGTTGACTTTGTAGAAGTGATGCATTTAAAAAGAGTTGGGTAAGGTAGGCGGAGAAAGGGAGGAGAAGGTAGATGTGTTTGCTGAATGTCCAATCCCTAAGAGCATAACTTCTAAAACTAGCAAGTAGAGTAGTAGAAATATAAGCATATTAACAGTACAAAGGTAAACACTCAAAACCCAATATTAGCCACTAAAATTGTCAGTGAAAGAGAGGAGAGATGCAGAAGAGGAAACATGTTCCTTTTATCACTGTTTATAATGATTGATGCATGTAATAAAAATAAACAGTAAATGGAGAAGATACACTAATGACACATGTATAAATAATACAACTAATTAGGTATCTATCCATCTGTTTATCATCTATCATGTATCTATCTATCATCTATCTATTTATCGTCTATAGCTATATGGTACATTCTTCTATATTAGGCCATAAAGATATTATGAATAATTTACAAAAAAGGAGAAGCCACACATAAAATATTTTGTCTCCACAGCGCATGGCATTAGAAACTTTTAACAAAATACAAATTCAAAATAACTCTTACTTAGGAAATTTCAAAATGCTTTCTAAGCAATTCTTGGGTCAGAGAGGAATAAGAATTGAGATTTTAGGGCGCCTGGGTGGCTCAGTTGGTTAAGCAACTGCCTTCGGCTCAGGTCATGATCCTGGAGTCCCGGGATCGAGTCCCACGTTGGGCTCCCTGCTCAGCAGGGAGTCTGCTTCTCCCTCTGACCCTCTTCCCTCTCGTGCTCTCTGTCTCTCATTCTCTCTCTCTCAAATAAATAAATAAAATCTTTAAAAAAAAAAAAAAGAATTGAGATTTTAGATTTTTGGAATAGATTCAAAAATAAACACATTATCTCCAGCATGGAGCTTAAGCTGTACTCAGAGAAAATGTATACAATGTAATACTCCCTCTAATAATTAAAAATGAAACATAAAATCAGGCCCCTGAAAAAGTTAGAAAAAATACCACCAAAATAATCTAAAAAATAAGCATAAGATGAAACAATGAAATACACAAACCAAGGTTCTGGGGGCGAGGGGGGACAGCAAAAAAATTTTGGGTTAAAAGTAAGAAAAACTGGGAAAGTTTTGCAACTTCTACCACAAAAAGCTAATCTCTATTATATGTGGAAAATGGTTAGAAAAATACCAAGTTTCTAATAAATATGAGTAAAAGTAAAAATGACAGGTCACAAAAAGGAAATAAATGTCTTTTAAATCTATGAACAAATAAATTCTCTCATAATAAAATAAATTTAAAATTCTCAAAGATAGTATTTTCATCCATTGTACTAGCTTTACTTACAAAAAGAGACTCTTGAAAGTTTGGGTATTTTTAGTAGGTGAAATGATTTAAGGGACAACAGATTTTAGTTAATAGGGGCACTGATGTTAGATTTCCTGAAATGAGATTTATAGTCACATAAAGGAAAAAAAAAAAGCTAGTGTTCCACACGTTTCAAAATTTTTCAGACATTCACATATTAAAAAAGAGTTGCTTATAATTATCTGAGTTTAATAATCTCTATCAGGTTTTGTATTTGCACTAAATACTTAAAGGAGGGGATTTATATTACACTGAACATCTTAGTAATATAACATTACGAATCAATAGAAATGTCTAATTCATTTTTGCAACTTTATCAAGAGTGGTCCACAATTTTGCAATATCATTATCAGTCATGCCACCTTCATGGAAGGTGTCTGAGTTACAACATATTTCTGCCAAATTACTAATTCTACTTAGTACCCCCATCTGAGTACTTAATTACGACTTCCTTGGTAGGCTCTTCTGTATATTCACATATGGAAACACATTTTCTTAAAAAATTATTTAAATTTCCCCTTATATTAGAGTTAGAGCAGTGCATTTATTTAATTTTGAAAGTATGTAGATAGAGAGGTACAGAGTGATTTCACTCCAGCATAGTACAGGAGAGCATTACAATTTCTTTTATAATAAAAAAGAAGCATTGGGCCTGATAGGACTGAGAATGACAGATATATTCAATTGACCAAAAAAAAAAAAAAATGTTTCATAATACGTTTACTTTGCAAGGCTCTGGGGAGAGAGGCACTTTAATATATTGCTGGTGGGTGTGCAGATTGTTCTTAGGATTGAAAATATAGAGTGATATTTGGAAATATCTGTAACATTTGCTAATGGAAATACCATTTCTTATCTGAGGACTCACTTGAAAGATGTAATAGCATGCATGAGATGACATTTGTACAAGATTAACCACTGTAGCATCATTTGTTTTAACAAAAGATTAGAAATAATTATGTAATCAATTTCAGGTTATATAAATTAATTCACGTTCATATAATAAAAATGCTGTGCACCTGTCAAGTACAATGGTGAAGATGTTTCTGTTCTGATATAGAGAGGTCTCCAAAATAAGCAGAATAGTACGTAGAGTGTATGTTCTGTTGTGTAAAGAAGGAGAGAAAATTATAATATATGCTTGTGTTTTATTGCATACGCCTTAAAAGAAATCTCTGGAAGAAAACATAAATCCTAAAAACAAAACAAAAACAAAAACAAAACAGTGCTTGCTTGTGTGTGTTATAGTCATAATACTGTCGAATTTAGGAAAATAAGCTCTTGAACATAGGAACTAGAGGTTGACTTTCTACTGTGTTTTCATTTTAATGATTTAACCAGTTGGATACATAAATAGTAAAATTCAATTAAAAATAAGGTAAAATATAATGAAGATCTCTGCCTAAACATTATTTTTTTGGAACTTTTGACTATAAAGTGTGTTTCCTGGACCTTCTCACAGGAAAACTCACATACAGCTATTAATAAGAAGAAAATACATTAGTACAGGAGTAAAAGATTGTGAGTTAAAAAGCTGAACATTTACTGATTTCCGTTGCTAAATTCATGCTGTGGGGTGTTGTGTACTTAATCCCTGCCATGTTGTTAAAATGCCAAAAATAGCCACACAAAAATAGTGTAATAATATGGCAAGACATTTACTGGCCAGAAAGAGAAATCATGTAAAGGTTGTCTATTTGTGTTCTTTAAAGAAAAATCATGAACACAGAAAAGAAACAAATCTAAACTTTCTCAGTAGGATGAGATTTGAGGAAGCTGCCTGAGGTAGTCTTTTCCTTTCCTGCTACTATCTGGACAGTAACCAAAAATAGCCATTCTCTACCTCAATAAAGTTTTGTGTTTTGTTTGTTTGTTTGCCTGTTTTCAGCAAACTCAGAGAAAATTTTAATAGAGAGTTTTTATCCTAGTTTTAGCTAACTGCTTATGATGATTTTCCTGTATGTTGTATCCCACCTTGAATAATCAATATTTTGGCAGAAATATTACTTAGGAAAAATGGGGACACACAACTTACTTTTGACCATTATTTTTCATGTAGAATCAGCACTAAAACTTCCAGATAAAGAGGACTTGAAGAATCAATTGGTTCTGAAAAAAAAATGGGTATGTAGGAGATGATTTTGAAGTAGTGGTTACTTTGGAAAAACTCTGCTTGTACTTAGAATATGTATTTGGGATGGCTAAAAAGCAGATAAAATTCATGGTGTTCACACAGCAGGCTAGTTGCTTAATGAAGGTCTTTGGATGCATTAACTACAATACCATTGAAAATGAAGGTAATATATGAAATCTGGCAATTACCAAACAACCATTTAAAGTAGTAAATTTGGGGGCAGCTGGGTGGATCAGTCGGTTAAGCATTTGCCTTTGGCTCAAGTCGTGATTCCAGAGCCCTGCATCGCATCTCCCTCTGCCCCTCACCCTGCTCTTGCTCTCTCACTTTCTCTATCTCTCTCAAAGAAATAAGTAAAATCTTAAAAAAAATTAAAAAAATATATAGTAAATTTTATGTATATATCTGTATAATTTTAATTTCCTACTCTCCATAGATTTAGAAGTAATAACCAGGGTGAAAAATAACTTTTGTTTTTCAATTTTAAAAAATATTTTAAATTTTTTTGTTGAATAAGAGGATACATGAATCCCATCAACAAAAACGCAATGAATAATAGAAAATGAAGATAATGAAATAAATTAGATTTGACTTGTCATCTGTTTTGACAGATTCAAATTTCCTCTGTTCCCTTCTTTAAAAGAAATTTTTATTAGATTAACGTGATTAATTTGTTTAGAAAAATATGACATAGCCTTAAACTAGAAGATTATCACTTTTTCACTATTTTTTTTTAGTAAGTGAACTCTAAAGACACATACTACCAATGTTTCAGAGAAATAAAAAGGGATTGATAATTTGTTTTGATATTAATGTATTGTTTAAAATTATAGTCATGGTGTTGTTGTCATGGTATTGTTTAAAATCATTGGCACGCATATATATTATTTGCTTAATCTTGAAAGATAAATAAAAATTTTCACATTAAGCAAATAAGGGAAGTTGCAAACTGATTGTATGATTTGCCCATGTACTCTGAATCCAAAGTCACTGTCATTCTCTTACACTGAGTAACTATGGAACATACTGACCTATTATGTATGTGACATCACCCAGTTTCTCTTATTATTTTATCATATTATGTCATTTTCTTTTAAGAGGTTTTAGCACAACTGGAAGGGCCTCTCAAATATGTTTATCAATGATTGCTTTTAAAATAACAACTTTAATAGAGCTGTCATACTTTTAATGGTTTGTCAAATCAATCAGTTACAATCTGTCTAGAAGTATTCTGCTTGTCTTATCTCAATTATTAACTATATGCCCATTGAATAGGTGAAATGAATAATTTCATAGACTTAACGAATAGGACCGGACACAGCATTCTATTTTAGTCTCAAATATGCTCATTTAAATCACTCTTATGCAAGTTTCCCAACTATTCAATTTAGAATATGCAATTATATTTATTTCACTGGCATCAAGAAGATAGCAAATGACTCTTCTGAAATAGAATATCTGAAGAACTTATTGGTAAAGTGAGGCAGAGAGTCAATCTATTGCCAAACTCCAAACAATCAAAAGGTAACCAACTCATTCTCTTGCTATTAGTTTTCCAGTGTTTCTCTAAAGCATTAGAATTATATTTATTTTGGGTTCAATCTAATAGAAAAAATAATTAAGAAGAAGGTTATAATTGTCTAACTTAAGGGTAAATCATTAAGTTATTTTTGTAACATAATTAAACATTCAAACGAATAAAGCACTATTTAACAACTTTAATCACATCATCATTTATCTTCTAGATAGCTCTACATAAGGTTTTAGGTTTTGTAAAATATCTATATATGCAAAATAAATTAAACATATAATTAATGTAACTAAAAATGGTAATGATAATAATGAAGTGTGCACACAAATATCCACTAGATAGCTTAAGAAGTAGTATATTCCTTGTACTTCAGAAACTCTTACAGAACACTTTCCAAGCATATCTACTTCCCTCATTCCAAGAATTAGACTCTGTTCAAATTGTGAATTTTTTTGTATATATTTCTGACTAATTCTTGACATTTAAATACAATCCCATTGTGTGCATTCTTTTTGTGAGTTGGTCCTTTTGCTCAACATCGGTTTTATGATATTCCTCTAATTTCATGTCTGTAGCTATGGTTTATTCATTTTCTTCTTGCCTTTCATATTCCAGCTACTCTTGACACACACATAAAGAACTTTTGTTGTTTATTTTTGCTCTTTTTCTTTTTTTAGTTCTTTGGGCTATAAGTAAATCTCCTTTGGATTATATATGCAGGAGTTTTTCTAGGAGCAGAGTTACTGGGTTGCAAATATTTAAATTTATTAGGTAAATTGCACCAAAATATATGCCTCCTCAGATCTACTGGTGCTAGAATCAGACAACCCCAGTCATCACCTCATCTCCAAAAATCTCTATTGTGCCCAACATGGTCTCAGTTGCATTAGCTCCAAGTTTTAGGTCTAATCTGACCAGACCACAAAAGCTCTGAAAGGCCTCATAACACTCTGAAATGCCTCAGATTTAGTACAGAGTTGATGAATTTTGACCAAGGAATGACAGGAGACTGGAATAAAATAACCTATTTCTCACCTTTTGTCCCTTCCAACAAACTGTCTGTTCTTCAGCCCAGTGGTTTCACAAAAAACCTCTCCAGAGAAAATTCACAGGACCAAGCAAGCCGCTGTGTTTCCTGGGAGTTTGTGGCACTACTTGACATTTGAACTAGGATGGTGGGTGTGCCAGACTCCCTCCCGGGACGCCTGGGTGGCTCAGTCGTTAAGTGTCTGCCTTCGGCTCAGGTCATGATACCAGGGTCCTGGGATCGAGCCCCACATCAGGCTCCTGCTCAGCGGAGAGCCTGCTTCTCCCTCTCCCACTCCCCCTGCTTGTGTTCCCTCTCTCGCTGTGTCTCTGTCCGTCAAATAAATAAAATCTTTAAAAAATAATAATAATAATAAAGTAAGTGTCCCACATTCACACTAACCAGCAGTGTGACAGACTTAGGTTTACATTAGCTCATTAACACTTTCCACGACCTGATTTCTAGTTCTACCAATGTCAAGAGTGTAAAATGACATTTAATTTTAATGTTAGGTTGTATTTTTCTGAATATTCATGGTGTCCAAGGTTTATAAATCACCCCTGTCTCTGGTGTGGGGTACCAGTTCATAATGCCTGCCTCTTTTCTTCTGTGGTGGTTTGTCTGTTTCTTATTTGCCTTAATTGTACAAGTACTTTATATTTATATAATATAGATAGTAATGCATCAATTTTGTGATTAACATAGCATAGGCTGGCTTATGATTTGCATTTTACTCTCTTTTTAGTCAGTATTTAAACATAAATTTGTAGTTTTTAACACTAATAGATTTTTCAATATATTTCTTTATATTCTGTATACTTGTCTTTTTTTATTATTTTTTTATTTTTTATTTTTTCACATTCAGTATTTTTATTTGTTTAGCAGACAATGGACATGTCTCCCACCCTTTCCTTTAAGTTAGTGTGACAATTTTCCATAAAAAAACTACTTAAAGAGAAGCTTTGGTCAACAATGGAATGAAATAGCGAAAACAAAAAAACAGAAAAACCCAAATCACGGCTGCTTTTAAAAAACCAACACTGTCACCAGTTATATTCAAACAAAAACACACAAAGGATATTTGCGCGAAACTTGTCTTCAGTGTCTCCTTGCGGCGCGCTCTCCTCACCACCATGCACACGGCGGGGCTGCGTCAGCACATTTGTCAGTCTGTCCGTCTGTCCATTTGTCATGCTGGATCTGGGAGGCTCACTCAGCTTCACATTATCCGGAGGCCCTGGATGGAAGGCTTTAAGGTCTTGAAATTCCAGATTGTCATGGCTCCATCGATGCCAGGAGTGCAAAATTTGCGACCATCTTGCTTGTCCACCTCTTAAATAGACACCTGAGTGATGCTATTCTGGTGCAGCGTCTCCAAGGCTGTGTTGCGGCCCTCAGTCGTGGCCGTCTCGTCCATGTTGCGGAAGCGCTCCATGGTAGACACGTTGCGCTGGATGCTCTGTTTGGGAATGTCTAATTTGGAGACGAAGGTCAAGCAGCCATGGCCTCAACTCTGAAAACAGAGTTCCTGTCCCTCCTGAGTGTGTCGTTTGTCTCAGAGAATAGCATTGTAGCCGCGGGCCATGACTGCTGCCCAATGCTCTTCAACTACTTGTCTTTTTTTAAAGAAATCTTTTGCTATTCTAAAATTATGAAGATATTATCCTCCATTTTTCCCTAAATTTTTATAGTTTTCTCTTCATAAGTTCACTCTTCACAAGTGTTGAAATCCACCTGGAGTTGGTTTTTGCCTGTGGTTGGATGGAGGAATACAACATGAGCATCTTTTAAAGTCTGTATCCTATTCACGGACCCTCAGTATCTGCTTTGATATAAGTCAAGTTTAGATTGTGTTTCTTTTTTTCTATTTTTTAAAGATTTTATTATTATTTATTTATTTATTTGACAGAGAGAGACACAGCAAGAGAGGAAACACAAGCAAGGAGAGTGGGAGAGGGAGAAGCAGGCTTCCCATGGAGCAGGGAGCCTCATGGGGGACTTGATCCCAGGGTTCTGGGATCATGACCCAAGCCTAAGGCAGACACTTAAGGACTGAGCCACCCAGGCACCCCTAGATTTTGTTTCTTGATTCTATATTCCACGCCAACAGTCTAATGTTCTATTCTTGTACCCAGTTCCATTGTCTCATTTAAAAATGCCATATAATGAGGAGTGATATTTAGCAAGGCAAGTCCCATCACTTTGTTTCCTTCCCCCATTTTACTCCCTAGAGATTCAGAAGCCATCTTGAAACCATAAACAGTCAAAGAGAGTCCGACCCTAACTTGACTGAATGCTAACAGAATACCAGCGTCTGCCTATCTCTACATGTCTTAGTGCATGAGAAAAATAATTCTTTTTTCAAGTCAGTGTTATTTGACATTCTGTTCTGTGCCACCAAATATATTCCTAATGTTCAAACCATTCTGTGAGAATATTGGGTATTCTAAGAGTTGCTTATACCCAGTGGTCGTGAAAACTTTTCAGAGCCTATGCCTTGTGGTTTGTTGAATTTTTTCATTGCCACTCACCTTTTCACTCTTCCAATTTTCTACAGAATCATCAAAGATCCTCTTATTCAAAGCTCTCTCTAAGTGCCCTGGCCACAACAAGCCACTCCTAAGAGAATTCCAGGGCGGGGGGGGGGGAATCTATGGAGGGCAGTTTTGCCAGTTAATTTTGAGAAATGCCTCTAAAGATTTAATGATTGTTTAAGTGAAAAATCACAGATTTAAGATTTGACAGATATATAAACAGGCTATATGCCTTTTAAGTGTGAGCAAAAAAAAGCAAAGACAAAACACCTCACACTTGTAAAAGATGGATATTGATAGTACATACCAAAATGTGTCAGGCACAAGGATGACTAGTTATAATATCTTGTTTAAATAATCTGTATAGTCCACTGGGAGGCAGGGATGTAATTTTTATAAATGAGAAATTATCTCTGGCCAAATATATTTCTGTCTCAGTTGTTCTTATTCTTTTAGTGGTCTGGTTAATACTGCTCCAGTCTATGAAAATGAATTTCACAGATTGTTTGGTTCATCACAAATGCTGAATGGCCATTTTCTTGTACTCAGGAAAGTATCACTTTATAGAAACCTTCTGGCTACTATTATTGCACTCTAACTCCAGAAAATGGCAACCACTGAAATACCTAACTCGCTGGTTCTGAACCCCAGCTGCCTATTAGAAAAAGCACTAGGGAAACTTTATTTTAGTTTTTTAATATTTTATTTACATATTTTTGCAAGAGAGAGAGAGGGCTTGCACAAGCAGGAACGGGGTTGGGGGTGCAGAGGGAGATGCGGGGCTCCATCCCTGGAGTCTGAGATCATGACCTGAGCCGAAGGCAGATGCTTAACAGACTGAGCCACCCAGGCTCCCCGACTTGGGAAACTTTAAAACGTACTAATGATTGGACACCATTCCTGGAAATTCCCATTTAATTTGTCTCAGAGTAGGTTCATGGATTACCTTTTTTTGTTTGTGTATGTATTTCTTCTGTTATGTTTTGTTTTCAAGTTTCCTGTGGAGCCCAAAGTGCCATCGGTGCTGAGAAATTCCAGTCTGATTTTCTATGGCTGGGACCATGTGACTGACCTCTATCGAGTCAGTCTTAACTTGTGGACTATCAGAGCAGCCATCTCTTTCTTAATGTTGCCAAGCCTTCCATTTGGCAATTTCGGTCTGACACACTTTTTATACCTACTCATTAAAATAGTACATGCCCCTATATAGGCACTAATCTGAAATGTTGAGCTCAAAAGTATGTTATTAAAAACATAGAGTTACCAGCTATCCCTTCTTTAGAATACAAAAAAGGCACGGGCCAGCTTGACCAGTGCCTTGATTTTTAAGTTCTGTATTGCCATTAGAAGAAAGTAAACACTTGTGTTCTTCCAGTTAATCCTCTAATAATTACCATCAGGAAACACCTGGAATGTTCACAGGCACGTTCTCCTGTGCATGGTTTACATTGATGTTTTCTCATCTAACCTCCATCATCATTCCGTATTTCCTAAGAAATTCTTTAAAATGGCTGACTTGCTAATGACTCCTTTTCCAGAACTTAACAGTGTGGTATATCTATTCCTTTTCAAATCCTTGCTATCATTTCAAAGGCAAGATTGTGGGAAAACATTGACATTTCAGAAAAAAGAAACAGTAAGGCATGGAAGCCAATCTAATGTGAGGATTAAAACTCTGGGATAGTAAATAATGACTTTAAGTTGTCTGGCTTTGTAAAATAAGAAAATAAAATTACTACAGATGTAAACAAAACAGTGGGAAATAGCATGTATTTAGAAAGGAAAAGAATAAATTCAGAGAATACATTTCTTATTGAAATAGAGGAATTCATGTATTTATTTGAAGGGTTCTCTCTCTTTCTCTCTTTATTTTTCTTTCTGGTTCTCTCACTCTCTCTTTCTCTCTCTCTCTCTCTCTCTCTCATCTCATATAGTAGATAAGAATGAAAGAAATAGGGTGCCTGGGTGGCTCAGTCAGTTAAGCACCTGCCTTTGGCTCAGGTCAGGATTCTGGGGTCCTGCTCAGCAGGGAGCCTGCGTCTACCTCTCCCCTCTACCCCTTTCTCATTCTCTTTCTCAAATAAATGAATAAAAATCTTAAAAAAAAGAATGAAAGAAATAATAAAAGGTTACTTATACATTGAGGAAAATATTATGAGAGTTAATGAGCTATTTAATGACAGATTATCCCAATCTTTTCTCAATAAACTAGAAAATGACTTCAGCTGAATGAGGGTGAAGATTTCGGCACAAGAAGAAATGGAAATTTAAGAGGGACAATGAGACACTAATCAAAATATTGATGACCCACAACAAAAATCAAGTTTAAATTAGGGATCATGAATATGTAACAAATCAAGTCTTTATGTCTGTTTTTATTTTTCTAACATGTTTTATTCTTCTGGAAAGAGAAAGTATAGGAGAGGAGAGATAACGTGGATAATGAGACATGAGTTAGTTCATTAATTCAGTCAACATTTTCTTTCATTTAAAAGTTATTTAGTACTTCCAGTGTGCTAGGCACTGTGTAAACCAAGGTAAATAAGAAGCATTCTCTGCCATTGATGAATTTATAGGCTATCAGGCAACTGGCGTTTGAAGTAAAGAGGGTGATGGTATATTTTGTCAAATATTTTAAAATAATTTTCTTATCCAGGATCACATTGTTGTTTGATTTGCAAAGATGATCTATTTTTTTTCCAAAATGTGAACCAGACTGCAATGAAATCTTTTGGAATTTTCAATAGTTAATGGTAATGTTACATCATTGCCATTTTCACAAGTAAGGAGGAAATATTTGTGCTCAAGAAACCTGCATTGATTAGCATGTCCATAATTTCTATCCAATCAGCATATGCCAAAGTCTATGCATATCTCTAACAATTACACTTTTTATAAAAACATATTCTAATGGAAATATATATAACACAATGGATAAAAAGAGTCTCCAAAATATCAATCCCTAGATTATAGCAAGTTGAAATGTATATGAATTACTGTAGTTCAATGTTTTCATTACTTTCATCTGATAGACAATTATTTTTCAGAAGGAAATATTTTTAATGAGAAGTAAATGTAATTAAAATGAATATGTAGATTTTAAAGCTCTTGTCTGATATGCTTTCATAAGATCTTTCTCTCTCCCTCACGGTCTCCTTTGTCTGTGTGTGTGTGTGTGTGTGTGTGTGTGTGTGTGTATAATAATGCCAGTTTCTTCTTTGAGTTTGAAAGCACAGATGTTTTTATAGTTTGGGTTTTCCTTAGTTACTGCTTATCAACTCAATCTCCTAACAACAGTGAAAATAAAGGTAAAAGAATACTTTAAAACATAAAACAACTTGATAAAACACCAGTAAAACATACTGACTTACTATAATTTGCAACTATACTCCTAATAAACTGTGGTTTGGGAAAATACTCTCACCGCAAAATTCATTCAACATAACATATTAATAAAATTAGTGAGAAAATATGACGACCTGTGTTAAGACACTGAAGAGCCCTGTATCAAAATGCATATTTTATCTGTGCACATGTGTGGGGTGGGGGGTGGGTTTCATTCAACATTGTTGTAACACAACTTGTTTTCAATGTCTCAGAGCAAAGAGCAGATATTTGAGTAATTTGAAGTCAGAACAGGTGGCTTTTGAAGGGAATGAGATATTCTGAAATCCTTAAGCATGGAAGCTACCTGAGAGACTAAGAATCCAATTGTGAAACTGAAATTAACATGAAACATTTTGACCCTAGAAAATAGGTAATAGTAAGAAGGAGACAATACTAAACACTGCCTAGTCTATTTCATGATTTGCTTAGAACTTACGCTCAATAAAACAAATGAAAGGTATTTCCCTAAGTATGATTTGCACATTAAAACATTCTAAAAGAATAAATGTTAGCATTTGCAAGCTATTTGCAAGAGGGAATTAGAATTTCAAATTATATCTTTCTTATACTTCAAATATGCATAATAAAAGTTGCACACAGTTCTCATTTAGAGCTCTATTCTTCCTCTTCTCTCATTTTTTTTATCAACTGTATCTCTCTATTTTCCCCATGACCTGAGAACAATCTTTAAGTTTATTTTCTTCATCACACATTCCCTACTTACGTGTTATGAAATTTAATTATGTTGTCTTTATGGTTTCCTGACAATCTGTCCTAATCACATCTACCTCTATTTTTGTATCTGTCTGCAGAATTATCTTGTTTTTTTTTCCTCAGGGTGTCTATGTTTTCTTTACTTAAACCAAGAGAAAAAAAATAGAGACGTTCTGAAATCTTCTTTTTAATATTCATACTATATTCCTCTCTTATGTTCCATTTTTTTTTACATATTATATTTGTTTGCTGATTTGTTTTGTTCTATTGGATGAGAGATGATTAAGGTCTATCAGCTTGTAGATTGGGTTTGTAGACTGTCTTTTGCTCCTCAGCCTCACTTATGGGCTTCGTGGTTGTCAGTATGTTTTCCTATACAGCTCTATAATCAGCTCACTTACTCCGTCCAATTGCTGCCCATAATAGCTGAACTAAAAACCAGTCTTTTCTCACATCTGTATGATTCCCTATTGTGGATAAAATGTTACTTCTTTAATCTTTCAAAGGCATGGGTCTACTCAATTTACATATAATAAAGGAAATACTTAGAATTTTAGTCTGCAACATCTGTATTTAGAAATACCATGACACCGTAGTTTGTTATCCCCCCCCAATAATGTGGTTATTTTATATCTCCCTTAGAAAAGATTCCATTTTGAAAATATTTCCAAACTGTCCAAATTATCTTGTGAAGATAAATTGTACAAACTTGAAATTCCAAACGAATAACAACTTTTAAAGGATTGTTCTGCCTACCAAACTAAAAAGGCATATTCCAGCCTCTACCAGTATGCCCACTGTATCCATATGTTTGTCTGTTCCCCCGCCGCCTTGGTTTTAGTGGAGCCACTTTGCTTCAGGGATCCATCTTTTAAGAAAGTTTTACCCAATTGTGCTACTTTAATATGAGAAAGGAGCTTAATATCATTGTCTTGCCTTCCAAATAGTGAAGAGATAAAGAAAAAAAAAATGTCTTTAGTAAGTGTATGACTTTCAAACTTGGAACACATCAGTTGGGTCCTAAATAGTACTCAGTTTTTTTTTTTAATAGTACTCAGTTTTATATGATTATTCAAAGAAAGTTTTGTCATAAAATTGTAACTATCCATTATACTAAAAAAGAAATCTTTATTTCCAGTTTCTCAGATGTGTATTTAAAAAAATAAGTAAGGGGCACCTGGGTGGCTCAGATGGTTAAGTGTCTGACTTCAGCTCAGGTCATGATCCCAGGGTCCTGGGATCAAGCCCCACGTCGGGCTCCTGGCTCAGCGGGAAGCCTGCTTCTCCGTCTCTCTCTCTCTGCCTCTCTCCCTGCTCATGCTCTCTCTCTCTCTGTATTTCTGTGTCTCAAATGAATAAGTAAAATCTTAAAACAATAAAAAAATAAGTAAAAAAGGTATTTATGTCATGTCAAGTTAATTAAATGTTATTTTGCAAAGGAAAAAAAAACACCAACATATTATTAAATCTGGAATATGGCAAAATATTTAGTAGGTTCTGTTAGTTTGCTGGGACTGCCATAATAAAGTAACACAGAAAAGATGACTTCTACAACAGAAATTGTCATTTATTTTCTTGCAGTGCTGGAGAACTATTTCTGGAGGCTAGAAGTCAGGGATCAAGGAAGGTGTCAACAGGTCTTCTAACACCTCTTCCCTTGGCTTGTAGATGGTCATTTTCACATTCATGGTGTTCTCCCCCTATGCATATATGTCTATGTTCTAACTTCCTTTTCTTATAAGAACACCAGTCATGTAGTGTTACGGCCCACCCTCATGACCTCATTTTAACTTTATTTTCTCTTTAAAAACCCTCTGTCTAAATCCAATCACATCCTGAGGTACTGGGTGTTAGGAATTCAATGTATGAATTCAACCCACAGCAGATGTTACCAAAAAAACGTCATACATTACGAGAAAGAGTACACATTCAGCCTCCTCTGGTATCATTATTCCTTTCACATCCTTATTCTTACTGGTTACCTGACAAATTTGCTCTCTCTTTTAGACTTTCAACCCTGCCCACTTGATACTTGAATTTTCATTCACACCTCCTTAACACAGCATTTCAGTGTATCTTGATACCAAACTCCCTAAATGAAACATTTCTGTATCAAAGTCTTTATTAGATATAGATTTAAATTTACTTTATAACAGTGTTTGACCCTTGAACAATATGAGCGTTGGGGGCACTGACCCCTATGCAGTCAAAAACCCCCAAGTAACTTTTGACTTTCCAAAAACTTAGCTACTAATAGCTTACTATTGACCAACAGCCTTACCAATAACATAACAGTCAATTAACACATATTTTGTATGTCATATGTATTCTATATTGTATTTGTATAATAAAGTAAGCTAGAGAAACACAATTTTATTAAGGAATCGTAAGGAAGAGAAAATGCATTTACAGTACTGTACTGTATTTATAAAAAAAAAAGAATCTGCCTATAGGTGGGCCTGTGCGGTTCAAAGGGTCAACTGTAGTCTTCTCTTATCTTTGATTTCACTTTCAATGGTTTAATTTACCCATGTTCAACTGCAATGTAGAAGCAGATTATCTTATTTCTGACATAAGATCAGGTCAATAGTAGCCTAATGCTACGTCACAATGCCTATGTCATTCATCTCATTTCATCTCATCATGTAGACATTTTATCACCTCATACTGTCATAAGAAGGGTGAGTATAGTATAATGAGATATTTTGAAAGAGAGAAAGATCACATTCACATAAGTTTCACTACAGTATATTGTTACAGTTGTTCTATTTTATTATTAGTTATTGTTGTTAATCTCTTACTGTACTTAATTTATAAGTTAAACTTTATTATATGTATATGTGTATAGGAAAAAACAGTATATATGAGGCTTAGTATTATATATGGTTCCACCCATCCACTGGGGGTCTTGGAACATATATCCCAAGTGAATAAAGGGGGACTACTGTAGTTTCTCATTGCTGCTGTAATATAGTAACACCAATTTAGTAGCTTTAAACAGCACATTTATTATCTTAAATTTTGCCAGAAGTCCAAAATGGGTCTTAGTGGGTTAAAATCAAGGTGTTGGCAGGGCTTTGTTCTTCTATGAAGACTCCAGGGGATAATCCATTTTCTTGTTGTTGTTGTTGTTGCTGTGAGGGGCTGCCTACCTACATTCTTTGGCTTGAGACTTCTTCCACCTCCAAAGCCAGCCATGGCCATTCAAGTCTTCCCCATACAGCACTACTCTGACACGAAGTCTTCCACCACCCTCTTTCACATTTAAGGACCCTGTGATTACATTGAGCCCAACTGGTCAATTGAGGATCATTTCTTTAGTTTATTGTCGGCTGATGAGCAAACTTAATTCCATCTGCTACCTAATTCCCATTTCTGGTATTAGGACATGAACATCTTTGAGGGAACAAGAATCATTATTCTAACTACCATACTCACTAACTGAAATATTGAAAATGAGTTTTCTGTGTTGAGACTTAGAGCCACCCACTATCCCAATTTTTCAAAACAATGTTACTGTTTTGGAGATTTAAGTTGAAACATTCATGACACAAGCTTCATGAAAATCCAGTCTCAAAATTAGATCACACTAAAAAGTTTCTTTCATCAAAATGATGAATGGAATTTTAAAAATAATTCCAAATAGACCTTCTCTTTGTGTTTGGATTCCACAAAGCAGACACTGAAGCGAGACTTGAGTTTAGGCAATTTATTTGGTAGATGATCCTAGAAAGTGCAAGTGAGGCAGTTGGGATTGTGCTATGTGAAAGAGGGGAAAATTAATAAAAGAATCCCTTGACTGATAGCAATGCTAACAGCAACTTGGGCTCAATCTCACTGTGAATTTTTTTTAAAAAACTGTGTCCCACTCATGAGAACTTTTCCTTAAGATGCTGGAGAGGCTGGGTATTTTCTACCGACTACTGTCTCTTATTGTTTAATAGTTAGCCCCTGGATAATGAAGAGAAGCTCAATCCTAGATTGACTGGAATATGGCAGCTTGTGGTGCTGTGGAGCTGGAGGAAGCCCTCAAGTGGAAGAATGAATTGATATATAGGTGCTAAAGCTAGGAAGCTGTTAGCATGTAGGAAATTGCAGAAGTTACAGGTAAATTCTGAAGTTGTATGGACAGATATGGGTGAGAGAGGGCGTGCATGGACTGATTGTTTATGTCTCCCCAAATTAAATATTCAAGCCCTAATCCCCAATGTGATGATATTCGGACATGGGATCTTTGTAAGGTAATTAAGTTAGGAGGGTGAGGCCCTCACGGATGAGATTATTGTGGTTATAAGAAAAGAGATCTCTCCCTCTCTGTGTTATGTGAGGATATAGTAAGATGTCCCTGTCTGCAAACTCGGAAGAAACTAGGAAGATGGTGATTTCATCAAGAACCCAACCATACTGATCTGGTTTTGCCTTCTCCACCTATAAGGAATTTGCCAGGGCTTTCTGTGTGACTGAAATTCTAAAAAAAAAAACAAAAAAAAAAACAAAACTTTACCTTGCCCCAAAGGACCCATTTATGGCTAAGGATTTTGGCAATGGATAAATGAGCAAGGAATCTATTGGTTATATTCTATCTATCATCAAGAAGTTACTAACTTGATAGAATGTGGAATGACTTTTCAGCTAGATGGTCAGCCTGAAGAATCAAGGGGGTGGGGACAAAGCAGATTAAGGAGCATAATGGGAAGTGACTACTAATGAATGCAAGGTTTATTTGGGGGGATGATGAAAATATTCAAACATTAGATTATGGTGAGGGCTACACAATTCCACAAATATATTAAGCATGAGAACGCTATAGACA
Organism: Callorhinus ursinus; assembly: GCF_003265705.2. NCBI lineage: Eukaryota > Metazoa > Chordata > Mammalia > Carnivora > Otariidae > Callorhinus > Callorhinus ursinus. The sequence continues at coordinate 16,918,007 of NW_027397063.1, read as the reverse complement.
AATGCTGGATGATCTCCTTTGAATGACTAATTCCTTCTTTTTCATACACACTCCATGGACCATGACCTTAGCCATAAATGGGACCTTTGGTCCAAGGTAAAGTTATTTTAAAATCTCAGTCACTCAGAAAGCCCTGGCAGAGGCCTTATGGGCAGAGGAAGCAAAACCAGATCCAATCTATATATGAATCTCAAAAAGATGAATTACTTCCTCTTATTAGGATGGGAGGGAATTAATGCTTTCTCCATTACTATTACTGTATACAAAGTTTATGATTCTATGTACTCAACTAGACATGAAGTGGACAAACTCTTCAAGGAATGGTACCATGTTGAATGCTCAGTGACAGTCTCTGGTACTAACAAGCATTCAGCAATATTAATAATTACACTGGCCTTGATGAGAGGAAACACATGCTAATATGTTCTTTCATAGTTTCCAACCCATTCACAACCAGCTCATTGTAGGAGCATGGTATGACTGTAGACAAATAGCTGGTTGATCTCCTTTGAACGAATAATTCTTTCCTTTTAGTTTTTCAGTGTCTCCATTGCAGAAGACATCCTGTGGTAGGCAATGAGATGTTATACCAAGATCCACGTGCTTTGGATCCACTCCCCTAGCTATTCTCATTCCACTTTCCCAGATATTATTGTTTCTAATCTTCCAAACATACTGCTTTTAGGTGCCTGGCTATACATCCAAATCATTGCCAGTGCTGTCATTACCTCTGAAAAGCAACTAGAAAAACAAGTTGGGCCTCGGTTGTAAAGATACTTATGTGTTTTCGGTTCCTTAATCATTTATGAGTAATGAGTAATTTTCTTTTTTAATGCAGATAAGAAGTTGGAAACATTTCCTTTTTCCCTGTTAACTCTCAGAGAAATATCTATTGGGGTGGTTTAACCCCAAAGCCTCACACTGGAAACCTACTAATACAAAGTATAATTAATTTATATGATATACATTATACAAAAAATATAAACCATAATTTTTTCAAATGTAGCAAAATAATCATATATGCCAAATATAAGAAATTCCCAAGGTGGCAAAAATATTAAATATAATCAATCTAAGGCAAAAGTAATATTCCCATAAAGTTAAGACAGTTGTTTAAACATATTGTGTAATTTCATTTAGATGAAATGTCTAGTAGAGGCAAAACTGCAGAGGCACAAAGTAGATTAAGAGTTTCCTGGGACAAGGGGGTGGGTGGGAACAAAGGGGATTGAGGAACATAATGGGAAGCACCAGTAATGAATGCAAGGTTTATTTTAGGGGATGATGAAAACATTCAAACATTAGATTATGGTGATGCTACAGAACTCCACAAATATATTAAGAACCATTGAAGTTTGCACTTTAAATTGATGAACTTTTTGTATGTAAAGTATATCACAATAAGTTTATTGAAAAACGAAAAGTAAAGTAACCAAGAATGTGTAACCATGATATGAGATGCTCAAATATAAGATGACTTTCTCTTTATTGGGAGATAGTAAGGACATGACTTACATTAGGATATATATGGTTTTATTTGTTCCTGCTTCTAATGCTGATAGAGCATTTGACCCAGGATGATATTTGACTAAGAGATTTAAGCATATTCTATCAGGATGGTGAGGTAGGTTGATTATTTTAGAAGATCAAACATCTTACTTCTTGCTTTTGTTAGAAATAATGAGTCACAAGTTTTACAAATATGATTTGTACATATTTTCATAATTAATTCCATATAAGCATCAGTTTTCTTGTTCCTTTAACTGAAAAACAAAAATTCAAATCAAACTATCTTGGACAGGAAAACCAAACCAATCACAAAATTAAGGAAAAGGAAAATAATGAATTTTCTGCCTAATTTTCAAGTTTGAAATCTTAAAAAATAGTGTATTCATTTCTCGGAGGTCCAACAATACCGTCTGTGCCAAATGGGCAGATCATCAGCTATATACAGCCCATACTGATTCTCTAAAACCTACACATTGCCTGTACTTAATTAATGACATCCAGTGTGAGGTAATATTAAATTCCTTCCAGAGATGTTCTCATGTCTCTGTTCTTTATCGAAATAAAAGTAAGTTTACTGTCTTTATCTCTTACATCATGGTATCTGATTCTATCCAAAACATATCTTATTTCATCATCTACTGGTAAATCCTTTTTCAAAAAACATCTTACTCTATTCTTCTAATCTCCTAGTTTTTTGTTTGTTTTACTTTGTTCTGCATGTGTTTCTTTTTTTTTAATTTTATTATGTTATGTTAATCGCCATACATTACATCATTAGTTTTTGATGTAGTGTTCCATGATTCATTGTTTGCGTATAACACCCAGTGCTTCATTCAATACATGCCCTCTTTAATACCCATCACCAGGCTAACCCATGGGGGAGACGAACCATTGCATGTGTTTTTCTGCCTAGCTAATAGTAGGTTCTCCCTTTCTGGAGCTTTTCTAGTTCAGGCTTATTGTCATGATTGACAGCTTCCAGCTTAATCCCCTATTTAGTCAGGCTTCAGTTCTTACCTCCCTACTGAGATCACTCTTAGAAAAGTCACAGAATGCCTCAATATTGCCAAATCCATTGGTCACTATAAATTTATTTTTCACAGAAATTATCTCATGGAAAATAAGGGTCAAAATATCAACTCTCATAAATGACACTTTCTGATAGTCCATCTGTTGTCAATTACTACCACCTGGCAATGGCTGCAGCACCAATTTCAGCCAGAACAGCAAATTCTTAGAGATTTTTGTCTAAATAATAGATTTTCTGAGTCAAGATGGATCTTTGATCAATATTTCTTGGTCCATAATTTTTTTATTGGTTGATATTTTCTAGTTTACACCAAGAAACTTAATATATAGGAGATGCATTTACTATTGATTCAGTGTTAGAAATAATTTCAAGAAAGAAGGCCAAACTTCTAGTTAAGAAGACATGCATGTGTAAATGTATCATATAAAGGACAAAAAAAAATACCACTTGGATGCTGAGGAAGATGTATTACCTTCTGATAAATTTTGGAGAAATATGGGAACACTTCATAAAAGATGTAGAATTTTCTGTTTTCTTCACCTGAAGAAACATTCCAGGTGGAAGAGTTTCCATGAACAAAAATACAAAGGTAAAAACACTCAGAGAGTGATGAATACAATTTACAACGAAAGTGTAAGTTTCCTCTGTAGTGGTGTTAGGATTTGAGATAGAAAATATATTTGTGTTCTGTTTGTAGGGTATTTTAAACCCCCTATTGAAAACAAGTCTTGAAGATTTTGTCTACTTCTCATCTTTGTCACTCTTTGTCAAATGGTCTAACTCCATGAGTAAAAACATATCTATACTTGTAAAAAAAAAAATTGAGAGTATGTATAGAGTTTGCAGCCAATATAAAACCAATAGGGCTACATATTAAATTGGTAGCATAAAACTGTTAAACATTTTACTGGCTTCAACACATTTTAATGTCTAAGTTTGAAATCTCATGTACAGCGAGTGTTTATGGATACTCCTGATCCTGCGAGGAAGCCAGCGTGTGGTCGGCTCAAAGCCATCAGGTGCTTCAACCTTGGTTCAGTCTGCCTGCAGCCCAGTAAGGATCCAGAACATTTCTGCCTGATGCATAACTCCCCAAACAGGTAATCCTCCCTTAAGAACCCTTCTTCAATCTGGCTGTCTTTTTCAGGGCTGTGCCACCATCTGAAGCTTTCTACCCAATCCTCCTACCTTTCTTCTTTCTCTCACAGGAGGTGGCTGGCTTACCCTACCTAAGTGTGTGAACTCTCCTTCACACGTACTTGCTCTCATAAATCTCATACCTGTCTAATTCCATCCTGGTGACACCTCACAGAAGAACCAAACTGGCATCCCACACCACATGTCTTCCTTTCCAACAACCCTCAGCCACTGTCGTTTTTCCAGTCATCCCATGCAACTTAATGCCTCTGTGCCTTGTTAGATGTTTTTTTGTTTTTCTGTTGGTTTGTTTGTTTGTGTTCTGTCTGGGATTTCATTTCACAAGTTTTGGGTTTTAGCCGATGACAGAATATTTATCTTGATTATGACTTTCGTGATATAATCCCACAAAATATTCCCATCATCTTTTAATCAAAATATGTGAACCTCAAAAAGGTAAGCATAAAAATCTGTTTTCTTTAATGGTACACACTCAGAGATGCAAAAATATTTAAAGGCACATCACTTCAGGCTTGAACTTTTTTATCTGAATTACTGTACTTGACATTTTTGAAGGGTTGTTGCTAGAAATGACTAGCATGATAAACGGCAGGGACTGAAACCATGTATGTGAGTGTGTGTTTCTTTTACTTTAATTTTTTTTTTTCCCCAAGCGGGGGTGTGGAGGTGGGAGACAGTTGAGAGCAGCTAGGTCAGAAAGATGAAGGCATAATGCCAAAGTGAAAGGCGGACCTGAGGGGGCTCTTGTTAGAAAGGTCTGTGAGGAAACAAGGTGCAGCAAGAGGATTCATCAGTGAAGTATCAGTGAGGGAATGAGGACAGAAGGAAGAAATAATTATAAGAGAAATCCATTTTAGTTTCGTTATTTTCTAGAGATCTAACATTAATTTAAGAAACTTGATTTGGTCAAGGTTGTCCATTCAACAAAGGGTATTGTCTCTACCAAACCCTCATGTTCTTCCAAATGTCCTGAGATATTCCTGCAGGGATTCTAGAAAGAGTTTTCTGAGAAAAGAGAAAAGAAGGACAGTGTTGCAACCTTAATACCTGGATTTTTTAAAACTCCAGTATACGAGACTGTGTGTGTATAAATTCTACTCCATCAGGAACTCACTACACAGGGCACATGGAAACTGGGTCAGGTTGTTTTAGTAATTTTGAAGGGAAGACTGGAATATTAGAAATCAATGATACAGAAAAGCCTTATTAAAATTGCCATGAATATACAACACGCTGCTGTATTATTTTGCAGAAAAAGATATTTGGCTTTATATTATTTTTAAAATAAACTCATATATTATCATTAAAATATTTGCCCACCTAATACACACACTTTTAAGAAATATACCTGCAGACGTATATTTCTCATATATTTTGGATCGTTTCAAGTTGGCAATTGCCATGGGATTCTTGGAAAATCAAAGTTTAATACTCAATGCCATTGATATGACCTTGTGTTCCTGATAAATGGAAGCATTAAGACTCTACCCAACAGGGTTGCATTTCCCACCTGCATTTTGACCAGTTTCCTTAATGACCTTGCCAGCTGATATAAATTGCTTTTTGGAGGGAGCCCAGAGGAGTGCTAGAAAGCTTAAAGATTTTGCTTCATGTTACAGTAGATGGCTTTTAATAGTGAAGAAAAAAAGTGGCAACTTCTGACATATAAAAATGCCTCTTCTGATTTTGACAGTAGATAATAAGCACTCCTCTTTTATAGTAACAGGGTGGAGGCTTATTTAAACAGACATACTAAATAAAATAGGCAAATTCAAATTATATGCTGTTCTTTCTTGTACTCACATTGTGACCTCTGTTTGGCTGTTGTCATTGTGATTTCTCAGACTCATCCAATATATAGTCTGTTATTTTCAACATAACCTCACTTCTGTATTTCATTCTAAGTCAAGAAGAATCTCAGCCTCATAGTTAAGCATGTACAATATCATTTCTTTAAATCATATGAATAAGGTCCATGGAAAACCATAAAGATCCCTGCTGTCTCTTAGATTTGTAAAGACAAACGGTTTTGCACTATTCCAGAGAGATTCTGTAATTTTGTCGAATAATCTCTCACCTTGAATTGAAAATACACGATCAATTAAGCAATAAACAAAAAAATGTAAGCATCCTTAACATGAACAAAAAGCCGGTTTGGCATTAATAACTATATTTTATACTAATACTGCATTATTTTATATTTATCATATCTAATACAGCTAAAGTCCTCCAGGTCTGTTCAACATATGAATAACTGAGTGAATAAATAAATAAGCACACTCTAAGTACTAAATAATTTTTAAGATGATTTGGTTTAAATGTCTATACACAGATGTTATAATGTATTTATCCTACATGGCTTTGGAAATTATTCAGGTTTTTCAAATGCTATTTGCTCAACAGATTTACATTGTCTCTTCTGCATTACCCATATATCAGCGCCTTCTGTCATGTTATTTATTTTTAAATATTTTTTTGTATTTTAAAATATTTTTGTATTTTTCTGCAATGTGGGAAAATAACCACTGTCTTCACATGTAAATATATTTATAATTCCTTCCCCATCTCACCAATACATTATCCCTAAAACAAAATAACATGTGAAAATCAGAGTGTATTACATTTCTATGAGTACCTGAAATTTTTATTTAAAATAAACCTGACAGCGAACAAAAAGGTGCAGAAACTATGCTAATGTTTCAAAATGCAGCAATCAAATGTGTGAAGATTCATTTGGGAAACATGAAGTGTAATTTAAATGAAGTTTAGCAAAATGGTTGAGACAACAAATTGCTTTCTGTCATAGTTCGGGGAAATTTACCTTTTGCTAGCCTGGCATAATGTCACCTAGCAAAATACATCCCTTGGTATTTCCCAGAACACTTCTTTTCCTTGTAGATTCTACCAGGATATTCTACATTCAAACAAGCATAGAAAATAGAATTATGTCAAAGGAAAAAAATCAAACCTTTTTGATGATCACTACGGAGCATCAGTTGAGGCATCGATATAATGCTATGGTCACTCAAACCCCAACTGATCAATACATTCATTTCACTTGCTGGACCTAAACAGATTGAGACTTTCACAGTAACAATCCAATTTTACCTGTCAATCATTGTGTCATAGGCTGTGACCAAAATTATGGCTCCAGTAGACACTTTCAATGTAGCTCAAACATTTGTTTGTTGATTCATGAGTAGGTAGGCAATATCATAAAACTGTCTGTTTCGTGTGGTTAATATTTTTGTTTCCTATAAACATTAATTCACACTTCTTTAGAAAGTTTTGCTAACAGAAAAATAACTAATGAAAATACTGACTGTGTCATAACTTTTTCCATCATCTTTTGTTAGAACATACACATGGGTCGACAGTTCTTTCCTTTCCACATAAACCTGCAAAGGGTATCAAAAAACCTGCAGAAGAGATGTTTAAAATGACAGTGAGGATGGATTAACTAGCTGGAGCATCATCCTAATAGGAAATTCACACCCTATCACTTGGAACTCATGTACAACCTTTGTTATAAAATGATGTAATAAGTCAAAGTGCCTTGGATGCCTGAAAAGTGGCAGAATCCTCCTCTACAACTCCGACCTTTTCCCAAATTATATTTCCATCATGTGTGATGATTATAACAAGTATTGCTTTGTTTCTGGCTTCTTGGTATTCAGGATTGGCAGCTGAACATTTACAGAGACATTGTTGTAAGTCAGAAACAACTAAAATTTTAAGTCAGTTACAGATCTATAAAAAATTATGCTTCAGTGACTGTTGGACATCATTTATCCTATTTTTACAAATACTAAGATTCAGAGAAATGGGAGCTCAGGAATGGGGACCCCTAAAAGATGGGATAAAATAATATCTCAAGTTCAGAATTGGCGACCAGGCGTTAGCATTAAATGCTCCCACTTTTCTCTCCTTCACATCAGGATTCAATACTCTTTTCTAAGGCAAACTTGTTTTCAGCCAACCCCACCTCAAAAGGGGTTGCAAATTGAGAAAGGAGCTAGATTTTAAAACACATGTGCTTTTTTAATCATGAAAAATGGAGAAGAGAATTGCTAATAAACAGAAAATTTAATGGGGAAATAATACACTCTTAAATAAAAGGTGTATAGAACAAAATAGGTACTATCTTTTATATTTTTATTTATATATTTTATCTATATTATATTTTATACTTGTATTTTATACTATTTTTCATTTTTATATAAGAAAAAAATTTCAATATTTCCTTTCAATTTTATGAAAATAATTTATTCACCTATATAAGGCATGCACAGCTAATTCTAACTCAAATATGTATATATTTCTATACATATACCCTTAAAATGCATTCCTAAGAAACAATTTATTACGTTTCTAATATTTCCAGGCAATGTTTCAGGTGTGATGACATGAGGTGTATAAAACCAGTCCTGGACCTAGCTTAAGTAGTGGACACACATATTCATCTAACACTTATAAAAGGTGTAACATCAAGCTGTAAGTATTATAACAGGAAGCAACACAGTACCAAGAGTATATGGTACTCACGAGCAAAAGAGTATATGATAGAGTTGTTTTCCTGAAGAAAGCTATTTGAAATGGGATCTAGAGGATGAGTAGTAATTAGACAACTGAAAATTTATGACAAAGTTAAAAAATTGACAAGAGTATTATAAGCAAGAGTAGCACAGTGTGGGAATCTTGAAGTAGGAGGGAGTAAGGCACTAGAGAATGTGAGCAAGGTTCAGTGTGCCCAGAGAAGAAAGGGAGAGTGGAGATTGTAGAAGAGCCTGCCAGCATGTCACCAAAACATGCTTATTCTTCTCCCTGAACACAGCATGACTATATTTTCCATCCTGCATTACAGTAGAGTGTGACCTTATGACTGAGCTTTAGCAAATGGAAAGGGAATGCAAGTTAAGTGTGCCAACCCCAAGTCTGGTCTAAAAAAATCTCTCTCTGATGTTTCTCCAGGCTGGTTGCTTTCCCACCAACTGATTGGACCACTGTGCTGACCTTGGGAGTCATATGTTAAGATAGGCAAAGCCTCCATCAGTTTCACTTCCTAAATGTCTGCATGGAGTGGTGGTTCTCAAGTCATTAGTGTACATCAGAATCACTCAAAGAGCTTGCTCAATCACAGATCACTAACATTTCTTGTGCATTAGGCCTGCGTGGCATCTGAAAATGTGCATTTATGACCAAGTTCCCAGGTGACAATGATGCTGCTGGTCTGGGAACCACAGTTTGAGTCCATTGGCATATGGCAGGGTACCACCTCTCATAAAAAAATGAGGATAATTATGTGTGAAGAAGATCATTTCTATTGTTTTTTTTTTCTATTGTATACTTTTGGCTTATTTGTTAGAATAGATAAGGTGGCCTGAATCAATATAGAGATTCATGTAATACATGTAAGGTAAATATTACTCCTCTTTGGAAAGATGCCTATTTTCTAAGCTCTACCATTTGTTTAGGTAGGCAGCATATAACTCAGTGCTGGTTTATAAAAGGGAAGAGGGAGTTTTTTGTAGAAGGATTAGAACTTTATTGTTTTAACTCCACATCCGTGTAGCAGGTGTTGTGCAGATGGTCAGTTTCTACCTTGCTTGAAGGTAATGCCCAGAACTGCCGTGGCTACCATGTAATGATAGGAAGAGACAGAACAAGGGCAAAGCCACTCCAGTAAGTGTGACAAACTTGTTCCCAAGAATAAAGGAGTGGAGACAAGACATTAAAAGTCAACCCAATTGAAGGATAGTGGGTTATGCTGGATGACATTACTTCTATGGCTCTTATCCTAGGGCAGTGAGCTAAAAATTTTGTGCATTAGTATGTACATGGTATGTTAGAGTTTTTTGTATTAATAGAATTGAATAAAACAAAGGAGTGATATTCTGAAATAATGTACCAAATAGCTAGCATATTTAAGTGAGTATGCAAGTTTTTCTTCCATGAGTAGTTAACTATATTTTTTTCAGAGCTTTGAGAACCAGACAGTTAATTTTTCCAACTCCATCTACCTAGGAATAATTCATATTGCTGACATTTTATCAATTAATTTATTTAGCAATATTTATCTGAAGGTGTGAAACTTTGATACTGCTGCCATTTAACACATGAAATGCCATTACTGCTAGCTCACATCATTCATTAGATAGAAAGTTTCGGGCAAAAAAAAAGTCATTCTTAATAAGTTAGATGATTGTAAGATTTGCATTATTAATAATGAATTTAAATGAAAAATCTTGACTAGAGTTTTAAGAGATTATTCATCAGTAAACTCAGTTTTCCCGGGGAGAGATAAGATAATTTATACATGCATAGTTGATCCAAAGTACCAAAGTATATGGATAAAGCTTGAAGGCATTACTGAGATTTAAAAAAATAAATAAAAATAATAAAAGAGTAAAAAAAAAAGATAAGCTCAGGCTAATTATATTTGACAAGTGGTAACAAATTTAAAATTATAGATTGCTCAATATACTGAGTAATTATTAATCTCATGGCATCCCAATTCCCTTTTTTCTTACACTAGATGAAGTTTCCTTCCTCTTACCAAAACCCAACTTGTCCATTTGTTCTCTGGATCCCAATCCTTCCATCTTTGTACAGAACTTGTGCAATTTTTCTCTTTCTACTGTTTTCAGTCTCACTCTTCCACCTGATTTTATCCCATAATTCTTTCAACAAGGTCTAGTGTTTTCCATCTAAAAAGAAAAAAATAAAGCATCGACAACAAATGCCTCATCCAGTCATTTTCTTTCTCATGCTCCTTCCTCTCTCCTCTTGGTTTACTGATGAGAAATTCAGTAAATGTGTTCCCACCATTTAATTTATTATACACAATACAGCCAGAGTGGTTTTGTTAAAAACTCTAATTGTTAATGTGGATTTGCTGCTTAACATAGTTCAATGCTTTCCCTTTGCTCTTAAGAGAAATACACCAAACCCTAAATGTCATTTCCTTATATTATCTGACTCTTGTATTTCTCTTCAGACTCAGTTTGTGCTTCTTTCTCATGTGTCTTTTAAGATCCATCTAATGCTAGGTTTCTTTCCTTTTCTCAAATGAATTTTCTATTTCCTGCTTCAATCACTTTATCTTGCCACATTTTATTCTTGAAATGTTCTTCCCATTTCTGGTTAGCACCTGCTAATATTTTTGCCAGTAATGTCTCCTTCCCTTCCATCCCATTTTTAAGACTAAAGTCATGGCTTCTATATCCCAGTAGCAACTTGCACTTCCTCTTGATAACGCTTGCCTTCATTCATTTGATATCTATGTTCCTTATTAGACTGTAACCTCCATGTGCTTATTTTTTCTTTAGCATCTTATGTGTTTCCCACATAATTAGTGTTAAATACATATATGTAAGATGAATAAATGAATGCCTCCAAGTTAGAGTAGAAGTGAAATTAGTTCTCTTTTATTTTTATTTTCTTCTTTTTTTGTATTTTAAGTACATAAAATAAACAATTATTAATTACTATTTGTAACTATGTACATGATTCTAACCTAGTTAATGGATTAAGTCTCCAATTGAAAATATTGTTGTTCATGAACCATGCCGTTTTTTGTTAGTTTGATTTATATATGTAATGTATACATAATGCTTTTTAAAATATCCTGACACAATTTTATTTAAGTATATGTATCTTCCAACTGGAACACTTATTCTATAAAGTTTTTCAGAAGTAAATTATTTTCACAAGAGAGACATAAATACATATAGATAGATGTGGGGGAAAGAGAAGGAGGGAGAGAGAGAAAGAGACAAGATAGAATGTGAAGTAGTTTTTAGAAAGGAAGCTGAATTCTAGCATTATCTCTAGGTAAACATCATTGCTAATTCATTTGACTTCATTGTGCTTTGATTTCTGCTCGCATAAAATGGGATAGTCACAGCATGATTAATGAACTGGTAAAACAATGTTTGTGGAATTTCTTTTTAAATTTAAAAATATTTTTCCCCAAAGTATCCTATTATTTATTTGGTGAAACTTGCAAAATTGTTTTACATCTTTTCTTTACAATAAACTCAAGTGTGGTATATAAACATACAGATTATTTTTTGTAATTTAAGACCATTAGTACAGTGTTCTAATCTTTTGAGTGAGACATATTTGATTTTGAGCATTTCTTTTATTTTTGTAGTTTTAGACTCTTATCTTCACCCACTAAATCCTTACACAGCTTCATATATTTTTTCTTTAGACCAAGCATCTAATTGCCATTTTTATTCTCTGTTTTATAATAGCTGTCATTGGATAATGGAAGAATCAATCAAACTTTTTTTTCTTCATGTCCCTGCAGCAACAGAACTTTATTATTTTTACTCCAGTGACACTGAGAAGCTTGAATCAATACTGACAAAACATCAGGTCTTTTTGAAAAACCCTGCTATGATACCACTCAGAGTTTAACCATTTCACTTCTTTTAAAGCCAGAAAACCCAAAATTTATTTTCCTCACAAACACATACATCTTAATCCCTTGGAAAATCATTCTGTTGCATTTGAAATGCAGTCACCATAATTGACTTCCAAGGCACAGAACTTGGATTCATCTCCATATCTGAGAATAGAATCAAGCCCTAAACAAAGAGAACTTTATAATCAGGTTTAGAAGATTAATGTTTCTTTATAAGGGGAAGCAGATCTTGAGAGCAATCTGATTTTGTTCCTGTTATTGATAGAAAAGTTGAGTTTCTAGCTGAACTAGTAGAAAAGCTTACTTGCAGATAAATGGATACTTTAAACCTGGAAATAATTTACACTTAAACCTTGTTCATCATTGATATTGATCACTAGAAAACTTTCCAAACCACAAGCATACCAAAACCTCTTCCTGTTGAAATACTTCTAATATTATTCTTGATGCTTTAATTTTTTTAAGTAGTAAGATAGATATTATAATAGCCTTTGTCTTGCATAGGTCACACAGTTTCTCATACAGTCTTATAAAAGTCTTCTAATAAGTTGTCTCCAAGTCTTTCATGTGATCCTTGCAGTTGCCTTTTTTTTTTTTTTTGGTTTTTTTTTTTTTTTTTTTGGCCCTCACTTGCCCTTCATCCTTGAGAAAATTTATTGAATCTCCAGCTTTGCTATTAAGCAGTAATTCTCAGACATGATGCATTGTTGAATGGTTGATCTCATTCTTAGTTATGAGCTTAAAACTTGATGAAAATTGATTGAGAAAAAAATTATATTGCAGTAAAATAGGAAAACAGACTATGGAGAGTGGCCACATAAAGCTATTTGTTTTATAAAATCCCATTTTCATGATTCCTTTTTGGTCCTCAAAGCAACATAAACTTGTGCTAAATACAGAACCTGTAATATTTGCATCTTCCTCTTTTCACAATTATGGATATTAAGTCAAATTTATTTATTTAGTTTTGTGTAAACAGATGATGGATGTGCAACTATATCTGAGCTTTCCCAACCATTGTCTTGAAGTTCTTTTTGGTAAGGTGTATGCCTCTTCTTTCCCTCAATACAAACATGGAGGTTCTGATCCTCCATTCTTTTTTGAGTTTTAATTTTCTTTCTGTGCCAATTCATTTTGTTGAACCTCTCTCTCTTCTTGTTTACTCTTCTTTGAAATCAGTGGCTTTGGGGTATCTGGTGGCTCAGTTGGTTAAGCGTCTGACTTTTGATTTCAGCTCAGGTCATGGGATGGAGCCCCTTTTTCGGGCTCCACACTGAGCGTTGAGCCTGCTTAAGATTCTCTCTCCTTCTCCTTCTGTCCCTCCCGTGCCCCCTCGCACAAGCACACTCTCTCTCGCTCAAAGAAGGAAGGAAAGAAGGAAGGAAGGAAGAAAGAAGGAAATCAGTGGCTTTAATATCTGAGGTAGCTGGCTTATGTGCAACTCTTAGCATTTTGAAATTTTAATAATATTTAGTGATTTCCAACCAAACAAAGGGAAAGAGAGAAAGAGGGAGGCAAACCAAGAACCAGACTCTTTAACTATAGAGAACAAACTGATGGTTACCAGAGGGGAGATGGGTGGGGAGATGGGCGAAATAGGTGATGGGGATTAAGGAGGACACTTGTGATTGAGCATGGGGTGTTGTATGGAAGTGTTGAATCACTGTATTGTAAACCTGAAACTAATATTATGCTGTATGTTAACTAACTGGGATTTGAATAAAAACTTAAAAAATACCCTCAAACTTTAAATATTTAAGTTGACAATACCATCAAGATCAAAAATAAGTTTGCAAAAGATGGTGGTAAACAGTGATAGAGAATTCCTGTCTATTCCTTTTAAATGTGCAGGAGTATACATATATTGGAACCAAGTACTCAGTAAAACCAGTTTCAGTATCTTTTGAATTTAGGGTTCAGTTGTTTCTTGATTTTATATATAATTATAAAGGTAGACTGATTAATTACAGAGACAACTTGAAAAAATAGAAATAGCTGTTCTTATAGGAAATACATATATATATATACAGACATGTGTGCATGCATGCATTTCCTATCTGTATTTTTCTATTCATGCACCATACTATTTCTATATGCGTAAATATATGTATATATGCACGATCATAAATATATTGACAGAGGTATATGATTATTATATCTATACTTATTTATCCATATAGAAGTAAATTGCACACCCTTCTTTCAAATTGAACTCACAGTAGTATGTTTACATTTATATTATTATTTAAATTTTCTTTTTAAATAACTGCACTGAAAACAAACACATGTATGTTTTTCTCATATGGCATACATAAACTCCTAACCTTCTGATTATTTTGGTCTAAGTATGGAGTATTTACACAGAAGGGAGTTTGTGCAAATAAAATGGAAAAGAAGTTAAATTTCTTACTCCAAAAGAAAAGAGTCAAACATGATACAAAATACTAAATTTATGTAGCCTCCATGCTCCATCTAGCAGAACTGAACTTTCCAAATGGGACAAATACAGATTGATGTTTTATAAATTACTACAGGGCATAAACTATGCTTTCACTGTACAACAAGCCTAACCTATTAGTACAAAATGTCTATGAAAAATTGGCATTTTTAAGCAAATTTACATTGCTGCATCACTGTTTTGCATCTTGTCACAGACAGAGTTGATGATTTAAAATCATGATTGATTTGTAAATACTGTAGAAATGAGGCAGAAAGTACTGGATTTTGTAGTCAAAAAGTCCATTTAAGACAGCCAATAATCACATTGAGAATTAGATTGGATGAAATTGAAGTGTAAAAGAATCCATGGCATCAGTAATTATGTTGAAAATGAAATGAATATCTTAAAGGATTTGCTTTCATTTATAATTCCTCCTCTGGATATTGTATTTTCTTCATGTTCATCATCAGAACTGGCTAATATTATTGTATTGGCCTCTGTTTTCAAGTGAAGAAAATAAATTAAAAAAAAACTTGATTTGTTTTCAAACTTTGTGCAAGTGATTTCTTTTTAGTATCTATACAATTCTATATAACACAATTTTGGTCACTTTTCTATCTTTCTTTGCAATAGCTGGTCAGATGAGAGTAGGCAAATTCATTCATTTTATCAGGCTAGAGACTTAAAAAGTCCTTGCTAAATAGGTTATTTTGTTCCATTGGTTAAACACACACACACACACACACAGACAGACACAAACAAATGCATACACACATGTAAGTGTTTCTATTAATTCTACATTCTGGATGGTTTATTTAAAAAAAAAACTATTTGAAACTTGTGCCCAGTAGCACCTATAGAACCAAATAATTTATTCATTAGAGACATAATTAATTTATTAGAGAGTGTTTATATTGAAATTTGCTTTCAAACCTTACTACATATTATTCAAATTAGAATATTTTATTTCAGTTTATTATAATTCTGAGAAAATACAATTTAAGTGTAATTTTTACATTACAAATTTTATAATTTATAATGTAAAAACATTAATAATTTAAAATATATTTAAAAGGTCAGTTATATATTATTTTCCAATTCAAATACTTACATAGCTATATCTAAATTTTTATCCAATGTTTTCCAAAAAATTTATTTAGTGATGGAAACTAAATATATTTGAATCATTCTTAAATTGGTTTACCTATGACCAGTGGATTAATCTTTCTAAAGTAGTGTTTTCAAAATGCCATTTCCCATTTCAACAATCTGCAATTGCTCTTAGTTTCCTACAAGATAAAGTCCGAAATAAAATTATTTTAAAACGAATTTACCCTTGTGGACGTGCTTTGAACATTTATCCCTGAATTGCTTTTTTTTTTTTAAGATAAAAGGGAATCACCTGGAAGGTATTAATAAATTATTTCACCAGTATATTGAAAAGTCCAATATTGAAGAAATATGAGCAGAGGCATCATAAAAAGGGAATAATAATATTCCAAAACTATGGGTATAAAAGCAGTATTCTTTGATATATTTGAATATATATTTTCATGTCCAGTAAATTTGCAGATCCAAACTATTAAATAAATAGCATCCATCCCTTCAAGAGACTACCAACAATAAAAGAGTTCTGTAACTTGGGTCTCAAAGATGGCTTTGTTTTTCAAACTACAGTGAAACTATTTTAAGAGATAGGTATTTCTCAGACAGAAAAGAGAGATCCAATTTCGTTGAGCGACTTTTCCATCTCAGAAGCATAGACTGGAAAACTTGGCAGAGGAAAAAGAGAATCAGGGTGTCATATAAAAAGAATTCCATCTGGACAGAAAGGCAGTTGGACAATCTACTTCTTACTCTCCAATAGATAGAAGAAAGAAGAGAGAAAGCAAAATATTTGAAAGAGGGAAAAGAGGGCAGTGTCCTTCTTTTTTTTCTTTTATTTCCCCTCTCTGTTTTCTACTTCTCCTTCATAACAGTGTGGAAGAAATATCTAGATATATTTTAAGGAAGCTGAAGACATCAGAGTTGATAGCTTTCTTTCCTGAGAGTAATCTGGAGGTCTGTAAGCTTCATAATGAAGTTTTACATCCTTACATTCAGCGGAGGCAATACCTAATACATGGTGATAGTGAAACATTGCCCAAGGAAGGTGTCTAGTTGAATGAGTCTGTGCAAGAATTCATAGCTCCTGAGACACTGAATGATGTACAAGTGACTCAGAGTGCATGAATCCTCAAGTTTGGGGAAGGATAATATATGAGCTGAGAGGGTCCATGAACAGCAAACTCAAGTGCCAACATACTTCACATTTACCATCAGAGTTGAAAAGATTTCCAGCATTATGACTGAAGGTCTAGTTAAGACTAGTTCCCCCTTCATAGGTACCAGTTCAGTGAAAAAATTAGACAAACCATGATCCAATCGTAGATCTGTGGACCCTCTGGCCAACTGCACAGATATATCCAGTTACCATCCTGGAGATAATTAGGGCTCAAAGAGAGGGGTAATGTGAAATTGGGAGCAATAAGCAAAGACAAGTCACATGGAAGAAACCGAGATGTAATTAACGGAAAAGTTCAGTTTTCCATTTTTATCTTAGTAAGTAGGATGGTCTTCCAGGAGAAAAGCTAAGTACATTCCAGAAAATAAAGAAATTGCATTTTCTCTGCTTATTTAAGTTGTCTTAACATTGTTATTTGTTATATAGCATATTAGTTTCCTAAGGTTGATATAGCTAATTACTGCTAAATTTTAGTGGTATAAAACGATACAAATTTATATCTGATATTTATGTATGCCAGGGGTTTCACTGGGGTAAAATCAAGGGCATAGGAGGGATTCATTCTTTCTGGAACTTCTACAGGTGAATCTGTTTCCTTACCTTTTCCAGCTTCAGAGTCTGCCTGCATCCCTTTGGCTCATGACTCCTTACCCCATCCTCAAAGCCAGCAACATAATGTCTTCAAATCTTTTTCTCTCTGACACTCCTGCGTCCTTCTTGTAAGGACTTTTTGGACCACATTGATCTCGCTGTAATAATCTTCCCACCTCAAGATCTTTGATTTAATTATCTCTGCAAAATCCTTTTGCCACATAAATGATCATATTCACAGGTTTGGGTGATTAAGATGTGGACATCTTGGGGGTGGCATTATTCTGCCTACCATACATATGACATATAGTTCAAAAGAAAAATCTAAACATTTGTCTTAGCCAACAGGGATGGTTACTCTAACACCAAGAAAACTGTTGAGATCTGTTGGAGAAACTTAAAGAAAAAAAAAAACATATCACACATGCCTGGTGTTAGATAATTTAAACGTATTCAATTCAAGACTACCTAAAAATATTAAATTGCTAAGTTCTGCACTTGAGTATATGATTGTGGCTATTTTCTGTTAATTCCCCCAAAATATAAATTTAGGGCTCATCTTCCTCTTTGATATGTGTCTCAGATAAATAGTATAGAGACCTGGTCAGAGACAGTTAGTTTTCTGTTCATAGTCACACTCCATCTTTCATGAGTGACAAAACAGATTTTGGTAGGTGTGGTTACATTATTAAGTTCTGAATGTAATGGATGTAAAGTAGTCCATAGACTGCCCATGGAGTACTCCATAAAAAAAGAAATTCACTTCCCTCTTGCTAAACTGCTAAAATTGTGTGCTATGATAGAGGATTTCAGAGGCACTATCTTAAATCACGAAGCATTACTGAAGAACATAGAGCAATGAGAAAAAGTACCCCAAGCGACTTTACCTCCAAAATGTCTACTTCCTTATTACCATGTTACGGAAAAGAAGTCAATTTTAGCTTTTCAACCATTGTTAGTTTGAATATATATGTTGTATCCAATTGAATCTAAATCTAGCTGATACAGGCTTCATTATAAATCAAACATTCAGTACCAATCAGTGAGAAACTTAGTCCACCAAAGTAATGTTTCTGCTTCAGGTGAACAGACTTTAAGACTGTAACTTCGTAGGTGGTTGCTAAGATTATGGAAAAGTAGGTACAGTTGAGAGGACAAAAATCAAGAAATGGGTTTCTCTATATAATATTCTGATAAAAGCATTTGTGTTGCAATAGCTGTGTATTTTTCTTACACCCCATAACCTATTAGCTTGTCTGTAAGAACTGTAATCTTAACATCATTGTTTTTCTTTTCTGATTTTACATACCTAATTTTATTGAATTTTTTTTCATATGTCCTTGAATGTAGTGGGAGTGAGAGAAATGATTTTGAGTGCCAGTAAACAGAGAAAAAAGAATCAGGTATTAGGAAAAAAAAAACAAGAATAACAACAATGATGAATAAGTTCTGTGTTTATTGAGGCCTAAACACAGCTTCCATTGTAGTATCTAACAACAATCAAAGACCTCAAGAGAATAAGAGCATGGCGCACCTAATCCACTGGGGATCCCAGCTCTACCAGAGATGTCCACCCCCTCAGTATAGAAGGAGGAGAGCTGCTGTAACAGAAGGAGTTATGTGGCCCAGGATGAAGAAACATCTCACTGGTAACTGGAGTTGTTTGATGAATGCTCAGAGTAGAGCTCAATTGTCCACAGATTAATATGCATTTCTTATATTGATAGTATCATCCTATACATATATTTCTACTGTGAGAGTCTGAATGTTAAATTTTTGTGGTTCCTTAAAATTAAAGGAAATTAAATATTCTTTCTGAGTTTTGAGCATTAGAGTTTTGATTATCTACTCAGGCACAGCAATGGGCAATTTATTATAAGAATTTATTCAGATTATTCACATGTGGGGCTTACATTACCCATTCATAATTCTCTTTTTAAATAATCTGAAAGATTTTTCTACTGGACCAATCTCATCATGATCTTCAATGTGCCATAGCTCTACTAATGCACCATTGTTCTTGCAGTTGATCTTCCAGAATGCCCTGCCCATTCCTCTTTGTATGGTCTAACTTATGTTCACAATTCAAGGAGTCTGGCAAATACTGTGTGGCTAAGTTTGGTTGAGAATATTCTAAAGTCTGTGAGACTCTATTAAAATAATCTCACAGAGTTTATCAAGAAACTTTTTATTTTTATTTTACACACATACACATATACATACACACATGCACACATACTGCTCTAAAGTCGGAATAGAAGCAGAAACTTCTACAATTCTATGGCATTTTTTGAATGAAAAAGCACGGCATAACCTTCTAGGCACATTGCATATGACATGATTTACAAATATGCCTTCCCTTTCTAGGGATTGTGTTTTCACTTTCTTAATGGTTTTCTTTGTAGCACAAAGTTTTAAATTCTATTATAGTTCTATTCATTTTTTTGTCATCTGTGGCTTCTAGTGTTGTATCTAAGGAAATACTCTTTGATTCTCTTTAAGAGTTTTATCATTTTTTGTTCTTATATTTAGGTCTATGGTCGATTTTGAGTTAATTTTTCCTTGTTTTTATCTTAGGAAAGATACTTAGGTTTCGTCTCCTTGTCAGCTACTTACTGTCACATACTATTTCAAGGTTGTGCTTTCTCTCTCCTAGCTAGTAAGATTTGAACCCTTTATTGTTGGCTATGTACATGGCTTGGATGTTGCTATCATTATGTAGAGAGGTGACTTTTTTGCTTTATACACCTAAGGCTTAGATGTTCCTTCTCTGGTCACTCCTGAGAGGTGCAGCCTAGGGCAGGCACAGTCCTCCAGGCTCCCATGGATATGGGTGGTTTTATTTTTAAGCTCTTGGAGTCATCTCTAGCTCTGAGTGGCTTATTGTTCAGTCAGGGTTTGGACAGAAGCCATGTGTAAGCCTCCTATGCCAGTGAGCCTTCTGCCTTAGGTTGATGGGTCAGTGTGCAGCCTATGAGGAATGCTTTAAATTCTGCCTCGTATCCCACTCTAATTACCCCTGAGTGGGTACAACTTAAAACATGTGTACAGCCGACCCAGTCACCAGGGTTGACTTGGATCCCAGGACAGCTCTTCTCAGCACTTTTTTTTTTTTAAACATTTCTTTGTTAAGCTTATGGTGGCCCTGCTGCTTTGCTCCTATCAGCTTCCTTTTAATTGCTTTCCACCAAGATCTTCACTATTTTGGACAATGCCCTCAGGCATAAAGTTCTCCACTTTCTGTTTCAAATAGTCCCCTCAAGCACAGCTGAGGAGTGTGGGATCCTTAAGTCCTGTCTCTTGCTCTGATCAAAACTTCTGTGCCACTACACAGGAGCTGTGAGTGGGGACCCACCTTTCCCAAGTGAGGCTGCTATTACTGGGCAGTGTGTGTGTGTGGAAAGGATGAGGGAATCCCCTGGTCTTTTCAGTTTTCCTCCCTTGACAAGGAGTCAGTACACTTTGAATAAGATGGGGTGAGGCGACCAGAGCCCCACTATACTTCACGTGCCACACCTGGGGTAGAGCTTCAGCTCCAAGAATGGGGGCTAAATGGGGAAAGAGAATACTGGTTCTATCTACCACACCTCCCCAGAATACAGGTTTCCCCTACCATCCCAAAGTAGAGGGTTCCTATGAAAACTTTCATAAACCGAAATGTTTTTTTAATTTATTTGGAAAATTTTTGAGTATTCCCAGATCCCCAAAATAATCTCTCTTAGGTTTTTCTGATACCATTTGTTAATGGATGCATAAAATAAATTGAGATAAAGTACAGATGCTCACAGACTAGTTCAAAGCTATGGCAGCTTGATGCTGAGATGCTGAGTGTAATTCTTGGGTAAGGGACTATAACGGTTCTCTATAAAACAAACACTGAGTGCTATTTTCACTATATGGCTTTTTTCTTTTTTTAAGATTTATTTATTTATTTATTTGAGAGAAAGAAGGAGAAAACATGAACGGGAGGGGCAGAGGGAGAGGGAGAGAGAATCTGAAGCAGACTCCACACTGAGCATGGAGCCCAAAGTGGGGCTCCATCTCACAACCCTGAGATCACCACCCTGAGATCACCACCTGAGCCAAAACCAAGAGTAGATGTTTAACCGACTGTGCCACCCAGGTGCTCTGCCCTTTTTTTTTTTTTTTTAAGTCAAAATTCTCAGATTTCTTCCAGTTAGCAAAAACAGTTACTAATGAGGGTCTTTCATAAAAGCCGTGGCATAATGTAGACTTTCGATAAGCAGGGATACATAACTCAAATGTCAGATTACCTGCTGTTCTTCCTGAGCCTTAGTAGGTTTTCCTGACTGAATGTTTCTCTATTTGCTATATGCCCTTTGGGTATTTCCAAAGACTTTAAATGATTATGGTTTTTTTTTAATTTATTTATAATTTTCATCAGTTAAATAGTTATTTTACTGGGAAAAGCATCATTGTGTCCCTTATTTCACCATTCTGGAAGTCCTGCCCATACTATAGCTTTAATATCTTTAAAAGTCCTGATTGTTACAAAATATAATAAAATTTTGCCTTAGATTTGTGTCTTTTGAGATCAATTTGTGAAATGTGAGCCTAAAAATATGAATAAAATAATAGATCTTAGTATTAAAGCCTCTTGTATTTTCTTAAATTAAATTAAAGTTATGTGCTTCATTAGTTTATAATTACATGTTAAGTAGTTCATTTGCATGGCTTAGTTTCACTCACTACCACTTACTTAGTGCTGATTACCTAGGACTCCAGAAACAAATTTCCATGTGTATGTAGGATGACAATTTGATCCCAAGTCAAGAAATTGCTTTATAAGTCAAAGATTGCAGATGTTGATTTAAAAGCAATGCTACTTAATTAATTTCCTTGATAATAGAACTTACTCTATTATGATCATAGCAATATTCGGTAAGGCAAAATCATCTCCTCTGTTATCTATTTAAAGATATTATCTTTTATAGAATTTCCTTTCCTTAAATTTTTGTACATATCTTATGCTTAGACAACTTTATTGGATAAACATCATTTCTATGTATATGGGTTTTAGTAACAGTAAAGCGGCCTAGGCAAAACAAAAACAAAAACCTCCAACTATACTATCATCTTCCTTTTTACTGAATATGGTCATTTCTTAAACCTAAGAAATTTAATTTTGTTTCAAAATTTGTAAAGAATGGACTCCAATCTCTCTCTAAAATAAAATCATTATCTGAGGAGGTCAGGAGATGTGAATATAAGTGAGATTTATTTAGGCAAGTCTAGAAGTAGATATAAAAAGCAAGACTTGTAGAAAGAGTTCGAGGACACATTTCCTAGATTTTTTTTAGGCAATTTTTACCTTCCATCTTCATATCAGAAGGAGAGATACTAACAAATCTGTTATCACATGGAATTTTGCTGATATAGATACAGAGATATAATTATGTACACACACATATATGTGCACACAAACTACACACTGAAAGTTTTTCTCTGAGTAATGTAAATTGACACATAATTAATATTTATCTTTATTGAAAATCACCAAGTCAAACTTGCTTCTCACATTTTTTATGCATCTTTCATCTATATTCACTTAGAAAATAGTGTTGCAAAAACAAATCAAAACTATGTCTGGAAATTCAAACCAAGGAAGCACAAATTTGTTTATATATGTAGTTGACCCTTGGACAACTTAATTGGGGCTGGGGATGCTGACCCCCCACACAGTTGAAAATCCATATATAGCTTTGACTCCTCAAAAACAACTAGGAATAGCCTACTGTTGACTGGAAGCCTGACTGATAACATAAATTGTGGATTAAAGTGCATTTTGTATGCCATATGTATTATATACTGTACTATTACAATAAAGTAAGCTAGAGAAAAGAGAAATGCTATGAAGAAAATCATAAGGAAAATAAAATACATTTTCAATGCTGTACTGTATTTATTGAAAAAATCTGCATCTAAATGGTCTCACGCAGTTCAAAGGTCATGGTGTTCAAAAGTCAACTGTTCTCTTGTAGTATACATAGCTTGTAGGAAAGTTCTTGTGAGGACCCACTACAAAGTTTTATCTTAGTAGTTTTCAGTGTTGGGTGCATGCATGTGTATGTGTATGCATCTTTATCTATATCTGAAAACTTTTCCTATAGTGCCTTCAGCTTATACAAAATGTCATGGAGGATTTACATAATGTATCATTCTGACAGCTTGAATGCGATTCACCTCAGACCATTATTTATTTTCAGGTTTTCTTTTTATTTTAAAGATTTTATTTATCTATTTGACAGAGAGAGAGAGAGAGCGAGAGCAGGAACACAAGTAGGGGGAGTGGGGGAGGGAGAAGCAGGCTTCCTGCTGAGCAGGGAGCCTGATGTGGGACTCGATCCCAGGACCCTGCGATCATGACCTGAGCTGAAGGCAGATGCTTAATGACTGAGCCACCCAGGCACCCCTTATTTTCAGGTTTTCTGTCAGTGAAATTTGCCAAATAACATCTCCCAAGCTTAATGGTTCCTAACAACAACCTTCATTTAGCTCATGATTCTGCAGTCTGGTAATTTGAGTTGGGTTCAGCTAGGTGGTCCTTTTGGTACCTGTGCCTGTGGTAAGCTATTGAACTGTTGGCTGGAACGAGTTGGTTTATGAAAGTCTTGCTGGGGATGCTGCTGACTGGAGCCCATCTTCACATAGTTGCTTATTGCCTGACAGGCTACCATGCATTTATTCACCTGCCTACAAGATTACAAGTATATTAAGAGAACAGGCACTAAGATGCAAGGCACTTATTTAATGGCAGTTACCTAGGACTCCAGAAACTCCTCAAGTCTCTACTTGTACTACATTTCCTACTTTTCCATTGTCTGAGGTAAGGCCAATGGTGATACCAAAAGTCACTGAGAAGTCACCTCTTGATATCAGAAGCTGGGAGTCACCATGTAAGGGAAATGAGAAGGAAGGGAACTTTGTGGCCATGTTGGCAACCTACCACCTTCCTTACCTGTTGAATATATTTCATCTGAATAATGTAGCAACCGAGTTCTTAGTGTATTGTTCAAAATAACAGGTACCACATCCTAATTGTATTGTTCTAAGTCATAGTTTAAAACTAAATTCATCTCTGTAAAGGCTAATTTTTACATATGGCCTTGGTTGTTGGTTTCTCCATTCTTTTGAAATTAAGACATTGAAAATTGACAGGTTGAACCTTGTTGTGAATTACTAGCAAATAATTTGTACTGATAATGTATATGTAAAAATTGGTACATATGTGTGTATGACTTACAGCAAAGTCAATATTAACCCAATAATAATGTTACTTTCACTTATTTGTTGTTGGCAATGCTTTCTGGCATAGGCTAGAATGAGGCAGGACCTGATCACAGGGAAACCCATCTTTTGAGATGATGACAAAAACAAAACAGAGAAAAACTGCTTTGATTTTTATGTTATGTGAACTTAAGTCTTAGGGAAACGTAACATGGAATAATGTATCATGATGCTACTCACAATGAAAAATGACACAGCAGCTGAGTTTGTCAACAAATTTCTCACCATATATTGCCCCACTGATATTGGGAGACCTGGATTTGTTGTTGTAAGGAGCCGGTGTCTAGAATTATAGCATTATTCAAAACATCAGTGGAAGGATAAGGAGAGAGCACTGGGTGATATTTAAAAAAAGAAGTCTCATAAGCAGCCAACAGATGATGCTTGCTTTCTTTTCATTTTCCAAATTTTCACTGTGACTGGAATAGTTTAGTAGTGGTTGAGAAAGGCCATTCAACAATGGTGTCATCAAAGACAACATGAGATCCTTTCAAAAATTTTCATCTGTGACAGTGCTTTTCCTCCAGAAATACTTCCACCAGTTCTTATCCCAGCACTTCTGGGATCACATTGTTTCACTCCTAAAAGTGCTATAAAGAAGAGGACTGGAAATTACAAAATTTCTATTTTTATTTATCTACAGATCTATGCATTCTAAACACCTAATTCTATTTAAGTTCAATATTCCTGTTTTCAAAATATATATTAGAAAAAAACGTAATACACACTTTCAGAGAATACTGTATTTAATGATCACCATTTTTTTTCAAAAAAAATTTTAACTCAGAGAACAATCTCAACCAGAATTTTTTGTTACTGTTCTTGCTACTGTTACTGAAGCATTTTGTTCTCTTATTCCTCTTTTCTTTATCAATGGATACAAACACTCTTCTATTTTAATTTCTGACAAACATAAAATAAAGCCCCCCCAAAATAATGTTTTATAACTAACATTTGTGTCTGCATAAAATAAATATCAGACATACACTGTATTCTTAAATAATTAGATTTGGGAACAAACCCTTCACCAATAAAGGAACTGCAAGGGGCAGTATGCATGGTGGGTAAGGGTATTTTTTTCAGGAGATAGATTAAGTACGTTTGATTTGTATTTGTAAAATGTTAATTTAGAAATGCTCTTAACCTGTTTTGAGATGTCAAATGAACAAATGAACAAATAATATAAAAAGATAGTTTTGAGAATTAAGAGTTAAGTGAAAAGAACTTATAAAAGCATCCTTATCCATAGTTAACTATTCAATAAAATTCAGTATATATACGTGTGTGTGTATGTGTGTCTCTATGCATGTGTGTGTGTATACGCACATGTAAGTCCACTGGCATACTATAAAATTTGGTAATGTGAAATATCAGTAATACAGTTTATGTTAGTATACACTATAGAAAACCCATATCTATTTCTTGTAGAAAGAGTCTTTTTAAAGGTTCATATATATTAACATAAACTCAACATTTTGGTTCCAAATTGCTTCAATACATATTTTCCATTTACGATATTCTAACTAAAAATCCCATAAATCTAAATCAGTTTTTGCTCTCAATAAATTGTGGGATGCACACTCAAATAGAATTAAGATGTATAAGTTATATTCATTTCAGAAAAGCAGACACTGCTCTAGTTATTTCAAGGAGAATGAATTTATTAGAGGAACTTGATTACATACAACCAGTGGAAAAGCTGTCCAAGTGGTAAAGACACCTCTGCTGGCTCTCCGGAAACCAGGAGGAAAACCGCTCTGATGACCCCCGAGGACCAGCTGTATGTGGACAGAATGAGTGATTCTCAGGACAATAGATAAGCTGCTGGCAAATCGCGGACTTCTGGTGGTGAGGTCCTGGCTCCTTCTCAAAGCTTGGGCAAGTGAACTTTACACCTGTCTCTCATTAGCTTCAGAACAAGTTTCTCTATATTTCTACCACTACATTAAGGATTTTGGGCAAGAATCCTCTAAATTCCTGCCTCATAACTCTAAAAATCAGTGACTTGCAAAATTTTCAAAGACAGATGCCAAGACAGATCCAAATTTACAGAAATAGCATGAGTTACAAAGAGTGTCTCAGCGTGCCTTTTATATTGTGGCAGGGGCATTTTCTGAAAATCTTCTATTTAAACTCAAGAGAACAGCCACTGTTTTTCCCTAACATCTGTCAGCAACTGCTCCTAGTTCACTGAGGTAACTGTGTTTGTATTCTGACACGTGGTATCTATTCACATTTTGTAAGACCTGTTATTGTCAGAGCCAAAAATCCAGCAGAAAATGTGACCTCCCTGGTGCCACCATGTCAAAAAGCCACAAGAAATTGTGATCAACGGAGATAGTTCCAATTATTGAAAAAATATATCCAAGTTTTACTGCTTCATTAGGATTTTTGTGACTTTTGTTTTTTACTGAATTTAGTCTTTTACTATTTAGCCAACAAAATTGTTTTGTGATTTTAACGGTGAAAAAAAGATACAAGATTACTTGCTCGAATACAAAAAGGACTGATAGTTTTGAAATCTTTTACTGAAAAAGCTACACTAAATGGAAGATACTTGGTTTAGCTACTTCCGCGGGAACACCAGACAGCAAATGAAATGGAAGCTATAAAAATGCATAAGAAGCTAAGTAATTTACAAATGATTAATGATAATGGTGATCTAGATAAGACCTTTGGTGATAAATACACAACTGGGTTTAGAAAATACAACAAAGAGTGATTAGATTAAACTGAGTTATAAACAATGAACATGTAAAAAAGATACCAAAAATAACAGACTTTGATATTATGCTTGTATTGCTGAAAGCGTAAATTGTTGCATAAATGGAGGAACTTGTATGATTTAAGTACTTTTGAAGCAGAAAACTCATTTAGTTATTTTATGAGATAAAGACACTCATTGTAAATCATTCCTACATTTGTATGAAGGCAAAATAAATTGCCTTGATAAAATCAAAATGATTTAAAGTACACTTCTTTAATAGCACTGGATGAATTTAAAGCGTTCTATATCGTGGATCAAGGCTAAACCAAATTTCTCTCTCACAAAGAAACACACAGGTACGCATACATATACTCACAAATTTCAGTGTGAGCTCAAAATATCTCTAATTCTTGTAAAAGACTTTATAGATGATAATGTACATAATCTATTATATATAATATAATATGTTTCTGTGTTATAATGAGCAAGTAATAATTTTATAAAACATTTACTTATTATGTATGGAATGATTTGAGGGCATGATTTTTAAAACACCACTGTCAAAATATGAGGATGATTCTTCCTTAAAGACAAACTTGTACCCTCAGTTCCATAAATAATGGTTTTGTTGTTGTTGTTGTTTTTACTTCCGGCAATTATAACTTGATTCCAATTTTTAGTTTTACATTATAACAACATGTTTTTTACAATAACAAGAAAAAGAATAGGTCTGTTGAAATTTTAATAAAGATCCAAATTTTATACTTATATTTTGATGAAAATTAAAATATTAAAAATTGTTTTATAATTTAACAGACTTTGTAGTTTCTAAAGAGAGGACTGTTTCTTGTTTGAACTCTCAACACTTCTGCAAGATACACTGAGCAATAACTATTATAGTACAGAAATAAGGCTCAGAGAAGCAACTAATTTGCCAAAAGCCACAGAGGTAGCAAGTGCTATAACCAACAAACAAATCTGAAGGCTCGAGTCTAGGAAAAATAATCTTTCTCCTATTTTCATGATCCTTGAAAAGTTCAAGTTAAAATGAGATTAAATAGACTTAGTATTGTTTGTATACCAAGAAGGATAAGTGATATTTTTAAAATAGCACATTTTTTTCTATTATCCAAATATTTCAATGACTATGCACCATCCCAAGAGTGGAATTTATTTTATGTTATTATAATGTGCATTTTTTAGTCATTCTTCTGTAATCCTATTCCTTATTTAAGGTTAGGACTTTGAGTTGCCGGTCAAAATTTCAGGTATTTTTTACTTTTACAATGCTTCATTGATGTACATAGCATATTTCTCAAAACTCAAATGAGTAGATTTCTCTGTAATTGCTCTTCCTCTGAGGGCCTACTTGCCCTCCTGTCCATCCTCTGCCCTTCCCCTGCTCTGCTAGGTATCTTAAGAGCCTCACCCTTGGAAGTTTCCTTTCCTGGTGTTCCATGTCACATTGCTGTTCACTGTCATCTGCCAATGGCAAGCACTGGCCAGGGATTGGCAAGTAGGAGAACCAGAAGGGTCAGGCTATTTCTTGCCTTCCCACTCTGTCCCAGGAAGCATTTCTTTCTTTCTTTCTTCCTTCCTCCCTCCTTCCCTCCCTCCCTCCCTCCCTCCCTTCTTCCCTCCCT
>NW_027397063.1:16884011-16888806 GCF_003265705.2 Callorhinus ursinus | reverse complement strand
TTTCTTTCTTTCTTTCTTTCTTTCTTTCTTTCTTTCTTTCTTTCCTTTCCTTTTTCCTTTCCTTTCCTTTCCTTTTTCCTTTCCTTTCCTTTCCTTTCCTTTCCTTTCCTTTCCTTTCCTTTCCTTTCCTTTCCTTTCCTTTCCTTTCCTTTCCTTTCCTTTCCTCTTTCCTTTCCCTGTTTCCTTTTTCCTTCTTAAAGATTTTATTTATTTACTTGTCAGGGAGAGAGAATGAGCACAGGCAGGGGGAGACATGGCAGAGAGAAAAGCAGGTTCCCCGCTGAGCAAGGAGTCCGATGAGGGACTCAATCCCAGGACCCCGGGACCATGACGCGAGCTGAAGGCAGATGCCCAACCAACTGAGCCACCCAGGCGCCACTTAGGAGGCATTTCCGTAGAGGCTACGAGCCAGAGGAATTCACCTAATTCTAGTTCTGTTGGATAATCTGGCCCCTGGCCCCTAGTCTCCCCATACCCTCTCTGCCCTTGCAGCTCATAAGGGTAGAAGCTTCCCGCAGTTGCTAATTTTCTGGGTTGTATTACCTCCCCTTGTGTGACATCTCAGCATTTTCTTTATGGTTCAACCAAGGCCTTGCATCATATTTCTCACACTTTTCATTAGGATGTTCTAGGGTTTTTTTGTTTTTGTTTTTTCCTGTTCTGACTACCTGAAATGTTTTCTGATATATTTGTCATTAACTAAATGAATATTAACTGAGTAGTCAAGTTAATGAAATAGAGTGCTTGTTTGAATATGTGGTATTCAACAGAATAATGTGAAAAAATTAGGTGCATACTTTTATAATACAATGAAACAATTCACTGACAAAACTATGTAATTCTTATTTCGATGGACATAATTTCAAGTATAGAAATAAAGGATAAATTGTACTTCAACATAGCACTATTTCAGGGTGTCCCGGTGGCTCAGTTGGTTGAGCTTCAGACTCTTGATTTTGGCTCAGATCATGATCTCTGGGTG
Source organism: Callorhinus ursinus (assembly GCF_003265705.2). Classification (NCBI taxonomy): domain Eukaryota; kingdom Metazoa; phylum Chordata; class Mammalia; order Carnivora; family Otariidae; genus Callorhinus; species Callorhinus ursinus. Next base: position 16,887,824 of record NW_027397063.1, on the reverse strand, counting down.
GTGGGATAGGCCTGCCTTAGGCTCCCCACTCAGCGTGGAGGCTGCTTGTCCCTCTCCCTCCCCCTCTGCCTCTCTGTCTCTCAGATACATAAATGAATAAAATCTTTAAAAAATAAATAAGTAATATAGCACTCTAGCCATTTCACTTTTGACAAATGCACGTTTTACTATGGTCTTCAAATCTACATATTCACATATACTTGCTTGTTGCAGTTCTGTAAAGGAAATAAATTTCATGATCTAAATCATTAGGGATCAAAAAACTCTTATTCAATGGTAGTTCTATGTAATAATTTAATTAATGAAAGTGTTCAACAGTGTTTTATATAGTTCTGTTTTGACAGAGTCTGGTAAGCTAGGAAATGCACACATTTGTGAGCATAGAAAAAGGTCTGCATGCTCTCAGGCTGAATATGTATTACAGAACATGGTTCACTAGGGAAACACTGCATTCTAGTTCTGCTATGTTTGGAAGGATGCATCTCTTCATTTATATCCAATAGGGAAATAAAAGCTCACTCTTCTACACAATGAGGTAATGAACAGTATAAATAGTTCATATAACTTCTAGTTATGCATCATCTACCCAATAACCATCCACATAATATATGAAAAAGTGATATTACAGTTTTTGAAATAAATGTTTATATGGAGGCAATTATTTTCTGCTTTTATGTATTACATGAGGTTTTAATGCTTTCATATCTCAAATTTGCTTATTTTAATATTCAGTAATAATGCCCTACTTTGATTTCAGCTTACACAAATTTTCTTTCTGAATCTCTATTATTCCTTGTTGTCTATACCATGTCTTTATTTAGTTGCTGTTTATTTTAATATTGTGTCCTATTCTTATTTAAAATCATTATATCATTTAAAGCTTTTTCTATTTTACATTAATTTTCTAACATTGGAAACAATACTCATCATGTTATGCCCTAAACAAGCTTGTGTTTGGACTCTTCTTTTTAAGTAATGATAAAGTAATTCTACCAAGAATATTGGTTAAAAACTTAAATTTCTCTTCAATTCTCCTTACTTTGCTCCTAAGAGTAGTCAGTTATAAGCATGCTCTCCTCTGAAAATTCTCTTGCACTCATCTTTTCCTCTCCATTTGCTTTGCCACCATCCAGGACTCTTAGCTTTTTACTTTCCTCTACTATAAAGTTGTAACTGTGTGCTGATATCCTGGGATGATCCTTTTTCATGACAATAAAAACAAGTTAATGCCAACCATGTCTCCTAATTGCTTACACTGGTTGTCATTGGCCATTCTTCCTTTTGAAGTATAAGATTCCATTCCAACTGCCCCTGACATTCAACCTCAGACACTCAGGATCTCATGTGTCTTAGAGGATGAGGTTTAACCTCATCAAATTAGCCTTCATTGTTTTCCATTAACTGGCCTTTGATGACATTATGGTTTTAATTATTACTTATTTTTTTTTCTTTCCTAGGAAACATTCACTTCAGTTAAACTGTTTCCATTCATGCTTCCTTGAATATGACAAATGCATCTTCACTTCAACTGTTTGCTCGTGTAATTTCTTCTGAACAGAGGAAAAAGAGAAGTGGGGGGGAAAGGGAGAAACAAAAAGTAGAAAGAAAAAGAAAAGAAGGTGGCAAAAGTAGAAAGCATTTTAATATTTATGAACACTTTCTATTTATCAGGCACCCAGATTTGGATTAAGATATGGATGAGCTGGGCATTTTCATAGGGAAAGAATCTACACTGTAGATGTTTTCTACAATATCACTGGATGCTAAATTTATCACTGAACCTGTAACTTGTTGGAGAAAACTTTATTTTCTTAGAACCTTTCTCAGGAAGTATGCAGTGCATAGGTGGAAGAAATAATTTTATGAGCTCTCAGATCAGAGATGGAAGGTGAGATCCCAAGCATTATAATCAAGTAACAACAGATGCACATTAAACTATATTAATAGGAGAGAAAGTATGGTAACCTCAGATCTTTTTTTGAGGTGGGTAGGTATGAAAGCTTGAACTGAGCACTGAATTAGCTTTTGCCACTTGTATAAGCTCAAAGATGCCAGCAGTGATCTTTCTTTTACCGTCTCTCTTCTCTACAACCTTCTCCTTACTTTCTAAATATTGAGCAAATATTTAAAGAACATTAATTCTCAGGGGCATAAATTATTAGCAAAGCAGACCCATGGATATTAGTATGCCCTTATAGTTATTATAGTAAATTCTTTAAGATACATTATTCTATGTAATATATATAAAAACCTTAAGAATTCATTATTAGTATTCCAGTTTGCACATGAATGTACATGAGCTTTAAAAACTGAAAGCATATTTCCAGGATCGGTAAGTTCAGAGCTGTAAGACAAACCAAGCTTTGTCCCATCTTAGATTTTACGTTTACTGAATAAATATTTAACACTTACTGACTATTACTTATCAATTAAGTGCAACACATATGTAACATAATATAAAATATTGCTCATCTCTTTACAAGTGCAATTTTTTTTTTTTAAGTAGCAAACTATTATTTCTGGATTTGGCTATGGTTCCTCCTTTACCACTCTTGACTTCTTCCTATCTACATGATCCCATATAATAAACAGTTGGATAATTTTCATTATCTATGCATTAAAGTACATTTTGCTTTAAACATCAGTAGAATAATATGTTTCTCCCTGATAAAATCATAGATCACTCATCTATTTTTGTTTTTTTGTTTGTTTGTTTGTTTGTTTGGTAATGGGAGATGAACAAAAAATTGCTTAGAACTACCAAATCATGGAAATGTATATATACTGTGATAACTCAAGTAAGCGCTGGAATTTTGCTTTTTAAAAAAGATCCCTGGGGTGCCTGGGTGCTTCAGTCTGTTAAGCATCTGTGATTGGCTCAGTTCATGATCTCAGGGTCCTGGGATCAAGTCCCGCATCAGTCTCCCTGCTCAGCAGGGAAACTGCTTCTCCCTCTACCCCTCCCCTCTGCTTGTGATCTCTCTCTCTCTAAGATAAATTCTCTCTCTCTAAGATAAATAAATAAAATCTTAAAAAAAAAATCCCTGGAAAGGTTGTAAACTCAGCAAATCTCACTCACATTTCAGAAATAAAAGAAATAATTGGCAACCTATGTCAAGGACCCAAGTTTCTCCTTTAAAAGAAATTACCTGTTCACGGAGCCACTTCTAATCAGGAGGGGGCCATTCTGGCTTACAGGACAGATGCAGTAAAGGAATAAATGCCCTGTTGGTGGAATAAGGAAATTATTGCATTTCTTCATTACTAGACCAGAGCTACCAAAGTAAAGACAGTAAGAGAATGAAATTGATTATGGACCATGTTTCCCATGTGGAATTAGGGATTAGATAACTGTGTGCTTTATTTTGTCACAATAACTAAAACCACTCTACTCATATTTTCATTTTTTTGTTTTATTGTTATGTTAATCACCATATATTACATCATTAGTTTTTGATGTAGTGTTCCATGATTCCTTGTTTGTGCATAACACCCAGTGCTCCATGCAGAATGTGCCCTCTTTAATACCCATCACCAGGCTAACCCATCCCCCTACCCTCCTCCCCTCTAGAACCCTCAGTTTGTTTTTCAGAGTCCATCGTCTCTCATGGTTCATCTCCCCCTCTGACTTACTCCCCTTCATTCTTCCCCTCGTGCTATCTTCTTCTTTTTCTTTTTTCTTGACATATGTTGCATTATTTGTTTCAGAAATACAGATCTGCGATTCAACAGCCTTGCACAATTCACAGCGCTCACCATAGCACATACCCTCCCCAATGTCTATCACCCAGCCACCCCATCCCTCCCACCCCC
>NW_027397063.1:16883648-16883911 GCF_003265705.2 Callorhinus ursinus | reverse complement strand
GACTTACTCCCCTTCATTCTTCCCCTCCTGCTATCTTCTTCTTCTTTTTTTTTCTTAACATATATTGCATTATTTGTTTCAGAAGTACAGATCTGTGATTCAACAGTCTTGCACAATTCACAGCGCTCACCATAGCACATACCCTCCCCAATGTCTATCACCCAGCCACCCCATCCCTCCCACCCCCCACCACTCCAGCAACCCTCAGTTTGTTTCCTGAGATTAAGAATTCCTCATATCAGTGAGGTCATATGATACATGTC
>NW_027397063.1:16839029-16878648 GCF_003265705.2 Callorhinus ursinus | reverse complement strand
AAAAAAAGCCATGAATTCTATGTGCAGTATTCCCCTAGCACTGGAGTGCTCCCGTTCTCCTTGATCGATAAACTTGGTCTTGGCTTGCTGGCGGTTCTTGCTGATCTTCTGGGGGAGGGGCCTGTTGCCATGGTTCCCAAATGTCTTTGCCGGAGGCTGAATTGCCCCGCCCTTGTCGGTGGGGCTAAGCAGGCTGCTCGGGTTTGATCTCAGGAGCTTTTGTTCCCTGCAAGCTCTCAGTACAGCCTTGGAGGACCAGGGCAAAAATGGTGGCCTCCCAATCTCCACCCAGAGGAGCTGAGAACTCGGGGCCCCGCTCCTCAGTGCGCCCCCAGAGAAAAGCAGTCACTCCCGTGTCCCCGGTCTCCACCCGCACTCCGTGCTCACCCGGCCTGTGACGGAGCGTTGCTATCTCTGGCACCCGACCCCGTGTGGAGTTTCCAAACCCAGCAGATCCCTGTGGTGCGTTCCCACGCCGCTCCTCCTTGGGAAGGAAGGGGAGTCTCCCTGGCTCTGCCGCTTGTTGGGTCCCTGCTGGAGGAGCAGTGGCCCAACTGGGCCGCGGATCACAGTTTATGGCAACCCCGAGCTGAGAGCCCGTGCCTCGGCTCCGTCTCTGCAGCCAGCTTCCCCGCTCCGATACCTGGGAGCTCTGCCGCACTCAGGCACCCCCGGTCTTTCTGTGACCCCAAGGGTCCTGAGACCACACTGTTCCGGGAGGATTCCACGCCCTGCTTAGCCACTGCAGCGATGTTCCTCAGCGGAGCCAACTTTTAAAAGGTCCGATTTTGTGCTCCGCGGCTCTAGCACTTGCCAGAAGCGGCCGGCGGAGGCCCCGCCCCCGCCGTCTATCCTCCCGAATATCGCCTTGGATTCACTTCTCTGCACGTCCTGCCTTCCAGTAAGTGGTCGCTTCTCTGTTCAGAGAGTTGTTGCTACTCTCCTCTTCGATCTCCTGTTGAGTTCGTAGGTGTTCAGAATGGTTTGATCTCTATTCAGCTGAATTCCTGAGACCAGAGGAAATCTAGGTCTCCTACTCCTCCTCCATCTTGCTCCCTCATATTTTCATTTTGTTTCAGACTTAAGTTTTGTCTTTTCTTTTTCCCTTTCAAAATGTAGGCCTTCCTAGGTATATTTTAGAAAAAAAATTCTACCTTGAAACTAAATTGTTAACATCCTAAGATTTAGACATCAGTGGGAAAATGGTGATATAGAGACTAATACATGTGAGTAGAGGAGGCTTCTGGGATTGTTGTTAAAAAGAAAGTAGAGTTAGACAAGTTTATCCTGGTTCAGAAAAATGCCTGGCTTTCAGAAATCAAACATCTGTGGATTTTTCCTGATGTCTATTCTTAAGGAGTGAGTACTTTGAGTAAAACATTACAGATTTAAGACATTAGCAGTTCTAGTAGTAGATAATGATTAATTCTAAGTTTGGCAGATTTTTATAATGGGGAAACACATAAGTTATATTTCTTTCTTAAATTCAGCTTTTATATGGATATCACATAACATGATAAAATATATGCCATTACTCTTAAACTATAGTTGTAGTGAAATCTACCAATTGCCTCTAAAATAATGAATAATCAGGCAAAAGGGAGGGAATTTAATTCCTCCAACAGGAAGATACATTCTCTAATGAATACCATTTTAATGCTTTGATACAGAAATTCTGTTTGAACCAGATTTTCAGCGACAGAAGAAGCCCAAATGATAACTTTTCCAGCTACATTGTTCATTCTCTAGTCCACAGTACTCCTACTTCCTGTCTACAGACGTCCAATTCTTTCTGGAACATCGTGATTCTCACCTAGACAAGCATGTTCCTGGGGAGGGCCAACTGAAATTATTTCATGTTACATCAGTGGTTCCAAGGTCTGCCTGTCTATCTATCATCTATCTATCTATCATCTATTTATCAATCATCTATCATCTCCGTCTGTCTATCACACACTCAGTAAAAAACAAAGCAAAATAAATTTGGATAAGAGTTTTTCAAGAAATTTAGCTTATCTGGTTTTGCTCCCTCTTGCAATACAATCTTAATTCTCATCCAAACATTTATCTACCGATCTATTGATCTATCCATCTATTGATCTCTATCTAACATCTTATTGAAGAACTAACGATAATTTTAAAAATTTTTTGCCATCATCAACATTGAGCGCAATTTGGATTTGTCTGTTACTGCTCTATCACTGCTCTTCTGAGTCTCTTTTTTTGGGGGCGGTGTGGGGGAGTGGGGCCAGAATGGTACAAGGGCTCATGAAGAAGATCACCATTAATGTATCTTGTATTTGCATACTGTACTCTCTCAAAAAATTTCTTTTAAATAGTGAATTATGATCTCTAGGTTTCTATAGAAACTTCCTCCTTCCAATTGCTTAGAAAATGTTTGTTCCCTTTAGTTAACATTGGTATGCTTCCTTTTTTTTTTTTTTCTTTTTACCTGAATGCCCTTTGTCATATATCACTTAAGGATCAGTGTAGTACTTGGCCCTCTTTGTATTATGACAATGAAATCAGGGAGGAAAATGACATAACTAATATTCAGCCACTTTGGTTACTGAGTCACCTAACCAAAAGACATAAAATCTGTTGTTCAGACTTATTATATATATGTAATATATTTACAGGAAATGCTATATTAATCATTATGCGTTTTCTTTCTTTCTTTCTTTCTTTCTTTCTTTCTTTCTTTCTTTCTTTCTTTCTTCTTTCTTTCTTTCTCTCTTTCTATTTTTTTTTTTTTTGGAAACAAGAAATGGGATTTTTTGTCATGATTATCCACATTAATTCCACACCTGGGCATTAATGAGTTTAAGCTATTTCCATGAGTCACGTTCCCTCATTAAAGAGAAAGATGTATAAAATCAAAAGATATCTTTTTAGTGACTTATGTAGTATCACACTGCAGGGGTAGAGGAAATTATATTGAATTTCTATTATGTACCACAAATTGTAAAGAATCTTATGAATTTTTATTATATTTAATTGTATCACTACCTGTAAGACAGGCAATATCTTTTTAAAAAGATTTTTTATTTATTTATTTTAGAGAGTGATAGCATGTGAGTGGGGGGAGGAGCAGAGGAAGAGAAAAATCCTGAAGCACAGAGCCCAACCCAGGGCTAGATCCCAGGACCTTGAGATCATGACCTGAGTGAAAATCAAGAGTTGGCCTCTTAATGGACTGAGCCTCCCAAGTGCCCACTAAGACTGGCAATATCTTAGTAAGTAAGGTAAACTCAGTAACTAAACTCAGAAACTAAGTAACTAAACTCAGAGTCACAAAGAAAAAAAAAAGTGGATAGTGTTGAGTTAGCAGCTCAGGTATACTTGAACATAAAAATCATATTTCTTCAACTGAATCAATTTTATTTATTTATTTATTTATTTATTTTTAAAGATTTTATTTATTTATTTAACAGAGAGAGACAGAGTGAGAGAGGGAACACAAGCAGGGGGAGTGGGAGAGGGAGAAGCAGGCTTCCCTGCAGAGCAAGGAGCCAGATGCGGGGCTCGATCCCAGGACCCTGAGATCATGACCTGAGCCAAAGGCAGACGCTTAACGACTGAGCCACCCAGGTGCCCCTCAATTTTAGAATTCCAAAATTGTTGTAAGGAGTTTTAAAAAGTTTGGGGGCATTACTGAAATAAATGCATAGTTTGAAAGACAGTAGAGTGACTTATAAAAAATGATGAAATATATATATGTTAAAAGTCATATTATTTTCTATTGCTTATTTTTCTTGATAAACTTGACAAACCCCAAAGTAGAAAAAATGGATGCTAATCTCTCTGGAAGAAATTAAAAGAGTAAATAAAGATCTATTTTTTTAAAAGTTACTTTTGATAGATGGATTCAGAACTCAAGAAAACATAAATGAAAAAAACATAAATAAATTGTTAAAAAATAGAACCCTGTGGTCTTTCAAATGGACAATGCACAAACATCAGGAATGTTTATCCCAATAGGATAGATGTGCTTCAAAAAGAAAAAATATTTTAACATAATTGATAACATCATCAAATTATGGAAAAAGTCTTATGATATTAACAATAGAGTGAAGTCATTTAATAAAATATAGCAATATAGCAGTCCTCCTAGTAAAACACTAAGTAAGATAGAAATAAAGCCACTTAAATATAATGAATGTAATTTTCCCAAATCTGCAGTTCATATTATCTTAAACTTTAGAAATATTTAAGGAAGGAGAGATGGATGCCTGGAATTAATATTTATTATGCAATATTAATGTGAGTTTTTTATAAATAGAATAAGAAAAATGAAATAATGGACATACTTAGCATTGAATGGTGAAATAAACCATGTTTTAGTTGTTATGGCACAATTGTAAATCTAGAAAATTTAAGAAACTATAAAATTATAGCTATATCAAGATAATATAATAAAAACCAGTATAAAGTGAGTTATAGTACAAAAATCAATAACTCTGTTATAATTTAACAATAGGAACATAAAAAGTGGTAAAAATTCTCTTGACAATTGAACAAAAATCTATAATTTGTACAAATTAATTTAAAAATCACATTTTTTTTTTTTTTTTTACTAAGAGACTCCTACAGTCTTAGTGAAAGAAACAGTAACTGAACAAATAGAACTGAATAGGGTTCACTTTAATTTTATTTGAAAGAGCAAATACTGTTTGCTACTTTGAAAAATGGATTCAGATTATAATAAGCTTGTGAGTTTGATAGGGGAAATTGAAGGAATACCATTTATAAATAAGGTTTACATCTTTGAGCATGAGTGAGATTGGCCAGAACTCTTCTTTTCCTAAAGTGTCCTATAATATTCTCTATAATCTTGATTCAGTGTAGGTTACTACAGTTAGGTTATATCAACTTTTTACTGTCATATATTTGAACATAATATTTTTTTACTTACTTTATAAATTTTGTTGTCCTGTGATTATGTCTGTTTTCAGTCCTACTATTACTGCTAAATTTTTTCTCTTTTCTTATCAGTTCTATAATCATTTCCTTCAGGTCTTTGTGTTGTTCTTTATTTTCTATTTATCTATTTTCTATAATCTATGTGGTTAATGATCACAAATTAAAAACGGTGTGCATGGAGGGAGAGTGTGGTAGGCAAACCAGTATTTGGTACTGTTTCAAATCTTCTGTTTCCATTTCAATTATTTCTATTCTTAGCTATATTATTTGATTCCTTTTGTTGTCCTTCAGCATATTTTGATGTCCTAATTTTAAAGTTATGTGTTTTGCTTATTAGCATTAGACTTTATTTAATTTAAATCTAAATACTTACGAAAAAATGTTTCATAAATTTTGATGTGCAGCATTATGGATATATTTATGTTTAGCAACTAGCAAATATGTTTAGCAACATATTCAGAAACATATTAGGAGTTAAATGGATATCTGTATGAACAAGACCCAGGAAATATAATAAAAATGGATTCAGATAAGCTTGTGAGTTTGATAGGGGAAATTGAAGGACTACCATTTATGAATAAGGTAATATAAGCATGGATTCCACTGCATTATTCTAAAACTGTTGACATTAAATCAATATATAAAAGCTAATGCTGACTGACAGTTATATAGAAAAAAAGTCTTAATTATTCTGCTATACAACCAAACATCTAGATGAATATCCTAAAAGAACTCAAAATAAACATTTTCAGTTGTCAAAAAGTAATCAAAACATATTCAAATAAATTAATTCCTTAGTTTCAGAATGAAAATTAACATGAAAACCACCCTGTAGATCGGATAAAATCAGTTTTTCTGACAACATATCCAAGCACATTTTCAATGTGCTACTTACCAGCTAAGGCTAAAAATATCAGAAATTAATGAAAATTAATCCAAAAACATGTCGTTCAAATAGCAAGTTTCTCATCAGGATTGGATCGTCAAGCATTTGTTTCTTTAAGAAGCAAGATGCAATATCGTGTAATTCAGATCTGAGTTCCTTCTTGAATGACTCTATAACTGAAACACTTTGTCATTCCACAATCCATTATTTTTCAATATTAAATATTTGGTTTTTAATCAAACAATAAGTTTTGATGGATATGTTGCTTATATTTTAAAAATATTTATTTAAAAATTCTGTGTTATCTGGCAGATTATTAAGTCTTTTCCGACATTGTTTGCTAACACTGCTCAGGTGAAAAAATTTAATTTGAGCAATTGGGTTCTTTTAAAAATTTGGTCTTCATGTACAATTTGTTGATAGTACTCTAATTAGTATTAGGAAACATATTTCAAAGTTTAAAGGTATCCGCATGGTGTTTACCTGATGCCTTATTTGATGTACAAAACAAATGTTTCTTAGAATATTATAAAGGGGGCTAGAATATTTTTCAGATTACATCTTGAAGGATTAATGATCACAAATTAAAAACGGTAGAGCAAAAGTTGTGTGTGTGTGTGTGTGTGTGTGTTAGAGTGTACATTAAGATAGAGAATAAAAATGAGAGGTTACTTTTAAGGGCAGATTATGAGGAGTTGTTCAATAGGTAATGGCTAGATCATAGGTACTAGGGAAGAAGTTGAGGTTAACAAATAAATTTCAGAACTGTCAATTCAAAGGGATGGGATAGAATAATGTATATTATTGATGAACTTACATATAGAAAACTAGAGAGCATATCTATCGCTTACCTATTGCTATATAACAAATAACCAGAAACCAGCAGTTTATAACAATATGCATTTATTATCTCACAGTTTTTGTGTGAAAGGAGTACAATATGATTTATGTGAATATTCACCTTCAGGATTTCTTAAAAGTTTGCAATCAAGGTGTTGGTTGGGCCTGTGGTTTTACCTCAAATCTCTACTGAGGAGGGATCCACTTCCAAGCTGATGCACTTGCTGGAATTTGGTGTTTTGTTGGTTGTTGAACTGAGGACCTCTGTTTTTACTGGTTGTTGGCTGGAGGCTGCCCTTAGTTCCTTAACATCTTGAACTTCATTTGGCAATTCACAATCCAGCATTGTATTTCATTAAAGCCACTGAGGGACAGAGCCAATAGTGAGTGTTCAGGAAACACATAAGTTAAAATACTTCGTAACACAAACATGAAAGTGATGCCCCCCAACCCTTTGCTGTAGTTTATAGGTTAGAAGTAAGTCACAAGCCCCATGAATAGTTTAGGGGAGAAGATTACACTAGAGTGGGACTATTTGGATATAGAAATCACTGGGGGCCATTTGAAAGCCAATGTATTTCACCCTTGCTGATTCAAACAGAACTGATTTAAGTCAATTAGATGTTATGATACACACAATTATTATAATCCCAGAAGGGACAGGCTCCAAATTAAGCTTTCAGAATTCCCAGAACAAACACACAAACAAAAACCCATCTAGTCCACCATGGGATCTCCTGCATCTGCCATGACCAGGAAGCTGCAACCACAAGGGTGGGCACACAGATCCTTGTTAGGATTCACAGCAGCAAAAAGAATACCTGCACCCTAACACTCAACACCTTTTAAAATAAGATCTGGTCAATGTAACCTGCTTTAAAGGTGTGCACTAACAAACACAAATATCGCCAGCACCTTCATTCCAGTGGAAAAAGCAAATGAAACACAGCCTCCATTACTAATCTATGCTCATTTTCACTTTCCAAATCTGAAGCACAAATATGTGCTTGGCAGGAGTAATGTTACATACAGTTTTGAGAGATTCTGGAAAATATTATATGTAGCCTTCTAAATAAATTTACATTAGAACATACTATAGGAGTTTTGGAGAGAGTTGAATAAGGTAATCTTCATTGCCATATTCCTCCCCCGCCATTGGCCACCCAGAGCCCCAACCATACAATTTCTTTTCTAGTTAAATTTCCAACCTATAATAAAACAATAGCTATATTCTTCTATCTCACTATATTTCCTATAACAAATGTAATTATACTTCCTACACTAAAGGAGTGCTTTTCTCCTTCTCTAAATAAGAGAATTAGTCATTGAAACCATTTTGAGTAATGTTTATCTCCCCTCTATCTCAGTTTAACTAATACCCTGGAACTAAAGAATGGAATATTAAGTCATATATTATACTACCAAGATGTCTCATGTAAAATTGCAGAGGAAAATTGTTATTATATGTGTTCTAAAGTTAGCCAACTAGATAGATAACACAACATGGAATGAAAAGAATATAGGTAAATTCTACCCGTAGCAATTTGATAGCTCTAATTTATTCAACGTGTCATGAAATGTGATGTATTTGGTAGTTGTAATACTTTTATTTTTTTATTTCATGATTTCCTGTCCTCTGTCAACTCCTTAGCCTGTTAGTATCCTTTTACTGATGATAAACCCAAAATATATTTGAAAAATTAGAATATTTTCAGGTCCTACTTGCATGAGATTCATGTAATCATCTATTACATTTTCCTTGACCATGCTGGCATTATGAAGCTCCTCAGAAAATCGGGGTTTCAGAAATGTCTCCATGACAATATAGCACAATACCAATTCTATTTTTCATTGACAATGAGAGGAATCTACAACATGTCTCCTTTAGTAAATTGCATTTTCCACAACCCAGAGATTGCTATTGAATATAGGAATAGTCATAACAGCTGAGCAACAATCCATACGTATAAAATGTATGCCTGCTGTCATAATTCTCACTACCCACAATGCTAAGAACTGATCTGTCACAGCTTTCACAAGTAAACCAAATCTCAGAAAGAAGTGGAATCATAGAAAGAAGCAAAATCATAGTCTCTACTCACACATATATGTATACTTGGTGTAATTTTAAGGAAACCAAGGAATAAAAGAGACTGCAAAATGTAATCCTTAGCCTTTCATCCACTAAGCATGGTGTAGACACACTATAGAGAGTTGGAATAAAGTTGAACAAGTCTTGAGGGTTAAGAGAAGAAACAAAGTCTTATTTTTGTGAGTATAAAAAACAAAATTCCCGAAGTAGTTCAAATGATAAGATTCTAACTAGAAAATATGGAAAACATAATGTAGCAGAAACTTTTAATTTTCTGTCAGTATCTGTTGACCCTTCTTCATCTTATAACTGTGAGTTTTAGATGGTTCCATGGCCACCCTTATAGACACTATACTTTCCAGCTTTCGTTCAAGACAAACGTGGCAATGTTACTACCTTTTGGTCAATGGTAGAGAAATAGATCATGTTATTGCAAGGAGGCCTTCCTCCATTCTCTTCACCTTCCCACAGGATGGAACATGAATATATGGGTGGTCATCCAGATTTGGCAATTTGGATGAAAACTCCAGCTAGAGAGAGGGGCAATAAACAAGAAGAAATCTAGGTTTATGGACAACCTAATTGAGCAGAGCTATTTGTTCATCCTGGAACATCTGACTGCCTCTGGATTTGCATGAGGGAGAGAAATAAAAAGCCACTATTTTCTTTGTTATTGTTATTGTTTTGGGTTTGTTTGTTTGGTCGGTTGGTTGGCTGGTTTGGTTTTACATTACAGAAGCTTAACCTATATACTAAATGAAGTAAGAGGTATCCTGTAAATCATTTGGAAGAAGAGTTTCCAGAAAGAAAGGTAATCTCTAGTGTCAGATTCTACAAAATGTCTATTAAGACAATTATCATAATATGTCCATTAAGTTTAGTTCTCAGCAAATGATAACTGTTATAAAATAAGCTTGAACATGAGTGTTGTGGGAAAAATTTAGACTCATAGCAAGTTGAACAGTGAATAAGAAGCGTGAATTCCAGACTGCAGGTTGACCACACTATTCTTGCAGGTCATTTTCAAAGATAAAAGAACTAGATTTTGACAGGTATATTTTTTCCTTTGTTTCCAAATGACTCAAATTGGTTTTAGTTTTAATTGTATCGTCTGTTATAGCATCATATTTTTTAAAGATTTATTTATTTATTTGAGAGAATGGGTGTGTGCAATTGAGCACAAGTTGGAGGGAGGGGCAGAGGGAAAGAATCTCAAGCAGACCCCCTGCCTAGTGCGGAGCCCATGGTGAGGGAGGGGGGCTCAATCTTACAGCCCCAGGATCATAAACTGAGCTGAAATCAAGAGTCGGTTGCTCAACTGAGTGAGCCACCTAGGCATCCCAATATAGCAACATATTTCTTATGCATATACAACCTGTTATTTCTGCATTTACTTTTTAAAATATGAGTTTACTTTAAATGTAAAATATGAGTTTACTTTTTAAAATATGAATCCTTTTTAAAATATGAGAATAAGAAGGTATCTAAACTTTCACCATTTTAACTTGATTCATTCAAGCAAATAATCATGCTCTCATAAACACCAGGTTTGGATTCCAACAGTTGGAGATCTGTATCCTGTCACTTAATAGCACTATGAAGCTTTGGTGAAGATACTGCTGTTCCTACAAGTATAAAGTGCCAATAGCAATAGTGAAATCATATAGTTGTATTAAATAATTACATATATATAGCAATTAGCATTCTCTTTCTCTCTATATATAAGATATATATAATATATAACATGTATATTAACAAAAGTGGTTGGTCTTTGATAATCTCTTAAATTGTTATAATAACAATTATGATTGTAGTTACAACCTTCATAATCATCATAATAGTTAATAATGCACATGCCTAAAAATGTTCTAAATTAGAATTTAGATGAAACTGTGAATAGATTACTAGGCTTCTTATTACTAAATATTTCACTATTTGTGCAGTAATAGATACAAAAAACAGGAAATTTCTCCCATTATTATTCAAACTTAGATAACAACACACAAGACAGATACATATATATTCATGATATAATTTTGTCTAAACCCAGTTCTTATTTTTTGTTCATCATTAATATAGTTCTAAGAACTATTCATCTGCATCAATGTGAATTTACAGTTCTATAATTAAAGATATGTTTCTAGACTTATGGAATTCTAAATTGTTCACAGTCCATGGCATATAAATGAATTGCAAAATTCTTTTTCTCAGGTGTAGGGACACGATTTTATTTGTTGTGTTTGTTTATTGTAGTTTCCGTTTATTAGCTGTCATTTGGCTGTTTTAGGTTCTGTCTATGGATTATTTTATTTCATTTTCATGACAACCCTATTAAAATACACATTTTTTTGGATTAGAAAGCTTAAAATACTGAGGTTATCCTAGGATTTTAGTAAGAGTTCAGACAGTTGGAATCTTGAACTTGTCTTCATTTCTGTTATGTTTCACTGCCTCCCTGCATAAGGTGTTGTGATTAATGCAGTAATGAAAAAGCATGCACTCTAGAACAATTTACATTAAACCCATGACTCCTAGAGTGAGCAGAATGAGAGAAGAATAAACATTTCAACACTCATCACTTCTTTTAAAGAGAATTGTCAAGTGTACTCATTTAAGCCCCCATGGTTGACCATTACATTTTGTTATTTATTTTCTTCCTTCTCCCCAAAATTAATCTTCTGTATAAGTACCTTCTTCTGTTTATGCTATTTCTATTGTTGAAAAGTATTAAATGACTTTCTGTCGTTCTTGTCAAAGAAACTGCTAAAAGTCTGTGCAGAAGGGGTTGGGGCATGAGGGTGGGAGGGTAAAAATATTCCTGGCAGTAAAAGAAATATGTTTGCTTTGCAATAAGTTATTTTTTATTCTATTTTGATATCACTTTGTTCTATAACCCACTCTTATCTTTTTCCTGCCAAGAACATATCGATGCCAAATTATTATTATAAGCTGAACCACATCCTCATTTAACTTCTTTGAAAAAAAATCATGCTAATATATGCAAAATGAAAGGCTTAAATATATTAGCATCACAAATTTTTTATAATTCTAACATTCATGAATAAGGGATATTAATGTCACTGGACAAAATAATTAGGGCATAAATTTATTATAGCCAGTATTACAGTGCATAATCCCAAAAGGGTATTGGCTTTGCCATATGATGTAGTGATTAATTTAAGTAGAGTTAGCAAGTGCTAGACACTGGCCAAAACTAAATGTTTACAAAGAAAACCTGCATTTCTCTCTTGTTCCTAATTTGTAAATGTACAGTAATTCTCTGGATTAGCTAAAATCATACTTGCATATACAAAAGTTTCTTTCGTTCTAATTATTGTAATAAATTGTATTATACATTTCTGGATAATATAGTAACAATCATTCATAGATACAATTTACATGGACAAAGAACAATAATTAAGGCAACAAATAAATATCACTTGTTAGAAGGAACATATATATTTGAATCTATAGGGTTATATAGTGTAAAATTTGAACAGTGAAAGTTATATATGTGGGTGTGTTTGGTTATGTGTGTTTTATTAAATATAATGTTAAAATTATTGCTAAAAAGCCCTCTCAAACTGGTTAGCATTTGAAAGATATGAGATAAAGCAATGGAAATATTACTGAAATACTGTACATGAAAACAAATGACATCTCCAGAGTAAAAACATGTCATGCCTCTGCTGGTTTGCCTCACTGCAACCTCTGTCTTTCTGCATGCAGATGAAGCCCCAACTGGTCTGGGACCATAGTCCCTATCTCTGCTCTGCAGAGATCTGTGGGTCCTCAGGAGCTTTAGAAGGGACCACGTGGGAAAGGGACGTTTCAAGGAAGTGAGATTCCAAGTTTTCTATTTTTGTATTTAAGCTATTCTGGAACTGGAGTCAACTCAAAGGATTAGCAGACTATGCTTTTTAAAAGTGATCTTGCTCCTTAGGGAAAAATTGTTCAGGAAGCTAAAGTTGAGGTTTTAATGTCATAGTAAATTAATTGGTATATATTAATTATTATGTACCTACAGGTGTCAGATGATAAATACAACTACACTATTTTATAAATATGAAATAATTTCATAAAATTAATAAAATCCAGGATTTGACCTGAGAGTTAAATTCAGTTTCTTTAATATTATTATATGTCATTATGAATACAAATGGCTTTTTATTAAAAAATTATAATTTCTTGGGATGTCTGGGTGGCTCAGTCAGTTAAGGGTCTGCCTTCAGCTCTGGTCACGATCCCGGGGTCATGGAATCCAGCCCCACATCTGGCTCCCTGCTCTGTAGGGAGTCTGCTTCTCTCTCTCCCTCTCCTGCTCTCAGTCTATCTCTGTCTTCTATTTATGCTATTTCTATTGCTGAAAAAATATATTAAACTTGTGCTCTCTCTCTTTCTATCTCACTTTTAGAATCTGACTCTTCTGGATTCCAACTCAGAGTTTTCCCTCTCTGTCAAATATGTGCTCTCTCTCTCTCTCTGTCAAATAAATAAATAAAATCTTTAAAAAAATTCAATTTATTTTCCATAGGAATGAGCAAAACACTAGAGCTGTGCAGAGCGAAAGAACTTTCTTTTCATTCTCTTGAGATTTTCTTCTTTTTATATATGTTATCTTAACTAATCTTTATTTAGGTCAAAAAGTACTATATATCCAAATCATTTCTCCTTTTCCTGGGTACATAATAACATTATATTTTTCAGACCCCCCCCCTTGCAGGTAAGTGTGGCTCTGATCTTATTACTAAGTTCTAGTTAAGTAAATGCAAGTAAAAGGCATGCATACTCTTTATAGTTTTTGTAGTAAAAATCTTTTCATATAATTCTTTTTTTGCCTCTGTAATTCTGTTTTCTATAGTTGACCTACAATCTGATTCTTATTACTCTATCTGATTTTAGGTTAATGCATTTAAAAATGATGAATTTGCAAGTTGGATGGTAAAGGTGGTAAAGACACAGATGGTCCTTGGATCACCATTTGGAGAACTGCCCACCAATCAGTAACATCCATTTTTGAATTCAATGTCTAAATGGACATGTAACCACTGAGATTTGGGGCTCTATTTCATAGGTAGTTAGTGTATTTTAACCCTCAAGTTAGTAGTAAGTTCACTGCATCTAAATGACAAGAAAATAAGAAACATCCAACTGGTGATTGAGTGCAAACTGATAGTAGATGCTGAACAGATGGAGACCCATGTTATACAGCAGCAAAAGTCACATTCTTATTGAGCCTGTGGTTTGGGGGCAAGTGGGTGAAGAGAATTAACATGCATATTGGCATTTATTTGTTGCAGTAGGGAAGATATGAAAAGAAAAAAGAGACATCTGGGATGTCACTGACTAGTTTGAAAAGGAAAGTGAAAAGAATAGAGAATTCAGAAACGTCCAACTCTTGGTTTTGGCTCAGGTTGAGATCTCAGGGTCATGAGATGGAGTCTTGTGTAGGGCCCCGCGCTCAACACAGAGTCTACTTGAGATTCTCTCTCCCTTTCCCTCTGCTCCTCCTGCTCGTGCTCTCTCTCCTTCTCTCTTAAATAAATAAATAAATCTTAAAAACAAAGAAGCAAATAAACAGCGATTCTTAGGAACAAAAAAAAGGTTTCCTTAAAATTTCTCAGGAAAAAAATTTGCTAGCCATGCTCCAAGTGTAAAATTTAGAAGATACCCTTCCCACCTTGATCTTATGGTTTCAGATGACCACAAGAAATCCTCACTTAATTTCATAGAGAATGTGTAGACGAGGAATAATAATATATTTCATGTGTGAGGATATCAATACCAAAATAAAGATTCACTCATATTTTATTATTTCAGAATCAGAATGCATCTAATAATCATTACAAGTTATATGGCAATGGCAATTGATGTCTGCACATGCACATACAAAGTTGAAGGATGGATTCTGTGGCTTGAATCTCGAGGAGAACTCTTAAGACATACTATGTCACCAACACTTTTGATGGAACGAAGTCTAATACTGTATGAAAAAACAGAGATGGAAAACTCTGAGTTGGAATCCAGAAGAGTCAGATTCTAAAAGTGAGTATTAGGAATAATTTATCCTATTTATTTCATGCATATATTCCCTTTCATTATGCTCTTTCAAGAAATATTCTAAAAATTATAAGTGATAAAGTATTGTCAAGCATTTTTCTCTTAATGGTACATAAAATAATGGTGTCTTAAAAACAGATGGCATTTTAGATTCTGCAGAATGTGATAAATATTAGAAAGAACTTTGGGTACATTTATTGGCACATGGAATGAAATAGAAAAAAAAAACAGAACAGAAATACACTAAATTTATAAGGAATAATATTCCCATCAAAACAATGAACCCTAGACAATGAATATTTTACTCTTTGAGACTTAAAACATCTCTTGTTCTTTCCAAATTTGCCAAAGCATAAAATAGGATGTAAAAGGTACATTAGCCTAATATAACGCATCTCTGCAACACTAAACTCAGATGTAAACAAGATTACTGGCCAAAGAAGAATTGCCCAGGGAGATCAGAAAATAAGGGACCAGAAATCATTTTCCAGAGAGAACTAATCAGGGTGAATCACAGGACTTTTTCCCATTTGCAGGGTTGAGAAATCTTTTTACATTGACTTATCAGTTTCACTCCTTTAAAGTTAGAGATTACTATATGCCTCCCTCTCTTTCATTTCTTGAACCTAGTTATCATGTTCTTGAATTAACTGTGTATATTTGTTGAGAGAAGAGAAAATTTGACTTTTGAATTCATAGAACAATAGCCCATTAATATAACATCTTACTAGAGAGAACTGTCTAACGCCTAGAGTAAGAGACTTTCAATTTGATAGAATTTGGGGTTATCTGTGATGGAGAAATGTTGAATTGTTCTTTGCATGGAAGGAAGTTTGACATAGATGATTGTAAAGTGGGAGATGTGACAAAGGTTTCTTTGTGTTCATGAAATACCTGCTTCAGCATACAGCTACCCTTGCCTTTCAGCTCTTTTACAGTTGTTTGTGGCCATGTGACTGAGTTTTCAACAGTAGGATATGTGCAGGCAGGTATATGCCTACTCTAGGTCTTGATCATAAGAATTTCCATGAAACATTCCCCATGTTCCTTCTTCTACATGATGAATGCAGAAAAGCATGACAAATTTGGAAGCTATAGAGATTGGTAGAAACATAAGACCACTGGAGTCAAGTTCCTTAAATCACAGCTGAGTGGAAAGTTACACATCAATCAGAAACTCTCATTTTCTGTAAATGAGAAATAAATCTTAATATGTGAAGCCAATAATATTTGAGATTTATCTCTTAAAGCAATATTTAACCTTAGGTAATACAACCTTCCTTATAATACTCCAGAATATCTATACCTTTGAAGCAGAGACAATATTCCTGATGGTGAACAAACTAACATCCCTTTTGTCTATGATCAGACAACAACAATCTAATTAGGAAATGTACAAAGAATTTGAACAGATACTTCATCAAAAAACACATATGAATGGCAAGTAAACATGAAAAGTTGCTCAATATTATTATTAGGAAATTCAAACTAAAACCATGATGTAATGTTATCACATGCGTGTTAGAATGACAAAAATTTAAAAATATATATATATTGTAGCATGAAACGCTGGTAAGGGTGTAGAAAAACTAGGTATCTCCTACATTGCTGGTCAAAATGTAAAATAGTACAACCATTCAGAAAATCAGTCTCATACCTTCTTAAAATAATTAACTTACACTTCCCCAGCAATTGCAGTCCTGAGCATTAATCTTAGAGAAATGAAAACTTTCGTTCACACAAAACTTTTACACAAATGCTCATAACATCTTTATTTTTTACTTTTTAATTTTAATTCTAGTGTAACTAAAATACAGTGTTATATTAATTTCAGCTGTATAATAAAGTGATTCAACAATTCCATATATTATTATATGATCAGTGCTCATCATGGTTAAGTGTACTCTTCATCTCCTTCACCTATTTCACCCATCCCACCACCTACATTTTCTCTGGTAGCCATCAGTTTGTTCTCTATAATGAAGTGTCTGTTTTTCAGTTTGTCTCTCTTTTCTTTCCTTTGTTCATTTTTTTTCTTAAATTCCACATATGAGTGAAATCATATGGTATTTGTCTTTTTCTGACTGACATTTCACTTAACATTATACTTTAGATCCATTCAGATCTTCCAAATAAGAATATTTCATTCCTTTTTATGGGTGAATAATAGACCATTCCATGTATATAGATGACATCTTCTTTATCCATTCATCTACTGATGGAAACTTGGGCTACTTCCATAATTTGGCTATTGTAAAAAATGCTACAATAGACATAAGGGTGCATGTATCCCTTTGAATTAGTATTTTTGTATTTGGTGGGTCTGTTGGCCATTAGTATGTCTTCTTTGAAGAAATGTCTATACTTGTCATCTGACCATTTCTTAATTGGATTATTTATCTTTTTGGTGTTGAGCTGCATAAGTTCTTTATATATTTTGGATACTGATAATTTATCATATATATCCTTTGCAAATATCTTCTCCTATTTGGTAGATTATCTTTTAGTTTTGTTGGTTGTTTCCTTTGCTGTGCAGAAACTTTTTAATTTGATATAGTCCCAATAGTTTATTTTTCCTTTTTTTCCCTTGCCTTAGGAGACATAGGTAGAAAAATCTTGTTATAGCCAATATTAGAGAAATTACTGCCTTTGTGTTTAGAGGGAACATACCTTTCCATAATAAAGACCTTACATGAAAAACCTTCAGCTAGCATCATAGTCAATGGTGAAAATTGAGACCGTTTCCTCTAAGGTCAGGAACAAGACAAGGATGTTCACTCTCACCATTCTTATTAAATAGTACTGGAAGTCCTAGCCACAACAATCAGACAAGAGAAAGGAATAAAAAGCATCTAAATTTGTAGGGAAGAAGTAAAACTTTCAAAACTTACAAAATCGATGTACAGAAGTTCATTACATTTGTATACATTAATAATGAAGCAGCAAAAAGAGAAATTAAGAAAACAATCTTATTCGTAATTTCACCAAAATAATAAAATACCTAGGAATAAACTTAACCAAAGAGGTGGAAGACCTATACTCTGAAAACTATAAAACATTGATGAAAGAAATTGAAGATGATACAAAGAAATGGAAAAACATTCCCTGCTCATGGATTGGAGGAACAAATATTAAAATGTATATACTACCCAAAGCAATCTACACATTTAATGCAATCCCTATCAAAATACCCACCAACATTTTTCACAGAGTTAGAACAAACAAACCTAAAACTTGTATGGAACTACAAAAGACCTCGAATAGCCAAAGCAAACTTGAAAATGAAAAGCCAAGCCAAAGCAATCACAATTCCAGACTTTGAGTTATATTACAAAGCTGTAATAATCAAAACAATATGGTACTGGCACAAAAACAGACACAAAGACCAATAGAACAGAATAGAAAGTACAGAAATAAACCCACAATTACATGGTCAATTAATCTTCAACAAATGAGGCAATAATACAGAGTGGGAAAATGTCTCTTCAACAAATCGTGTTGGAAAAACTAGACCCCTTTCTTACACCATACACAAAAATAAACTCAATGTAACATCTTTATTTTTAAGAGCCCAAACTGAAAAGAACTAAATGTTCCACAGCAAATGAATTAAACATTTTCTGGTACATTATACCATTGAATATTACTTACCAATAAAAAGGAACATTTATGTACACAACTTGAGTAGACTTCAAGGGCATTATTCTTAGAAAAAAATACATTATCAAATAATTATGTACTGTATGATTCCATTATAACAATCTCAAAAGCACACAATTACAGAGATGGAGAACAGATCAGTAGTTAGTAGTTGTCAGAGTTTAAGAGAGTGAAGAGGGTGTAGTTAGTAAGAGATAGCATGGAAGAACTTCACTGTGGTAAATTCTTTGTCTTGTATTGAGATAATTATAAAATCTATACATGTGATCATGTGATAAAAAGTCACAAAATTATACGTAAAATACGCCACGCACACACACAAAAGTGAGTGCATGCAAAACCTAGTGAAATTTGACTAGGTCCTGTAGCCTAGTAAATTTTATTGTGCCAATTGCAATTTTCTGATTTTGATATGGACTATAGTTTTGCAAAATATCACCATTGGGAGAAGCCAGATGAGGGATAGGATCCTTCCATAAGAAAGGATAAGACCTTTTGATTTTATCTTTACAACTTATTATGTATCTTTAGTTCAAAATCGAAGTTAAAAATTTTATCAGCCTGTATATGTTACATGATTCCTTTTTAATTATAGATTATATTCTGTTGCTTACATTTTGAGGTCCTTAAGCTCACTTCCTTTAAAATCAACTTGACATTATTCTGTTCTTTGCATTTGTTGTCCTGAATTGCCTTACTATTGTTTGAATTTTTGCCTTTTTTGGTTTTCTTTCTAAATGCTGCTGTTCTAATATAGTAGATTTTTTTTAAAGATTTTACTTATTTATTTGACAGAGAGAGACACAGCGAGAGAGGGAACACAAGCAGGGAGAGTGGGAGAGGGTGAAGCAGGCTTCCTGCAGAGCAGAGAGCCCGATGCGGGGCTCGATCCCAGGACCCTAGGATCATGACCTGAGCCGAAGGCAGACGCTTAACGACTGAGCCACCCAGGCGCCCCAAATGTAGTAGATTTTTTCAAATCACTTATGCATTTTCTCTCTCTCTCTCTGCTTATCTAACTCTACCATTCTGTTTTGTTCTTACTTTCACTCACACTTGAGTGTCCCAAAGGAGAACCAACTTATTTGCAACCTAACTTTCCTTCTCAGTTTGTAATACTGCAGCAAGGTCAAAGTGCTCTTTAGGACATTTTCTGCTTCTTTTTCACTGAAGTAGATACGTAAGATATAAAATCACAATCCGGGACAGGGATTGGAGAAATCTATGGCTTCTTACAAGAAGAGAATACAATCTCAAATCCAGTTTTAAGTGTGCCTGGACCTGTGCCCTGTTAATTTCAGGTTATTTGTAGACCCCAGTGTTCTCTAGGATATCCACTTGTGGAGCAGGCTCATGGCTTCAGCCTCTGTTTACCATTGTGATTATATTCCATTTCGAGGCCCAAAAGATCTTTATCTTTTCCCTGAAGGCAACTATGACTTTTTTTATAGTTATCTTTTCAGAGGAGAAATATTTAAAATGCAAATTTACATTACCATCTTGACTGCAATGGGTTTTGCTTTTCTGTCTGTATGCTTGAATAATTCTTTCTGTATCTTTGAAATTCTACATATTAAACAGTCAGTAATGATCCATCTCAGTCTTGCTATTTCATTTTTCATGGACTGTGGTTTGCTTTCATTTTGCAGATTTTCTACTTTCATTCCAAGGAAATGGTCTGTGTCGTATCTTCAGATGGTTTTCTTTTTCATTTGTTGTGTTTTGTACTTGACAAACACTGGTCATCTTCTGTTAGTTAGTCTATGTATCCACCATCTATAATAGTCATCTTTGTGACTGTTTATTTAATAGCTTTATAAGGCTTTTTTCCCCTGTATTTACTGATAATCTCAACCAATTTCTCTGTTTTAGCAGGGCAGTTCTAATTGAATATAAACCCTGAAATCTGAGGTGCTAACACACCATTTTTTATTCATGTGAAGCTGGTTTGGGCTCTACTTGACCTGATGATGTCAGAACCTAGGATATGTGCTTCTATTATTTAACACCACCCTGTCTGCATATGGCTTCCAGAATCATCACTGCATGGGCATCCATATCACTTCCAGTCACAATAGACTGGTAAAAACTAATCACATGGTCTCTACCCACCTTCCAAGGTGGCTGAGAAATGAAAGAGTAGAATACAGAATAATTGGGGAATATGTCATTCATTTGGAACAGAGAAGACTAAGATGAGTCTAAGCCACTTTGTTTTTCATGAAATGACAAGTGTTCTCCCAAAAATGTGTGCTATGCTAACTTAAAGGGACTTGCATTGGGTAAGTTGTGGCAATTTAGAGGATTAAAATAAATTAGGTTTTAGTGAGTCAATGTTAAACAGTGGAGTCTGACAGAAAAGCCTGGTGACCATTATGACAGCAAAAATAAAAAGGTAATAAAATCTGCTGGAAACATAGTTCTTATGCATGCATAAATATCTACTATCTACGAAGATGCTATATATTTATAGAAATTTTTAATGGGATACCAATCTTGTAATTTTTTCAATATCTATGTTAAAAAAACAAATGTTTTGTGAAAATAGGGAAAGAGCAAGACTAACAAAGTTTCACCTGTCTATCTAGGAATTAACAACATAAAATGCTACTGATCATAAGAGGATAGGTAAAAGCATAAAAGTGTGTTTTTATTGGTAAATAAAGAAATTTAGGAAAATATATGTGAAAGTCAGGAAAGTGTCCATTAGTATTGACAATTAATTAGTTTAGGGGAGGGGAATGTAACTAGCCTAGTTATGTTTTAAATCTGTTACATCTATACAATAGAAGATGAGAAAATAAAAATATATTTAGGAAACACAGTCAGTGCAACAAGGAAGAGATTGAATAGGGCTGAGCATGATAATTAGTTGAATAAAAAAATCTTAAGTTTATAATGTTGAACTTCGCAGAAAGATAACAAGGATACTACTCTGATTTCAAAATAAAGTGATGCCACTACACACCTATTAGAATGGCCCAAATCCAGAACACTGAAAACAGCAAATGCAGGTGAGGATGTAGAGCAACAGGGCTCTCATTCATTGCTGGTGGGAATGCAGAGTGGTACAGTCCCTTTGGAAGACAGATTGGAAGTTTCTTGTAATACTAATCATACCCATGTAATATAATCCAGTAATAATGTTTTTTGGTATTTTACAAAGAAGTTGAAAACTTATGTTCACATAAAAACTTGCACATGAATGTTTATAGCAGCTCTGTTCATAATTGCCAAAAGTTGGAAGCAACCATGATGTCCTTCAGTAGGTGAGTAGATAAAAAAACAAAAATAAACAAACAAACAAAAAAACACAAACTGTGGCACATTTGGACAATGGAATGTTATTCAACACTAAAGAGGAGCTATCAAACCATGAAAAGAGATGGAGGAAGCTTAAATGCATATTCCTAAGCAAAAGAAGCCAATCTGAAAAGGCTATATCCTATTATTTTTCCAACTATATGACATCCTGGAAAAGGCAAAACTATGGAGAAAGTAAAAAGATCAGTGGTGTCCACTATCACCACTGCTATTCAACATGGTACTAGAAATCCTAGCCTCAGAAATCAAACAACAAAAAGAAATAAAAGGCACGCGATTCAGCAAAGAAGTCAAACTCTCACTCTTTGCAGATGACATGATACTCTATGTGGAAAACGCAAAAAACTCCACCCCAAAACTGCTAGAACTCATACAGGAATTCAGCAACATGGCAAGATATAAAATCAATGCGCAGATATCAGTTGCATTTCTATACACTAACAACAAGACAGGAGAAAAAGAAATTATGGAGTCGATCCCATTTACAATTGCACCCAAAATCACAAGATAGCTAGGAATAAATCTAACCAAAGAGGCAAAGAAACTGTGTGCAGAAAACTATGGAATACTCATGAAAGAAATTAAGGAAGACACAAAGAAATGGAAAGATGTTTCCTGCTCATGGATTGAAAGAACAAATATTGTTAAAATGTTTATGCTACCTAGAGCAATCTACACATTCAATGCAATTCCTATCAAAATACCATCAACTTTTTTCAAAGAAATGGAACAAATAATCCTAAAATTTGTATGGAAACAAAGAAGACCCCGAATAGCCAGAGGAATGTTGAAAAAGCAAAGCAAAGCGAGTGGCATCACAATTGTAGACTTCAAGCTCTATTGCAAAGCTGTCATCATCAAGACAGTATGGTACTGGCACAAAAACAGACACATAGATCAATGGAACAGAATAGAGAACCCAGAAATGGACCCTCAACTCTATGGTTAACTAATCTTTGACAAAGCAGGAAAGAATGTCCAATGGAAAAAAGACAGTATTTTCAACAAATGGTGTTGGGAAAACTGGACAGCAACATGCAGAAGGATGAAACTGGACCACTTCCTTACACCATACACAAAAATAGACTCAAGATGGAAGAAAGACCATCCATTGGTGAGACAGGAATCCATCAAAATCCTTGAGGACACCACAGGCAGCAACCTCTTCGACCTCAACCACAGTAACTTCTTCCTAGAAACATCTCCAAAGGCAAGGGAAGCAAGGGCAAAAATGAACTATTGGGGGCACCTGGGTGGCTCAGATGGTTAAGCATCTAGCTTCGGCTCAGGTCATGATCCCAGGGTCCTGGGATCGAGTCCCACATCAGGCTCCCTGCTCCTTATGAGCCTGCTTCTCCCTCTGCCTCTCTCTCTCTCTCTCTCTCTCTCTCTCTTTCATGAATAAATAAATAAAATCTTTAAAAAAAATCAACTATTGGGACTTCATCAAGATAAAAAGCTTTTGCACAGCAAAAGAAACAGTCAACAAAACCAAAAGACAATTGACAGAATGGGAGAAGATATTTGCAAATGACATATCAGATTAAGGGCTAGTATCCAAAATCTATAAAGAACATCAAACTCAATACCCAAAGAACAAATGATCCAATCTAGAAATGGGTAGAAGACATGAACAGACATTTTTGCAAGGAAGACATGCAAATGGCCAACAGACACATGAAAAAGTGCTCAACATCACTCGGCATCAGGTACATCCAAATCAAAACCTCAATGAGATACCACCTCACACCAGTCAGAATGGCTAAAATTAGCAAGTCAGGAAACGACAGATGTTGGCAAAGATGTAGAGAAAAGGGAACCCTCCTATACTTTTGGTGAGAATGCAAGCTGGTGCAGCCACTCTGGAAAACAGTATGGAGGTTCCTTAAAAAGTTGAAAATAGAGCTACCCTATGACCCAGCAATTGCATTACTGGCTATTTACCCCAAAGATACAAATGTAGTAATCTGAAGGGGTACCTGTTTGTTTATGAATGTTTATAGCATCAATGTCCACAATAACCAAAATATGGAAAGAGCCAAGATGTCCATCAACAGATGAATGGATAAAGAAGAAGTGGTGTGTATATATACAATGGAATATTATGCAGCCATCAAAAGGAATAAAATCTTGCCATTTGCAACGATGTGGATAGAACTAAAGGGTATTATGCTAAGCAAAATAAGTCAATCAGAGAAAGACAATTATCATATGATCTCACTGATACGAGGAATTTGAGAAACAAGGCAGAGTATCATAGGGGAAGAGAGGAAAAAAAGAAACAAGATGAAACCAAAGAGGGAGTCAAATCATAAGGGACTCTTAATCTCAGGAAACAAACTGAGGGTTGCTGGAGTGGAGCGGGTGGAAGGGAAGGGGTGGCTGGGTAATGGACATTGGGGAGGGTATGTACTATGGTGAGCACTGTGAATTGTGTAAGACTGATGAATCACAGACCTGTTCCCCTGAAATGAATAATACATTATATGTTAATAATAAAAACAAATAAATAAAAATTTTTAAAAAAAGATCAGTGGTTGTCAGGGAGATGAGGGGTGGGGAAGAGATGAATAGGGAGAGCACTGGGGATTTTTAGAGCAGTGCAAATATTCTTTGTGATACTATAATAGTGGATTCATGTGATTATAAACTTGTCAAAACCCAAAGAATGTAGAACACCAAGAGTGAGCCCTAATGTAAACTATGTACTCTGGGTGATGATGTGTTAATGTAGCTTCATCGATTGTACTAAAAGTACCACTTTGGTGGGGGATGTTGATAATGGGAAAGGTTATGCTTATGTGGGACCAGCAGGTATATGAGAAATCTCTGTACCTTCTATTCAGTTTTGCTGTGAACCTAACTAAAACTGCTATAAAAAAAAAATCTATGAAAGAAAGAAAGAGAGAGAGAAAGAAAGAGGAAAGAAAGAACGAAAAGAGGAAGGAAGGAAGGAAAGAAGGAAGGAAGGAAGCAAGGAAGAGATGGAGGCAGGAAGGAAGAGATGGAGGGAGGAAGGAAGGGAGGAAGGAAAAAAAGAAGGGAGGAAGGGACGAACGGAGGAAGGAAAACTATGTGACATAATTGAGATCACGTGGAATGAAAATACTGCCTCAAAGTGTTGAGAGTCAGCCACCATATCTGCTTCAGAGGAGCCAATATGGGAATCTTAGAAAACACAGTCGTTTAGACTTGGATGTCCCAGCATCTCTCTGTACTAAATCCCAGGCTCCAAGCTGTTCTTTTTGCAGCACCCACATCCACTAGGTCAATTTGCATTTAGACTGACTTTCTATATTTGTTTTTTTCTTTGGCTAGGTTCCAGATATGTGAACCTTCAGTCTCATTATATCTCTCCGGTTTCTCTTCTGCTATCAACTAAAATAAAAATAATTTTGTTCTTCACACTAATTGTGTCCATCTATTGGCTCTCAGCTATTGCTACTTTGGGTGTCAGTCTCCTCTTTGGCCTGAAGTTGACCTTTGCAGGAGTTGACCTATTGGGGGTAAAATAAAGAGTTACCTCCCCAAAAAATAAAACTACTATTTGGAAAATGCATCTTGAACTAATTTTAATTAAAAATTAAATTAAATCTCATTAAATTTAAGTTGTATTTAATAAAATAATAAAATTTATGGAAATTAAATTATTTTTGAAAATATTAATTTTTGTTTATTGATTTTTTAGTTAAATACATGCTATTCTTGTGACTAGACCCATATGGGGTCTACCATCTGGAACTATAGTCCATGATCTTAACCATTTTGCTCTGCTTCTTCTTTAAACATGCTGTACCTCACATATGCTATATATATTATTCTATGTATTCATTATGACCAAATATGAAGAAAGAATGCTTAGGCTGACAAAAAACTAAGACTAATTATTTTTTTTCATTTTTATTTATTTATTTTTTATTTGAGAGAGATAGAGAACAAGCAGGGGGACAAGCAGACTCCCCGCCGAGCAGGAAGCCCGATGCAGGGCTTGATCCCAGGACCCTGAGATCATGACCTGAGCTGAAGGGAGATGCTTAACTGACTGAGCCACCCAGGCTCCCTTAAGACTAATTATTTTGAATTGCACCGATAAAAATATAGTACCAGGAAGAAAACCTGTAATCTAAGAGCATGCTGGTTAAATTCTTCCTGGAATTTTGTCTTTATTTCTAGCCCTCATATATTGATAAGGAATGTGTTAAAAGGTGGGTAACCAAGATTGAGAGGCTTTATTTGTCTTTACTGATTCCTCTGCCTCAGATATTTTTTACTCACAGGTAACCCCATGCTTGCTTCTTCCCACCCTTCACTTCTCATCTTAGATGTTCTATCCTGAGCTAAAACGCTTCCTAATCTCAGGCAGCCCTCTCCCTGCTCTGGCCCCATTATTCTCTATACAGATTACTGGTTGTATGTCCCAAAGAACGTAGGGACATTTTCAGTCACAATATTTATCTATATTTTGTACCGAAATAGCTTAAAAGGTAACTTGATTAATTAGAAAGAAGAATGCATTTAACCACAGAGGTTCTGAGACTTAGGACACATAGAACCATGGGCAAGGTACCTCATTTCTGAATCCAAAGAAGGAGCTACCACTTGAGAGGTTTGGGACCTTCAGCAAGTCATTTGACATCTGAACCTCAGTTTCACATCTATAAAATGGTAATGACACCATTCACATCTCACAAGTTTGTGATTGCTAAAGAGATAGCATTTTAGAAATGTATTAATATATGAATATAATTATCACAATATTATTACATTTTCAGTCCTAGAAAGTGTTTACACAAGCAATTAGTGGAATAATAAAGAAGACTGGAGAGCTAACCTAGATCTCTATTGAGATCCGGTCCTCACAGATGTAGAATTCTTTAATTTATGCCCAAGTTATAAACTAATGTGCTATGTCTCCAGGTAGATAGATGTTATTTTATCAGGTTATACAAGATGATTAAAAATGACCAGTGCAGCCCATTGTATCTGGACTGCTTTGCCTACTCTAAATTCGGGATGCTTTGGTGGCAGTTCACTGTCCATCTAGGTTTGTGCTGTAAAGGAAGAAAGACGCCAGTCCACGCCTCTAACTCCAGAAATATATTCTGTGAGGCCTGAGCTAAAGAAACTCCCACACTAATCCACCATAACTATTTTGAATCTCCTTATGTGCTTCTTCTGGGAATAATAATTTTAATTACTATGCTTTCCTAAACAAAAAGCACTGTTCTTACTTTCCAAAATATCTGTAAAGAAAAATATATAGAAAGATTGTTTTACATTTCTTACTTAAAAATTAAGGGATAACACCATATTAAGTTCTAATAATTTCTTAGAATTGTGGTGGTTGTATTAGTTTGTACCTTTTCATGGAAAAATCGTTCTTGAACATTATCTATTTTTACACAGAGAAATGTCATCTAACCTCATTTTGGTTCTAACTACATATGCCTATAAACATCACAATGTATCATTTCTGCTTTCCAGAAGCTTTCAATATTTTAGAGTGGCAAGAATTATTTCTTTATAATCTAAATACAAAAGCTTAAATGTGGATGAAATTTTCACCCATAAGCTAGAACACAGTCGTTGTGTATAGAGGTGTACTAATATGGAAAATAAGGGTGAATGTAGTGCAACGTTTTTTCTTTGGTGTATTATCAAACTGTTAAATAAACATGAAGTTCCAGGGTTCCCAGAATAGAATACATGTTTGACTTTTCTGATGGTTGGATGTATCATAAGTTCTCAGTGAAACATTTGGTAAAGACTTGAAATGGATTTTAAACCTATTAAAGAAGCTAAATACAAGCTAAGTATTATAAAAAGCCTTTTTGCAATTTCCTGCAAGTTTACATATTTTTAAAAAGTTGAGTTCCATATTTTTAAGTGTATCACACTTCTACATACAAAAATATATAAGCTAATTAAATATATATAATAAATAGACACACATACACACACATATACATCCATATGTGTGCGTATATGTAAAACAACATAATGGAGTAAAAGAAGAAAAGTATAGTGCGCTCCTAGCTAATCAATATATAGAGACTGTGCCTTTAATAAGAAGATTTATGTATAAATCCTTGCCCTTTGAAGATCTCAGAACACACATAAAACATAAATTATCACAAATAGGTAATAAGTGAAAAATGCTTTTCCCCAAAGAACCCACACTCTGAGAAATGTATGTTCTCAATTTTTTCATCTCCTGTTTTACATAGATGAAGACTAAGCCCCAGAATCATTCTGAAACATCATTTCATGTTTTTTATATAATCACTATTTTGGAGAATTCAACTTTGAACAGTAAAATTTTCACTTGTAATGTTTATTGACTGTCAACTGTTCTTAAAAAATATTCCAAATGCAAACTCATTTCCTTAGAAAACTATTACTTAAGTAGTCTTAACCTTTCAAAATTAAGTCCTTAGTGGTTTTTTTTTAAACTTTTTATTTATTTATTCATGAGAGACAGAGAGAGAGAGAGAGAGAGAGAGAGGCAGAGGGAGAAGCAGGCTCCCAAGGAGCAGGGAGCCTGATGCGGGACTAGATCCCAGGACCCTGGGATCATGACCTGAGCTGAAGGCAGATGCTTAACCATCTGAGCCACCCAGGTGCCCAGGTCCTTAGTGTAATATATATATATAAAATATATAATATGTGTATATGAATAATGTATATTTATTTATATAATACATATAATAATATAATATATCTATATTACATTACCTAATAATATAATGTATATATATTACATTAATATACTGTCTGTATATACATAAAATGTGTAATATATATTAGATATTACATATATATAAATGTAACTAAAATTTTATCTCTGAACTCCTAATTATAGCTCATTCTTCTACTACCTATTCCTTTAAAAGAGGACTTGGTTTCAACAGTTTCCCAAATGCTTTTTTCCTAATAGTAACCCTAACCAATGTGTTCAATATTTTTCAATCACAACCAAAATATTAATGTTATAGCTACCACTACTAATAGGACTTGTAATCTTGCAAGATCCTCACTTGATTTACAGAAGATACTTTAACTTCCATTAAATCTTCCTTTTAATGATCTTGAATCCTACCTTCTTTGTGAGAATATCAGAATTCCTAAATAAAGCTAGGTAGAGATGCCTAAAGAGGCCAAGCCATTATTTCATCAGTTATAGGAAGAGAATTTTTGTTTGTTTGTTTGTTTGAATGCACTCCCTTTTGCAGCAATGATTAATTTGCTATTTTGGATTCTTTGGCTAGAATGTCAATGTCTGGTGTAGTTTTTTTCATGGTAAAGTCTTCAGTTTTTATTTATATTTAAAACAGATAAGAAAGTATGCAAATTTTTAAAATTTACCTTTCATGAAAGATTCCTAAATCTTCCATTTTCTTCTTCTTCTTCTTCTTCTTCTTCTTCTTCTTCTTCTTCTTCTTCTTCTTCTTCTTCTTCTTCTTTTTTTTTAATTTCCCCATCAGCTATTTTATCCATCAGGATCCATAAGCCAGAATACCATTGCTATATTTATTGGAAACGATATATTTAATTATGTGCCAGGTAGAGGGTTCTAGATCAATTAAAACATAAAACAAGACTTTCACATTTGGTGATATATCCTCTACAGGACTAATGATCATGAACAAATTTTTCATGGAAAATATATTTGTTTCACTGAAAAATTCTTTCGTTCAAAGTTACTTAAGATAGAACATGCCTATCAAAATAACGAGCTTATATTACAACTCCCCATTTTAGTAAGTTATAACATAGGTAACAGTCAGCAAATAAGTATTTCATTTTTCCAGTGCGTGTGTGTTAGAAAGGGGTTTTGAGACCCTGTCTCATCCTATCCACCTACTTGCTCCCCGAACTTGACAGATTCTCTTGAGTTCCACCACAGACCACAATTAAAAAAAAAATAATTATTAGTAAAGGTAACTATCTTTTCCCATAGAAAACTAAGTGCCATTTTAATTATATTATTTTTTAAAGATTTTATTTATTTATTTGACAGAGAGAGAGCAAGCATGGGGGGGAGGGGTAAGGGGAGAGGGAGAAGCCAACTCCCCGCTGAGCAGAGAGCCCCATGCAGGGCTCATTCCAGGAACCCAAGATCATGACCTGACCTCAAGGCAGATACTTAACCTACTGAGACACCCAGGCACTCCTAACTATATTTTTAAAACAAAACTTAAAAAGCAACTGCCCAGCTGCTGGTAGTATGTCTGAACTCTTTTACTCTGCTCTGATTTTTCCAAAACACATATTTTCTAAAATACTATAGGATTTATTAATTTATAAGGGTTGTATTTATTGTTTGTTTACCTCTCTATAATATAAGATTCATGAAGAAATTTTGTGAGTGAATGAATGAATGAATGAGCTGGTTTCTCACTTAGTCCGTGGATCACCTTGTAATTTCAAGTATGATTTCCTTTACAATTTCACTTCATTTTAAATAAGTAAATCAAAGTAACCTGGTAACATGTAAATGCACTTTTTGGTGGAAATTTAGAATGAGCAGAAAAATTCTAAATTTAAGTTAACCTAGGGAAAATTTATAAGGAAAAGAACTATATTGGGATGAATTATTCAAAAAATTTTAAGTAATGACAGAATATTTATTAAGGAATTAAAAGACACATAATAATTTTTATTATAAATTAAAATACAGATATTAACTTAGTGTTTTAAGAATCTTTTGGAATTAATTTTCACAAATTCCTAGAATTCTATGCAATACTCTTATAGATCATTTGGCAACGTACAGCGAGTGCCTACTCTGTACTTTTAACCTTCTACATACAGTAATTTTCCAAAAGTGTCATAGTAGTATTAATATTAGAAAATGATCATTGACTAAACATGAAATATTTGAAACAGAAAGTTTTTATACATTTGTTTCAGAAAAGCCAAATTTCATAATTTTGAAATGTTATGGAAGACAATTTTCTAGCTGGGTTTCTATAATCTCTGATTAAACTCCTATCCCAACACATAACTTCATAGATATATTTTTCCTATTTAATTCTGTTTTTTACCCTGACTGGGTCAAAAGTTAGAATTAAAGCCTAGTATCAAAGCCCATTGTGGAACCAAATATTCTGCTCTACTCTGAGGCTGTATCTCCCCACTTTAAGGAAGATGAGTGGTATATATTAGAAATAGGGATGTTCCTCTCTTCCCTGTTAGGTCTTACTAACTGACAATGTGTCTGTGTTTGTGTACCATATTAGAATTATAAAGCAGATTATCTAGTCCAATTTCCCCTCACTTTATGTTTGAGGAAAACATTATGTAAATGATTAAGTGATTTACTGAGAACTATAGCTAATTAGTAAAACAACCTCAGAAACAGTTCTTGTTGACTCATGGCTCAGTGAAGCTTCATTATAAAATCTTAGATTCTCAGGCACCTGGGTGGCTCAGTCAGTGAAGCATCTGCCTTTGGCTCCGGTCATGATCCTAGAGTCCCAGGACCAAGCCCTGTGTTGGACTCCTTGCTCAGCAGGGAGTTTGCTTCTCCTTCTCTCTCTGCCCGTCTACCTGCTTGTGTTCTGTCTCTCTCTTTCTCTCTCAAATAAATAAATAAAATCTTTTTTTAAAAATCTTAGATTCTAAAGATTCTCATAAAATTTCATAAAATTAAGCTCTTCTCTGTTGCTATATGCATTTAGTTTACAGTGCTATTTTTTTTTCTTTTCCTTACCTAAGATAATTTTATGTGTTTCATCATCAGAATCTCTTATGACATTTGGAATTTATTATGAACTTAATAAAACCTAGTGAATAGTATTGAATATTCAGAAGAGTATTTTCCCCACAAATTAAATAGTGCTTCTAATACTACATTAATCAATAAAATTATTGATAAATAAAATAACCTCACTCTCATGAGGATATGTGAAATAGTCACACATACATTAAAGAATATTATATTAAATTTCTCAAATGATGTGATTTTGTCATATAAGTCCTTAATTAACAACTTGAAATGGTAAAGATGAATATGTTGATTGTCAACAGAAAAATGTTCATGAATGATGTTCACCTCAGATTTATTATCTTAGGTGATACTAGAAATGATGATAATTCAAAATACTTAATGATCTTTAGGGCAAAGGCACTAACCAGGGTGAACAGACACTTGGCACCATACTGCTAATAGGCTGAAGAGTTGAAGTTGTAGAATTTTCAATCCTAAAACAGCATGTGAAGTGGACTAAGGTAGCGAGGTCCAAAGTGCAAAGGTGACTTGAATATGGTACAGTGGACTTCAAGAGGTTGTCTCTGGGCGAAAGGAGAGAATAAGGAATAGATAGGATTTTGGGGAGGCATTACATTGGTAGAATGGTTTCATTCTCTAGCATAATGGGTATGGAGAAGAGGAAGTTGAAAAGATGCTCTTTGGTGGGAGGTGGGCTCTCATGCTTGGAGGAAGCAAGCAGGGTCAAAAGAGAGACTGAAAAGGGGGAAAGAATATGAGATTGTTTTGTGATTATGACAATCCAGTGTCAGATCTAAGACATATGGGGATTCATAAAACCAGAAATGTGCCTCTGATTTACCACATGTATTTCAGATTCAAAATGATTATTATCAAAACAAACAAACAAAATCCCTCAAAAGTCACAAGGTGGTAATAGCATCCATAGATTAATACAATGCAATATAATATTGCTTGTGAATTAAACTAATTAAAATAATATATGGCAAAGTAAGTTATTTAGTTTTAAATTAAAGTATTAATATTTAATTTATAAAAGCAGAATTCCAAGATCTTGATGTTTTAAAAAATGTAATCTGAGAAACCCTTCTATAAACATACAAATCAAATTTCTGAAACATTTGTGTGGGAACATGGATATTACATTTATCAATTCCATTCAGTTCCTTGAGTCTTTAGAACAACCATCAGAGTGACATCCATTTGTGAAGATAAAGTGCAGATTGTTAAGGTAAAAAAATTTCTTTGCAGATCTAAATTCAAACACATGTTAAAATATAATTAGTTAAAAATATTGCTAGATACATTAGATAATACTTTATATGTTATACCTGCATGCAGTTTTATAAAACAAATGGTTCATAAGTATTCATCTATAACTATTTGAAATCTTTCTATGAACATATTTTGTATTTGACATTTCCACTCAGATGATATTACAGAGAACTACTGTAATCATATTAAAGATATAGTTAAAAATATTTAAGATCAGTTAATATTATTGCCACAACTTTCTGGAAAATAAAAGTATAATCACACATTTAGCAAAATTTGATATAGTAAACACAGTCTACATATTCACATAAAGTACTTCTATATTTAACATTCAAGTTTACTGCTAGAACAAATATTCACATCATTTTTTTCTCTCCAGTAGCCTTATTTAAATTATTCATTGGCTCTTTTTTTTATTTTTCCCTTTCTTCCCTGTCTCATGAATGATGTTATTTTGAAATAAAGACACTGTGTTTAAAATAGAAGTT
Organism: Callorhinus ursinus; assembly: GCF_003265705.2. NCBI lineage: Eukaryota > Metazoa > Chordata > Mammalia > Carnivora > Otariidae > Callorhinus > Callorhinus ursinus. The sequence continues at coordinate 16,845,367 of NW_027397063.1, read as the reverse complement.
AATTAAAAGTGAAAACAAGAAATACACATTTAATAAAACCTCTGTTATATCACACTTCTGAATGTATGTAGGTGTTAATAATTTCCACTTCTTTTCCAGTTTGACTTCTCTTCAACTAGGAATAACTAGGTGATTAGGAAGCAATTTCAGGTAGAGAAAACAATTAATTACCTTCTGTAGTGTTTTTATACTTTAAAAACAAGAACCACTAATTATCTTGCTAAAGGGAAAAATTGATTATGCCTTTACTTATAGAATATTGAGTCTCTCATCATTTACAAAATAATTAAGTTGCACATAGGCTCTGCTAAAAGTTTTTTCTTTGTATATATAATTATTGTAAGCACCCATGTTTTTCTTAAGCTTTTAATAAAACAATTCTTCCTCAAAACTGTTCAAATAACTTTATTTTTTAATCGCAAGTAAGACTTGTTTACATATCCTCTTCATTCTTAAGGTTTCGTTTGTTTTGTAATGGCAGAGGATTTTTTTTAAATAATGAGAATGAATGAAAAAAAGTAAAAATCTGTAAATGATAATCCAGGTATGGTGGCATGTTGACAGATGAATACATTTTTAAATTCTGTTTAATGGAAGAGAACAGTAGTGCCCATGATTTATTAGAACTTGTAAAGAGAAGTCACTTGTATTTGGCTTTAGATTGTAGTATGATTTCTATCCACTTCTACCTTTCCACTTGTTTCCCTATATTAAATGGGAGAAGGGTTTCAATTTCCTGATCGTATACAACCTGGTTGCTGTGTGGGTGAGGCAAGAGGGGTGGTGTTGGGGGGCAGAGTGAATTCAGCCTGGGTTTCATAATAATCAAAATGAATGGCTAATGTAATGTAGAAATAAATAAATAGAAATGGTTTCATTTGAACTAAAACCAAATATGAAAATCTTGATTTACCAGAAAGGCATTTGGAAAGTAATATTTTCTTTTTCTTATTACATATGGTTTTATCATTGTAGTTTTATAATATCTCTCCCCTCCCATTATGTCAAAATGAATTTATATTAAAAAAAAATGTAGATATTTTAAACACCCAAAATGTGCTCTCCTCTACTAACAGAATTGTTTTATTTATTTTATTTTTTTTATAATTTGGGGCTTGAACTCACAACCCTGAGATTAAGACGTGAGGTGAGATCAAGAATTGGACACATAATCAACTGAGCCACCCTATTTTATTTTTCATATATAAATGTTATTAGTCAAACTTTGTAAGCATATTGGTATAATAAAACCAAAAACATCCACAATAATGTTGGATGAAGGGTTTTAATAAAATAAAGCTTGTTTAATTTATGCTTATTACATTTTAAAAATCACTGTAATGAAATGAAACAACAACAAAACCAATTTTGTCATTTGCAGAGGAACACTGAAACTTTTGGTGTAATTATTTTCAGGGATGTGTGTGTGTGTGTTCATGGTATTTTATTTCCTTTTATTTGCTCTTAATCAGTGTGGTGGACAGAATTGTAAGATTTCCCCAAAGATTACCACTCTGTTGTGTACACTGACTATATAATCCCTAGAATTTGTGAATATTATGGGCTAATAACACCAAGTGATTAAGTTATGTCATATGGCACAGTGACTTTAAGAAAGAGAAAATATCCTGGGTGAACATGACCTAACATGTGACCCTTCAAAAGGAACTCTTCCTGAAGAAAAGACTTAAAGCACCAGAGAGATTCTAAATTTAGGAGATACTGTGTTGTTAGCTTGGAAGAGGGAGGGGCCGCAGGACAAGGAATGTAGGCAGTCTCTAGGAGCAGGTAACAGCTTCCAGCTTTCAATCTTATAACTGCAAGAAACTGAACTTGGCCAACAAGGTGAATGAGCTTGCAAGAGAATGAATATCCAAAAAGAAATGAAGCCCAACCTCGCTTGATTTAAGCCTTGTAAGACCTCAGCAGGGTCTTATAACCCAAATGTGCTCTGCCCCAGACTTCAGACTTACAGAGCTGTAAGCTAATAAATCCATGCTGGTTAAGCCCTAAGTTTGTTGGAATTTGTTACACAGAGATAGAAAACTAATATAATTAGGAATTTTATGCCCACCTTAGATTTTATTATTTTATTACATGGAAGAAAGGAAGAAAATCATAAAGACAAAAGCATAAATTAATGAAATAAAAAACATACACACAAGAGAGAGAACAATCAAAGACAACCGATTTGTAAAATTGTTAAATTCACAAATTGATGGGAACGATGACTGCATAGTGTTGCATCTTAAAATCTGGGGCTTTCCAAATTGCTGACCAATTTGCTTTTGCCAGCTCCCTAACAAATATTTCTTATAGCTCAGTCCTCAACATATCTTTGCCCATGTGTGGATTCATTATTATTTGTTGTTTTAATTTTCAATTTTCAATTACTAAGGAGTTAAGACTTATCCCAAATTTATAAATTGCCTTTGTTAAAATGCATATTCATAATGTTGGATAATTTTATACAGAGAGACATTCTTGTTTTTGCTAGAGATATTTAAATAGTAGGACGGTCAGCCTTTTGTCTGACATATCTAGTTAATCTGACACTTCAATTTTCTTCTTAGGATTATATATGACTTTTGTAACTTACAGATTTTTTTACTTACAATATTTATTTAAGATTTATTCAATTTAATAGTTACAGAAAAAATATTAGAAAAAGTTTTTCAAAAAAGTGAAATTTTCAAAAATTTCAAAAATGTGCATCTGAGATGTGTTAGGCAATAAACTTGAGATTTCTAAATGCAATATTACCTAATGATCAGTCTCATAAGGTATTTAGCAATTTTAATAATATTTTCAGAGAAAGTCCTCTTGGCTTTAATTATCTTTCTTATGTTTGTTTCTATTTTATTGATTTCTCTTTTTATCTCTATTTTTTCTTTCCATTTTTTGGAGATTATTTTGCTGATACTTTCCAATTTTCTAAAAAGATGCTTCATTACTATATTATCTAAAAAAATACTTCACTCCTAAGTACTTCATTTCCAATATATGTAAGTATAGCTCTTAATTTACTTACAATTTCTGATTTAGCTGGTTCTTATATATTAAATTATAATATTGGTGTTACATTCAATTAAAATATTTTCTAATTCTATTGCAATTTACTTGTTCACTTGTGGGGTAGCTAGTTTCTTCACTCCCAGTATACAGAAAATTTCTAATTATCTTTTTGTGCTTTTTTTTTTTAAGATTTATTTATTTGAGGGGGGATGGGCAGAGGGAAAGGGTGAGAGAGAATCTCCAGTAGACTTCCCACTGAGCAAGGAGCCCGATGCAGGGTTCAATCCCATGACCCTGAGATGATGGCGTGAGCTGAAATCAAGAGTCAGACATGTAACTGACTGAGCTACCCAGATGCCCTTACCTTTATGTGCTTAATATCAACTTAATAGCATCCTGATAAGAATTTATTCTGTATAATTTTATTTTTGAGATTTAGACTGCTTCTACAGTTTAGTACATTGTCCATTTGTATAAATGTGTCATTCACACTTTAAAAAGATTCATGTTTTTCAGTTTCTAGTGATAGAGTTCTAAAAAGTTGTTGCCTTTTTCATATGCTAAATATCAGGTAGCTCTAGGGCTCCAGGTCAGCATGTCCAAAAGGCTGTTGGATACAAGTATCTGTAGCTTAAGGAGTTATCCTCTAGATAGGAACTTATTCAAGAGAATAATACGTTTGGGAATAAAATTGGATGTTCTATATAAGAACTGCCTGTCACCATATTGAAGAAATAGGCATTCAAAATAGAGTCCATAGATGGGCTAATTAGATATTAGGGAGGGCACTTGTGATGAGTACTGGGTGTTATATGTAGTAATGAATCACTGAATTCTACTCCTAGAACCAATATTACACTATATGTTAACAACTAGAATTTAAATAAAAACATGAAAAAAAATTCAACCCCTCCAAAAAAAGCCTGTGTGTGTGTGTGTGTGTGTGTGTGTGTGTGTGTGTGTGTGTCTAACCTCCAGCTTTGGTTTTCTTTCTCAGGATTGCTTTGGCTACTCGGGGGTCTTTTATGCTTCCATATACATTTTAGGATTGTTTGTTCTAGCTCTGTGAAGTGCTGGTGGTAGTTTGATAAGGATTGCCTTAAATGTGTAGATTGCTCTGGGTAAGATAGACATTTTAACAATGTTCTTCCAACCCATGAGCATGGAATGTTTTTCCAATTTTTTGTGTCCTTTTTAATATCTTTCATAAATGTTTTATGGTTTTCAGAGTATAGATCATTTACCTTTTTAGTTAGGTTTATTCTTAGGTAGCTTATGGTTTTTGGTACAATTGTAAATGGGATTGATTCCTTGATTTCTTTTTCTCTTGCTTCATTATTGATATATAGAATCATTTTATTTTCAAACATTATTTTTGATACAATTTATTATCTATATTACTGAACTTTCCTATTAGTTATATTTTGTGTTGAATTCCAATAAGTATTTTTTTTCTCTAACTATATAGCACCACATTTGAAAAATACTATTTCATGGTCTAAACTTTTTATATCACCATATCATAAGATCTATAACAAATATTTTGATTGTATGGCTGGATGTAGAATGAAGACTCCAGCATTTTTATTTTTTCCTAAGTGTAAGTCTGCGGTTTGGAGCTGGATCTTCTTTATCTGGAATTAATTTTAAGTTTTTTCATATGCTTATCTAGCATTTAAAAAAGATAATCATGTAGCTAAAATTCCTGGTAGAGGGCACCTGGGTGGCTCAGTTGGTTAAGCGTCTGCCTTCGGCTCTGGTCATGATCCAGGGTCCCACTTCTCCCTCTCCCTCTGCCTCTTTCTCTCTCTGTCTCTCATGAATAAATAAATAAAATCTTAAAAAAAAAAAAAGCCTGATAGATGTCACTAATCTGTTTTCTAGGACTAACTTTTTCAATTATTGAAATTAGATTAGTGAGATTCTTATATAAAATTTTAAACACTCCCATTCAGCTGAGTTATTCAGAAGTAAAGAACTGTTATTTTGATCTTGTGCCTATAGCGTAATGCCTTACATCAGAATGGACACCTTATATTTTAAAGCTTCATAGAGAATTCATGTCACCATTTTTAGGTGACTTAAATATGATTGTGGCTTTTCAAAAGAAAGGATACATAAAGTAAGAATAGCAACTATGAAAACTCTTACATATCTACTTACAAGCTACAATAAAGAAATCTTTTGCAATGGATACTTTGCTGTTAGGTTAAAATTATAGGATTATGGACACCTTTAGAATTTTTCTTTACAAAAATATATTTACTTGTATTTTAATCAAGTATTACTTAAATGATTAGAGCAGAACATATTTGCTGAATAAATGCACAATTTTATAAGCATTAACCATTTTATATTGGAGCAATTTTAGATGACACTCTAAGTGCCTTTGTGAAAATAAAAGGAAGAGATTTGTATAGTTAGTCATTTTAAACTATTATTATATTTTAGTGTTGGCCTGTCATGAAGCTTTTAAAATGGCTCTAATTAATGTTTTCTCTTATTCTTTTAAAATTTCTATTGTAACTTAAACAGTTATGTGGTACAAGTTCCTCTGAGCTTCTTTATAGAAAAATAGCTTGGTAGGCACTTGTTCAAGTAAGCAATCATTTTAAATAGTGGCTTTTCAACAGTTTTTTTGGAAATTACTTTTTAAAACTTTGGGAAAATAGAATACCAATAGTGTGGATAAGGTTACAAGACCCAGTATATTGGAAAAGCTGTCAGATTCTTTGCAAAGTTCCAAACTACAAAAATAATTTATTGGCTGACATGCCTTTACAAGCAGAATGTCTTTTTTTTATATTTTTTTATTGTGAAAAACAAAGATAACACAAAATTTACTTAACAGAAACTATAATTTTCTCAGCATATATAAAAGCCTATAAGTTTTGTTGCTTGTGAATATCTACAAATGAATTCTCTTCCTTAAAATCATGTATGTAATTGGAAAAGAAGAAGAAAATAAACATTTAGTCAAATCCTAATTATATTTTTCTCTTTATAATTAAAATATTTAGGTTGCTCCAGCTGATGTTTTAATTAAGTGATAAATATCATTTATAAATAATTTTTATATCCATCTATATTTACTGAATCATCTGGTATCTTATTTTCTGGCCATACCAAAATTCAGTAATACTGTTGGAATTCAACTCCAGAAAATATTGTACCATTTTATAACTACCTTTAAAATGAAATGTCATAAATAGATCCCATGCCAAATAATTCACTTAATCCCACAGCATATTATTTTCTAAAAAAAAAAAAAGAAAGAAGAAAGAAAGAAAAAGAAAGAAAGAAAGAAAGAAAGAAAGAAAGAA
>NW_027397063.1:16818982-16838929 GCF_003265705.2 Callorhinus ursinus | reverse complement strand
AAAAAAAAACCCTGCCCTGGTGTGCCTCGCGGCTCAGTCAGTTAAGAATCTGACTCTTGATCTTAGCACAGGTCTTGATCCTCAGGGTCATGAGTTCAAGCCCACATTGGGCTCCACGATGGGCATGGAGCCTACTTGAAAAAAACAAAAACAAAAAAAACACCACCTAATAATACATATTTACTTTATAGTATGAGTGGTAAATTAAGTAATGTTTGTAAAGTATAGTAATTTACAAATTTTAGGATGTCAATAGATAAAACTGAATTCCCTCCACCACAGGAGGAGTGGCTTTCTGTGAAATACTGAAGAAAAGTATATTCTCTGCATGAGTGGGTAAAATGACAGAAATCATGATGACTTCAATTAATGCTTCGTATAGCTTATTAGCTTATTTGGTGAAAAAGAAGGATGAATTTGTATTTCTAAAATATATATATAAATGAACATTTAAAAGGTAATTGAAATCTTCACTTCCAGTTTCTTGTCATGTAAGGATCTTGGAAGTCATTGTTCCCTCCTAACAACAAACAAAAAGCTGATCAAACTGAAAAATCAACAGTTGTTCTTGGATCCATCAAAGAAATGAAGTCACAGGGCAAACTGCTGCCTTTAAAATTGTAGGGACAGAGAGATAGACACATAGAAACAGACTCTTTTTTTTTTTTAAAGATTTTATTTATTTGTTTGAGAGAGAGAGAGAATGAGAGATAGAAAGCACGAGAGGGAAGAGGGTCAGAGGGAGAAGCAGACTCCCTGCTAAGCAGGAAGCCCGATGTGGGACTCGATCCCGGGACTCCAGGATCATGACCTGAGCCGAAGGCAGTCACTTAACCAACTGAGCCACCCAGGTGCCCTAGAAACAGACTCTTAACTATAGAGTACAAACTGCTAGTTACCAGAGGGGAGGTGGTTGGGAGGGGGGATGGGGAAAATAGGTGATGGGGATTAAGGAGAGCACTTGTGATGAGCACCGGGTGATATAAAGGGAGTGTGGAATCGCTAATTCTACTCCTGAAACTAAATATTACACAGGTGTTATCTAACTGGAATTTAAATGAAAACTTAAACCCCTTAATTCTGCAGAGACCCAAGAACAGAAATCTCCCCGGGAACCAGTGCTGTGGTAGGAAAATCTGAAATGTAATTGATAAATTGCTGGAGGCTCAGCATGGACCAGTCTGAGAGTTAAAAACAAACAAATAAACAAAAACCAAAAACCAAAACCAAAACAAAAAAGACTCTGGGAGAAAGAAACGATTATGGAGGGCCGTAACACTTATTTTTTACCTCTAAAAGCTTGACCAAAATATCACAGCAATATCAGAGAAAAATCTGGTAGGGGAGGGGAAAAGTAACTATTTTGAAATACTCTAGAGCATTCTCTTCTTCTTAACAAAAGCTATTCCTGAGAGAAACTATGTTCCTAGAGCTTAAACTAGTAGGTAATTTTTTAGAGCCTAAATGACAGATGTTTTTCATCATTAAGTATGATATTAGCTGTATGCTTTTTTGTGGTTGTGGTGGGTTTTGTTTTTGTTTTTGTTTTTTGTGGATATTGTCTATTTTGTTTGGAAAGTTCCTTTCTATTCTAAATTTGCTGAGGGTTTTTTTTTTTTTTTTTTTTTTTTACCATAATGGGTGGTGGATTTTGTCAAATACTTTTTCTACTTTATTGATATGGTGATGTGATTTTTGCTTTTACCCTGTTGATGGAATTGGTTACCTGAATTCATTCTTGAATGTTGGACTGACCTGGAATAAATCCCACCTGGTCTTGGTGTGTAATTCACGGAGACTGGACCTCTAAACTCTGAGCTTCACTACTGTTTCACAGGTCTTTCTCACCCTGTCCCTCATATAATGTATTGTATGCTGGGCCTCCTGTTCACCTCTGTTACTATTGGATGTGGCAGTCTTCTTCCATATGTTAGTTAGCACTGAGGAACTTGAGACTTCAGAGTGGTAAATCTACATGATAGAGATAATCCCAGGGAGTACATGCTAGGGATTGGTGAGAAGGTTTGGAGTAGTGTTTAGATTTGTCTGAAGTATCAGATTGAAATACTGTAAAAGTATCAGAAGTCTTCAAGAGTCAGTAAAAAGTCTTTGTGATTTAAATTTTTAAACTATAAATAGACTATATGTAGTCTCGGATATTTTTATTTTCCATGGGTTTCTTTTTTTTTTTTTTTAAAGATTTTATTTGTTTATTTGACAGAGAGAGACACAGCGAGAGATGGAACACAAACAGGTGGAGCGGGAGAGGGAGAAGCAGGCTCCCCGCTGAGCGGGGAGCCCGATACAGGGCTCGATCCCAGAACCCTGGGATCATGACCTGAGCCGAAGGCCAAGGCTTAACGACTGAGCCACCCGGGCGCCCCCAGGTGTTCTTGTTATTCAATTGAGAATATAATAACGTGAAAGTTTTCTTAAGATTATGTGTTAAGTTTATAACTTTTTGACAATCTCCAAAGGGATATATTTTCTCCCCCGCCCCTTCTCCCCTTTCCTTCTCTACTCCCTGGGAAAGAACAGTAGCAAAGTGTACTTGGGTCACGAATTAGTGGAATCCTAAGTGTCACAAAAAGTGCTTACCTTGTTTCTCACACATCACTTGAGTAAAGGCTTTGAATATTGAATTTATATTAAATTGTTCCCCAGGAATAAATACAGACAAAATTTTTATTTTAAAAAGTATTCTCAGAATTACTATGGGAAATATAGGGAAAGGAGAAAGGGTTAGTTCAGTTTAGGAAATCACGAGGACAAGATTATATTTTCCATGCAGCATCTGTTAAGTAGGCAATTCAGGACTCGTGAATGTGCTGATTGGCTGGTGGTCAAACACTATGCATTGTGCAATATATTGGATCTACTGTGACATCATACATTTTCAGTTAAATTTATTAAATGTATGATATCTGTTGCTCACACTCATTCTCTTTGTTAAAAAAAAACAGTGAAGTAGAGTTAAAAATAGATTTTTGGGAGATCTGAAGCACAAGCATAAAAGTTTGGGGATTTGCAGAGAATGTTGGGAGTATTTTACTTTCCTAGGTCAAGGAACTGGGACACTTAATTATTTTATGGAGAGGAAGTCCCTGATATTCGGGGGTCATGTGAATTCATTGAACTGTAAAATCAATGTTCTATTTAGTTTCTTTCTCAATCTCTTACACTTTAGAAATGTGAAAATTAGTCTTGTAGAATGGGTTATTTCTAAAACTAAAAAACTGAACATCAGAGCATTAACCAAAAAAAAAAAAAAAAGAAAGAAAGAAAGAAAAAGAAAAGAACATATAGGCATTATGAGTTCTCCAGAGAAAATGAACCAAATAAAGCTATCCCTGATTATGGAGGCCAAGAAATCCCATTATCTTCTGATCTCAAGCTGGAGACCCAGGAAAGGCAGTGCTGTAATTCAGTCTGAGTCCAAAGTACTGAGAACCATGGGGCGGGCACCTGGGTGGCTCAGGCGGTTAAGCATCTGCCTTCGGCTCAGGTCATGATCCCAGGGTCCTGGGATGGAGCTCTGCATCAGACTTCTTGCTCAGCAAGGAACCTGCTTCTCTCTCTCCCTCTGCCTGCCGCTCTGCCTACTTGTGCTCTCTGTCTCTCTCTCTCTGTCAAATAAATAAATAAAATCTTAAAACAAGAAAAACCCAAAAATTAAAAAACAAAGTACTGAGAACCAGAGAAGGCAATGTCCAAAGATCTAGCAACCAGTAGTGCCAATATCTGAGGGCTCAAGATAGATGTCCCAGCTCAGGCAGAGAGCAAATTCATTCTTCCTCCACTTTTGGTTCTATTCAGGTCCTCAGTGAACTGGATGATGCCCAGCTGTATAGCTGAAGGCAATCTTCTTTACTGTGTCTACTGATTCAAATGCTGATCTCTTCCAGAAACATTTTCACAAACACATCTTGAAATAAAGTTTACAGCTATCTGGGCACAGATAGCTTAGCCTAACTTGATACATAAAAGTAACCATCACAGGCACCTTTAAGAAAAGGTTGCTTTAGGAAATCCACTATAAATAGCCTTTCGGTTTACCCCTGTACATCACTGTGAGATTTAGAAAATAATGCAGAGTACTCAGTTAAATTTGAATTTCAGGTAAAATACAAAGAATTTTTTGCATAAATATGTCGTATGCATTATTTGAGACATACTCTTACCAAAAATTTCTTGTTGTTTGGTTGAAATTCAAACTTAACTGGATGTCCTGTATTTTATCTGGCAATCCTACCTTCTCTGATATGCATTATTGCTAGCACATTTCATCTATTCTCCCCCACATCTGTCTATTGAACAAAGTGTTTTTTCTGTTTTTCAATAACAATTCAAGATCTGGAAAGGAAATAGAGCTTGGGGAGAAATAACTGACAAAAACATTATTTAGTAGGGCTTTTAAATGAAACAGCTATTAAAGAGTGAAAAATGTTTCTCTCCTGTACTTAAGAGTTTACTTAAAAACACCCCAATTCTTCTGATTTTCCAAGATTCAACTCATATTGCTGTAAAACAACTTTAGTTTTTGGTTTTTAGTGTAAATAAATGAGAAATTAAAAAAAACAAATGTGTTTGCAAAATGTAATCATTGAGTTTTATTTAATTTTTATTTTTTTATTTTTTTATTTTTTAAAGATTTTATTTATTTATTTGAGAGAGAGAATGAGATAGAGAGAGCATGAGAGGGGGGAAGGTCAGAGGTAGACACAGACTCCCCGCTGAGCAGGGAACCCGATGCGGGACTCGATCCCAGGACTCCAGGATCATGACCTGAGCCGAAGGCAGTTGCTTAACCAATTGAGCCACCCAGGTGCCCCAAGTGTTATTTTTTTTAACGTTAATATCATTTGGAAAAAAAAAAGTGAAAAACCTTCATTATTCCTCTGTTAGCAAAGTTGTCTCTAAAAGTATATATTATCCACCAGAAAATATTGATGTGCTTGATTTAAGGATTAAATTTGACTTTGGAGCCATCACAAAGATTATGTAATCATATTAAAGTCATTTAAATTGTTAGTTGGTTTTTATAAGTGTTATAATGGTGCTAGTTATTCATCTCTTCCTTAGGTTCTAACCAGTTAAGAATGTCTCTGCTGGAGACACAAGTATTAAGTTTATAAATTACCCATGTGCATTTATCCCCAGTGAAATGTCTCTGCTAAACGGAATCAGAGGATGTTGTACAGGCCTTAGGTCAAATGAAGTTTTCATTTTCCTCTCTGTTGAACTGAAGACAGCTACACCCACAGTTGACTTAGCACCCTGCAGCAGCTGAGAAGTTAGCCTCTCCATGGACTCTGGAGGGCAGTTCTGAATAATCCGAGAAAGGCGAGCAGTTTTAAATTCCCTATAAAGGTGAGGGTGCCAGCAGAATTCCATTTTAGATGAATAATCAGAGGCCATGTTGACACATATAGATACTTTGTCTTTTCAGGAGCTCAACAAATATAATTTCTCTGCAAGGTGGGACACCCATTCTAATCTTCTGAATCTTGGGCTGTGTGATGCCTAAACCAATGGCCTGAGGACATAGCTGTTGAAATGAGGTTGCAAAGAAACAGCTAAATCCTTTTCATAATGTGTTGAAATTACTGGAAGAATTCTAATTACACTGGTGCGTGGAGTCAATGGAAGCTTAAGGGGCTGGAATAGTTTAGGACAAGGACTTCTTGCCCAGTTCTTTGTTTTTTCCCTGTAACTGACCACTCTGATGGGATCAAGCTGTGGACAAATAGTTTTATTTTATATTTTCTGTGCTTGGTTCACTAATTGTTATAATACGGCTGAGGTCAGAGGTTTAATTAAACCATCAGCTGAAATCTAATGCTAGGTAATCATTCGTAGATATAAATTTGAGGGAACATTTTAGTTATGTCTTTTTCACTTCCTTCCTTTCTTTTTTTTTTCCACTTCCTTTTTCAATGCTATTGCAACTTTCCTATCTTCTCGTTGTGGGATGATAAATTCTATTTGTCTTAGTTTCCTTATATTTTGATTAATTATCAGACTCATCAGTTGTAAGTCAGCTGTATTTTCACATGTTACCACATTTGAAAGTACATTGGGTCTTACAGTCAAGAGTATTGATTGTATTGATTTTAATAGCAAGTGTTATTTTTTTTTCTTGTTGGTCATAAATTAATGTAGCATAATGCCACTGATAGCCTCCTAGACCTAAAGAAAAATGGTAGTTTATATGAGGCAGCCTTCATTAGCCATTAATATGTTTTTTGCTGGTCTTATGGGCATCCTCATTCTTACAAAGTCTTCTCTGATTTTGCAAATCCCTCAATTCTAATCATAACTTAAGATGCATTTTGTGTGTTTATATAGATTTCTCTATTTTTACATGCATATTAATGTGTATTTGGAGATAAAAGTCTTGAGTAGTTTTAACTGTTCTTCTAATTTTACCCAGTTAAATAAAGTGATGTTTAGTCCATGTCCCTCCCCATTTATTAGCATATCTTGGAAAAAAAAATCAGAGGATTCTACTGAGCGTCTCTATTTCTGAGGAGTCAGAGAAAGAGCCTGGAAATGTGTTTAGGTGGAATGTTTTTTTGAACGAAAGCATGTTAAATAGTTGTTTGTACATTTCTTGCCACCTTTAATTATTTTCATAATGTGTTGAAATTACTCTAAATTACACTTACTCTGAAAGTAAGTGAATTAGTTGTTCTAAACTTTTAAAGATTGTCTAAGTGTTGGTATACATGATAGGAAACTACTGAGATAAATTCAGATATTTTGTCAAAACTTCACTCTGCCTTTGGAAATCTTCCTAGAACATAGCAACCAAATAAAAAGAAGTTCTAACAAAAATTATTATTGATGTGTAAATAAAACTAACACTTTTAAACAAATTTCACAAATCTATAGGAACCAAAATAATTTCTTTTAAGATCCAAAGGAAGATTCCAGATTCTTTTCAATAAAGGCTTGCTTTTAGGGTATTTATAGAATGCATGTTTACACACTAGGCATATAGTTGAGGAGTTTGTTGTTGTTATTTTTCATTAATTGGCTCTACAACGCTTGACTTTTCTTGATTGTGTATAAGTTATTACTGTCAAAAATAAAAGTAAATTAAATTTGAAAAGCAATTATGACATGGCTAACCAAAAAGTACATTTTGTGCTGCTTATTTGATCTGAAGGTAAACTAATTAAGTATAGGAAGAGAGTGAGTGAAAGCCAAGACTTTATGGAAACTATCTCATTTTTCTTTCCTAAAGATGAAATTTTGGAACTCATCAGATGTATTGAGTGCAATTGTGAGAATATCATAGAAATTGGATGACAGAAATAATGGATGAAATAAACTGTTCTTTCAAATTCATGAACTGAGGCATTAAGCCTCCTTTTTATTTACTAAAACTTGAAAATAAATATGAATTTTGCTGTTTTGTACAAGATGTTATCTCCAAGTTCACATCCTACAGTTTATGTATGAATAGACAAAAATGTATCTATATAATCATAGGCAAAATGGCATTAATATACCATCAATGACTATGGCCTTGGAAGATGATGCATTATCTAAGTCCTTATCATTGGTAACTGATGCAAAATCTAAGAAAAGATATATATATATATATCAATAGATGTGAAACATTTTTTAATTAGAATATATCTTAACTGTTTTTCCCCAAGGTGAATACTGTCTTCAGAGGAAAAATAAAGTGTTTTTAGCAGAATTGGAATAATTTAAATTACATCTAAAAAATAGCCATGAAGGGGGGCCAGGGGAAAGCCCTGCATGCTGGCTATTAGAATCTCAGTATGTCGCCCATTATGCTAACATGTATGCCATTCAGCAACCTAAATAAAGGAGAAAATTGCTTTCTATAAATTGGACACCATAGACACACACTGAGCGTGTAATTAATACAAAGATGGAAGAATATATTCATTAGGTATTTTTGTATTATAATAATACGGGTTATTCTTGATCATAGAGATATGGATGGAAAACTAAGTTTACTGTAACTTTTTATTCAAAAATGAAATACTAGCATTTAGAATTAATGAGGACACCACAGTTTTGAAATTGTTATGTATAACTATAAAATATAAATATAATATAAAATATAAAAATATAAACAACTTTTAAAGGATTCCTTTACCCTATCAAATTACTACTGAACTCAAGACAATTACAACAATATAGTCTTTTTCATAAATGTAAGTCATCCTTCTTCACAAACATTTATATTTCATTCTTAAAGTTTTTTTTGTGGCCATGTTAACTTGACATAGCTACTTTGCCCTCATCTAGCTGCTAACTTCAAAGGGTGTCAACATATTTGCTTCAATAACAGAATAGAAAAATCACATATCATTGTGTCCACCTATCTGTGGATGGACATGGTATGAATATATACTCATCTCTCTCCCAGTTATCCAAATTAAAACCTGGTATTGTTTGTGGCCGACATTACTACTCTTTATCTATTTTTCTTGGCATACAAAGGATATATTTCTGCTCACATTCCATTGGTCAAAGTAAATTACCTGGCCAGGCCTCACTTTAAAGCAGTTGCTCTTGGGGCACCTGGGTGGCTCAGTCAGTTATGCATCTGCTTTCAGCTTAGGTCATGAATCCAGGATCCTGGGATCGAGCCCCATATCCAGGTCCCTGCTCAGCAGAGAATCAGCTACTTCCTCTCCCTTCACCACTCATTTTCTCTTTCTCTCTCTCTCTCTTTCTCTCTTACTCACTCTTCCTCTCAAATAAATAAATAAAATCTTTTAAAAATTAAAAAAAAAGCAGGTGCTCTTGGTCATTGACATATCATTCCTTCCATCCATGCCTTAAAAAGTCAGTGTTTGATTTCCCATGTCCCCTATTTTTAGCTCATTGCATTTACATAAAATCTTAAAACAGATGTGTTATTACTCCTCCCCCTTCCCTCATACAGTGGCATTTGATTGACATTGCACTGAATCAAGACTAGTTTGGAGAAAACTGACAATTGTACACAACCTGTACCTCCAATCTCGGTACCTGCCATATTCTTCCATTTCTTTAGGTATTTTACAATATAGCTCAATAATGATTTATACACTTCTGTATAGAATTCTTGTACATATTTTAGTTAATTTATTTCTATGTATGTATTTTTGTAGCTATTGAACTCTTTTTAGAATAGCATTTTCTACATTTCTGTTGCTAATATATAGAATGAGGTTGATTATTGTTGACTGAGCTTGTATTGAACAATCTTGTTAATGTACTTGTTAATTCTAACTGTATGACTGCAGACTAGATTTCCTTGACATATAATCATGAGTTCTTCAAATAATTTCTTTTAAATCTCTTTACGTAATTATTCCTTGCTTTCTCTTGGCTTGAAAAGAACAGGAAATGGTACTTCTATAATACAGGACTACATCTTAAACAAGAGATAGTACAAGTACTGAGAAGAGCTTTGGTCTGGAACTTACGATTCAGCTATAGCTCAGGGCAGCTGGATAATATTGGGAAAGTCATTTTAGCTTTATAATTCTTACTTTCTCGATCCCCAAAATGGTGTTAGTTAAGGAGATTTCTTAGTCTTTCTCAATTATAACCTTCTATTATTTTAATCTATGACTTATTCTCATAGGATTTTAAATTTTACTTCTATAAAAAGTCTCAATAATAAAATAAATCTAACTTGGAAAGGGCTGTACATTCTGAAGTCATTAGGGGAAAAAAAAACTAAAAAGAGCACGTTAACCTAAATCATCCTGAAAAATTTATTTTCAGGCTTGTCAAACCTACCCACATAGGTCATGCAAAATATTTTCATATTGAAATGTTTCAATGGATAATATTTTTTTCTGCTATTGGTAACACTAATCTCCCTTATGAACATTTTTTACACATGTATATATAATAATGTTTTGAATCCATGGAGACAGGCTTTGGAGTCAAGTGCCATTTCCTTGAAATATTGAAACCTAAATGGACAGCACTT
Source organism: Callorhinus ursinus (assembly GCF_003265705.2). Classification (NCBI taxonomy): domain Eukaryota; kingdom Metazoa; phylum Chordata; class Mammalia; order Carnivora; family Otariidae; genus Callorhinus; species Callorhinus ursinus. The sequence goes on along the minus strand of NW_027397063.1, from coordinate 16,828,953 downwards.
ACTGAAAATAAGACTGACATCACCACCCTCTTCCACACACCATATGTCACTGAATAGCCTCCACTCTCTGCCAAGATGTAATTCAAATCAGTGACCTAGAAATAAAAGACTACATATTCCATTACCAATCAATCCCCTGAGCCATTCAGTCTCCACTCAGTAATATTTTAATAAATCATTTCCGTTTATATTGATGAGCTGTTAATGCAAATTGTAAGTAAAAGGACAGTTGACTTTTATTAGAAAAGACATGAATGTATAATATGTCACACCAAAAATGCCATGCTTTCTGCTTGGTATGATACAATATAACTCATTCACCAGAGGAAAAGACAAAATACTAGTCATTTTACAGAACTTCATGAATTCATGTTTTTACTTCTCATTTAACACTTTATATTGTTCCTAAACAACTGGTTATGGCAGATAAAATGTATAGATTTTGGGTTTTATTTTACTTTATGTTATTTCATTTATAATTGATTACCAAGAGGTAGTTCTAATGATAGAAAGAGTTTAACAACTTCTCATTACTATTTTAAATGCCAGTTTATTGAACTTTGTTTGGTTGAAGTTCATACCTCTGGTTGTTTAGTTCTATACACATGCATTGACTCTATCTGCTCCTGTCCCTTTACTGCTTTCCTTATACTAATGGTATCATTTATATTATTAGAACAATAGTAACAGTAATCAACAACCAGTGTTTTAGAGGTTTTGAGATTATAAATTGTTGTCACATCATTATCTCTTTAAGTCTCCTCTAAACTCTATAATTCATATATATATAGTGACTCAGTCACTCACTACTTTATTCACTGCAATAAATACTGGGAATACAAAATCATAGACAAAAAGCCCAATGCCCAGTGAGTAAGTTAGCAATGATTATTCCTTTCTGAAAGTTATATTATTGTTCTCATTTCATTAATTCTATCGAGTCAAAAACTAATCATCCTCTTTACATGTGAAGAAAAGAAAATACAAGTTCCAGAAATCTGCTCTACCTGAGTTAAACTTCTTGATAATTAAGGGGAAGATGAAGAGACTATGGTAAATACAACCCAGCAATTGCACTACTGGGTATTTACCCCAAAGATAAAAATGTAGCAACCTGAAGGGGTATGTGCACCCCAATGTTTATAGCAGCAATGTCCACAATAGCCAAACTATGGAAAGAGCCAAGATGTCCATCAACAGATGAATGGGTAAAGAAGATGTGGTATACACACACACACACACACACACACACACACACACACACACACACACACAATGGAATATTATGCAGCCATCAAAAGGAATGAAATCTTGCCATTTGCAACGACGTGGATGGAACTGGAGGGTATTATGCTGAGTGAAATAAGTCAATCAGAGAAAGACATGTGTCATATGATCTTACTGATATGAGGAATTCTTAATCTCAGAAAACAAACTGAGGGTTGCTGGAATGGTGGGGTGTGGGAGGGATGGGGTGGCTGGGTGATAGACATTGGGGAGGGTATGTGCTATGGTGAGCGCTGTGAATTGTGCAAGACTGTTGAATCACAGACCTGTAACTCTGAAACAAATAATATGTTATATGTTAAAAAGAAAAAGAAGGAGATAGTAGGAAGGGAAAAATGAAGGGGTGAAATCGGAGGGGGAGTGAACTATGAGAGACTCTGGACTCTGAGAAACAAACTGAGGGTTCTAGAGGGGAGGGGGATGGGGGGATGTGTTAACCTGGTGATGGGTATTAAAGAGGGCATGTATTGAATGGAGCACTGGGTGTTATACGCAAGCAATGAATCATGGAACACTACATCAAAAACTAATGATGTAATGTATAGTGATTAACATAACATAAAAAAAGAAATAAATTTATAAATGAGAAGAAAAAAACTAATGGTGTAATGTATGGTGATTAAAACAACATAATAAAAGAAAAGAAAAAAAAGAGACTATGGTAAGTTTTCTTGAATTGTATCCCATGTAATTTAGAGTTTAGTGCCATATTATGGGGTTCTAATCAAAACGTTTTCTTGATGAAAAAAGTTTTATAAATGTTCCGCATTACATTTTCCTATAAGACTTTCACAATATGCCTTAAAACTTCTCAAAAAAAATGACAATAAATAATTTGATTGTATTGTTATTTCTAAACTTTTTCAAAAACAGTATCATCTTCTTTATGGAAAACTGACAGTGATGTAATGTGAATACTGGTTTTTTATAGAGTAATAGAAGCATTGAGCTAGACATAATGGAAATAATTTCCAGAACTCTTCTCACCAATGAGATTTAGAGATATTATATTTCAATGACTACATTAAAAATAGAACATTAGCACCCATAAACTATTTTATTTCATTGCACTTGTTGAAAATGCAACTAATCAAGCCATAGTTCAGACTTAGCGGTTAAAATTTTGCATGTTAGCAAGCTCTTCATGTGATATAAATCAGTGGTTCTCAAATATGATCCCTAGACTCATCACATCAACATTACCCAGAAACTTGTTAGACATGCAGATTTGTAGGCCTTATCACAGACATACTGAGTTATAAATCTAGAGTTGAGACCTAGTGATCTGTGCTTTAAAAAGCCCTTCTAGATGATTCTGATGCAAGCTAAAGCTTGAAAATTACTGTTCAACAACAGCTTTACATTAAGTCATCTGGAGGTTTCTTTGTCTTTGTGTTTTTGTTTTAATGTCCAGATCCTATGCTTAAGCCAAGTAAATAAGCATGTGGCTAAGAGAATGGAAAAGGTGCTGGTCACAAGTATGCTTTACAGCCTTCCAAGGTGGTAGTCATTTGTTGCCAAGATTGACAATCACTGATCTTCATGATAACTTTATCTGCTGTGAAGATGGAAATGCTTGTAGAAATAAGACTCATCTTAAGGACCAGAGCAATGAGGTCATGGCAGACATATCCATCATGTTAACAGAGTAACTCACACTCCACTGAATAAATAAATGGAATTAGCTATATGCTTTTGCCATAGCAAATGGGCCTCTGGGGTTAAGTCCCACTAGTATATTAGGAGGGCCAGGAGGAGGGCTCTCACACCACTGTGCTCAGAGTACCTTCCAATCAAGCAGCACATTCTTCCTCTCCCCACCCCCCCACCCTCTTTGCTTTCCTAAGCCTCACAGCTAGCACCAGCCTACTTTTAAAATTATGAAACCTAAATATCAAAAACTGTTTCCTAAGGTCTCTGAAACTCATCCTTTCCGTGGCCTCCTCTGTCTCCAAGTCCTCTGTGAAAACAGTGGTGATATCACTCTGTATATTCATACACAAAACTCAAGAATATTTTAGTTCCTAAAAAGACAAACATACATAAAATAGAGGAAATATCTTCATAAAACTTTCTTGAAAATAAGAAAGTTACCAGTTTTGTTTATGTGAAGGGGGCAGCTAACAGTGAAATTATATAGTGTGACAACACAAAAAGCTTAGAAATACATTTGGGAAATGTTTGTTTTCCAATATTGATTTGTGGCCACCAGCACACCATGATTTTGACTTGGCCTCACCTCTTTACAGACAAGCCCAACAGGGCTGGTTCCTCTCCTCTCTTTTCTTTCCTTTATCTTCCCTTTACCCTGACTGTCTTGAGACAGCTAACTGTCTCCATACTTGCATTGAGAATAAAGCAGTCTTCCTGAAAGGGAGTAACCAAATACACCATGGTGATCAGAAGATAGAAGTGACCACTCTAGCATGAACTACTCTCCTTAGAAAGTAATTATATTGGGACATCTGGGTGGCTCAGTTGGTTAGGTGTCCAACTCTTGATTTCGGCTCAGCTCATGATCTTAGCTCAGGTCATGGTCTCAGGTCGTGAGATCGAGCCCGGCATCAAACTGCTCCCTGAACCCCAAGTCAGTTTCTGAGCTGGGCATGAAGCCTACTTAAAATTCTCTCTCTCCCTCTCCCTACACCCTTTCCCCCCCACTTTTTCTTTCTCCCCCCCCCCTCCCTCTCAAAAAAAGTCATTATATTTACATAAGGTGATGTAGATTGGTACTAAACAGTTCCATCATACACTTGTGCAGCCGTTCTGCCCTGTTGGATGTTTTCTGTTTTTTTTTTAAACTTCTAAAAAATTATTAATAATTTCAGGAAAACAGGCCAGTTTTAGTTTTGTGGGACCTTACTTAGTACTTCCATCTTCTGCCTTGTTAACATCTAGTTGTATGTGAGACACTTGTGCAAGTGAATGGACTTCACACTTTAGCTTTTGGTTAAATCTCACAGTCACTCTTTTTTTTTTTTTTTTGAAGATTTTTTAATTTATTTGAGAGAGAGAGACAGAGCGGTAGGCAGAGGGAGAAGCAGCCTCCTCGCTGAGCAAGGAGCCTGATGCGGGACTCTATCCCAGGACCCTGGGATTATGACCTGAGCTGAAGGCAGATGCTTAACCAACTGACCCACCCAGGTGTCCCCGACAGTCACTCCTTTGATAACACTTTTGCCACACTAAGTAACTAAACCTCCATTTCAAGGACAGCATGCAGATGTCTACTGATAAAAAAAAAAAAAATTGCACTCAGAATCTGACTCACAGGGACTGCCAACTACATACTGTTTCCAGTGATGGTAGGAAAATTATTCTGTGCTGCTGCCTCTGGCCAGTCCATGTGGTGGCCAGAAAAATACAGAGAAGCAGAGAGCCATCCGACCATTAGTCTGGGGGTCAGTGGAAAAAAAATGGAAAATTAGAGATGGAGTGTATTTCAAAAAATACAATCAGAAAACAGGCTGAGCAGACCAGCCATAGAGTGTGGATTTTCTGAATGCTGTTGCTGTGGTAGGGTGGTCATTGGTATAAATCTATATTGAATCTATTTCATTGTTCATTAGTAGTTTTTTGTTGTTACTGTTAAAATTGTTTTTGACTTTCGGTACATAAGATCAACATGCAGACAGAAACAGAAGAATATTTCTTTTTTTAATATATATTTTATTTATTTATTTGACAGAGACAGAGCAAGAAAGGGAAAACAAGCAGGGGGAGTGGGAGAGGGAGAGACAGGCTTCCCGCTGAACAGGGTGCCCGATGCGGGGCTGGATCCCAGGACCCTGGGATCATGACCCGAGCTGAAGGCAGATGTTTAACGACTGAGACACCCAGGTGTCCCAGAAGAATATTTCAATTACAGAAATGAAAGCAAACATTTTCAAGATTGACTTTTTTCAAGTATATGGGAAATGGAAGTACTCTAGAGAGAAGTTGGTTGCTTCCAGTCTTGTGGCACTATGAGTAAAGCTGCTAGAAATACTTCTGTGTAGACTTTTGTGTACATGTGGATATAAGCAATTCAAATTAACTGGGCAAACACTTAAGACCATAGTATGATAAGACTATGTTTAGCCTTGTAAAAACTGCCAAACTGTCTTCTAAATTGTACCATTGTGACAAAAGATGGTTATGATACTACAAATATATGACACAGTCTCATAGAAGAGTGCGAGGGACAATCTACTGACTCGGACAACTTTGGGAGTGAGTGGAGTCTGTAAAACTACAGGCAAATGAGCTGCACATAAGCACTAAACTCCAGTGGGTAATGTTGTTTTCCACAGGGACACAGGTTAACAATTAGGAAAAAATATCCTTCTTAACTCAATATATTCGAGAAGAAAAAAATGAATTTGGATTTGGTATGATACACACATAATTCATCATTGCATCCAAAGAAATTGTGATTGATATTCTACCAATTGAAATACTGTGTTTGACAAAAGTTTAAAAGGTTATATGTGTGTGTTATATATGTGTGTGTGTGTTTTTAAATATATATATAAACACAGTAAATTACCTTTCTTCTTATTTTTCTGAAGATTTTATTTATTTGTTTGAGAGAGAGCGAGAGAGAGAGAGTACAAGTGCGGGAAGGGACAGAGGGAGAAGCAAACTCCCTGCTGAGCAGGGCATCCAATCTGGGGCTCAGGACCCTGGGATCATGACCTGAACTGAAGGCAGACGCTTAATGACTGAGCCACCCAGGTGCTCCTCTTTCTTCTAATTAAACTGGCAATAAATGGAAAAATAAGTCCTCCATTGTGATACTCCTGTCTGGGATGATAAACAATAAGATAACCCATTTCACTTATTTATTTTTAAAGATTTTATTTATTTATCAGAGAGAGAGAGAGAGAGAGAGCTCACAAGCAGGGGGGAGGGGTAGAGGGAGAAGCAAACTCCCTGCTGAGCAGGGAGCCCGATGCAGGGCTCAATCCCAGGACCCTAGGATCATGACCTGAGCTGAAGGCAGACGCTTAACAGACTGAGCCACCCAGGCACCTAGGATAACCCATTTTAGATAGTAAAGTGTTATTATGAATGTTGGTTTTATTATATTTTATTTATATATATATATATATATTTTTAGTATTGATTGCTAGGATTGGAGCTTGTTTGTATTCAACTTTTTTCTCCCGGTGGATTAAAATTCAAATATTTAAGCATGCCAGATGTCAGGTTTAGACAATAAACTGAACATTACTCATGATTAGTTTGGTCTTAATTCCTGCCATTTTGACTAAAAAAAATTAATTGCTATCCATAAACTTGATCTTTGACTGACGGACCATGCCACACTCTTCAATTATGAAGCACAGTTCTCATCAACTCCTGCATCCCCAACGCCATCTTTACCTCAAGTTACTTTGGCAGAGTCTACCTCCACGTTAGGGAAGTAGTCTATTTGAGAGTAAGCATCACATAGACATGGTAACATGACTAAAGATGACAGATAAGAAGGGGTATGTGCTAACAGTGATGTGCAAATAGCAGGTTATCAATAATGCTCACAGAATGAGTGAAGGGCTGAATCAGTAGTAGGAACTGGATATTGAGAAAATATTATCCTAAATAATGGGAATGTCAATGTGTTTCAGAACATACAATATCTTTCAATAGCAAATGTCTTCCATGTAGACACAGTTTGATTTTGATCTACATAAAATCACTCTACGGCACTTTATGTGGGTTTCTAATATAACATTTTTTATCTTTTCTTATGGTTATTTACTTGGCTTAACTTCTTACCACTTTCTGGGTTAACAAAAGCATAAAATATAGCATTTCTGGTGATCTTCAAATGCTCACTTCTTTTTTACGCTTCATATTTAACGAGGCTCTTAACATACACTATAAAATGCTCATATTTCAAGTATTTCTAATGGAATTATCATAAGAAGACTAGTTTTCCTCTTGAGGATTATAACACTATTTGATTTAATTAAATTGATCAAATTAAAGGAAATGGTGGTGTAACCCCTTGAGTAATGTATATTCCAGTTATGGAACCTGCCATTGCTGTGTGATACCGCTTGCATATTATACTTGGAATATTTTCAGATCTCACTTTGTAATAGAATATTCAATTATGCCAAATAAAATAAATGATGACAGTTTGAGAAGTTTTAGTTAACTTAAAAATGTATTTCCTTAATACTAAACAATTTATAATCATTGTTTTACTGCCCTGAGTTATGATTGCATTATATAGATAAATACTTAAATGAATAGATGCATTCAAAAAGTTGAGAAAAAATTGTAAAATGTGGAAGGCGATGTATTGACTTCAATTCCGAATACACTATGAAAGCACATCTCTGCTTAAGAGCTGAAAATTCATTAAATGTAATAGGACAGAATGCGTAGATCTTGCTCTATGATGTATTAAGTAATGATAAAATAACTGATATACTTCAAAAATATTAAACATGTCAGGACTTTGCAGCTCCCACTTTATTCTCTCTCCCCAATTCTTAGAAATCTAAATACAATCCTATGCAGATCTTGTTATTCTGCTTAATATTTATTCTCATTCTTTCCTTGAATAGACTTGGATATTTGAAAAAACTCACATGACCTGTCCAGCTGGAAAATAATTCTATCCTCTGTAATAAGTATCTAAATGAGAAGCAGTATCAAATTTTTCCATAAGTGTAAGCCATTTAGAGTACACTGGATCTCCATATTATGTAGTATTCTGTTGATATTATAAATACTATTGAGTATATAAATTATAAGCAGTATAAATATAATTTCTAATATTTTCATAACTTATGGAGAAATTGTATTAGACTGCAGATATAAAGGCTGGATTCTGGGTGCCTGGGTGGCTCAGTCGTTAAGTGTCTGCTTTCGGCTCAGGTCATGATCCCAGGGTCCCACATCGGGCTCCCTGCTCAGTGGGAAGCTTGCTTCTCCCTCTCCCACTCCCCCTGCTTATGTTCCTGCTTTCACTATCTCTCTGTCAAATAAATAAATAAAATCTTTAAAAAAAATAAAGACGGATTCTGTAGCTTAGCATCAACCACTAGCTGACTGTATGATGTAGGAAAAGTCATTAAACTTTCCACTCCCAGTTGTTTTCATTATTGAAGGATAGGGGAGAAAGACAGGGAGAATGCATGGAGAAACTGTGAGGATTGTGACCACCAAGCATCCTAGAAAATGTCAGGGGAGGAAATAACTAATATTAAACTAAGTGTCTACATTTTGACAGGGTAATATAATGAATATCTTGATGAAGCAATAGTTTTAAAGTTTTTAGATTATTTACAAAATGTTTAAATTCATTTTCTACTATGTTCTCATGATATAACCAAAGTAGAAATTTATTGTCTTCATTTCAGAAAGAAGGCTATGTCAGTTTAGGAAATTTTAAGTGTCACGCTAGAGATGGGAAACCAGATTTCCATACTACAACGATGGCTTGCACTGCTCTTTCCCATCATCTCATTAATTCACTGTAATTGAGGATCTGTCTGGTTTATCCATTAAGTCAGAGAGCAGTCTTACTTTGCATGGCTGAAACACTTAACCCTGCCTATTATGCAGGTCCCAGGTGATTCTTTTTACACTCTAGTGTGACGAATATGTAAGACACGCTACCTAAAAGCAGAGGTAAGAGAAGTTTTCTGAGGCAGTCAGTACCTGTCACTGTAGCACCTTCCAAATTGGATCAATGTTTGAAGTGATGGGCCACATGTTAGACTAGATAGAAAAGAAATTGATATAAGGAGTAGTAAATAGATCAAAAGTTAAGGGAGAGATAGAAGGCTTGGAAATCCCAGTAAGATTATGAAGCAGCTATAGTGAATATAGCAAAAAGAGAAAACTGGAAGGATGTGAATGCTGGCAAAAAAAATGGGATATTGATCTTTAACTTTCAGAAATAATCACTATATGATTCTGGGCACACCCATTCTACAGAGCATAGTGATCATTTTGCCCCATGCTATGAGAAAAATTACAGTTGATATCTTCTTTCTTTTCTTTTGGTTTTGTTTTCATGTGTGTGTGTGCATGTGTGTGTTGACTGCAGGTGGTGAATTCTAAGTTATTTGTAAAACTATACGAAAGAAGCATTTACATAGAATTGGTAAATGCAGTTTTGGGGTGATTAGATTTATGAGAAACTAAAATTGGTAACTGGCAACACCATCCATTATGCAGTTAGTTAGTCAAGATTGAAATCCCTACCTTCATTTAATCAATTCCCGAGTCTTCTGAGTTCTCATTTGTACACATTTTTAAATCTGTTTACTTCCTGATAAGTCATTTGCAAATATCTTCTCCCATTCTGTCGGTTGTCTTTTGGTTTTGTGGACTGTTTCTTTGGCTGTGCAAAAGCTTTTTATCTTGATGAAGTCCCAATAGTTCATTTTTGCCCTTGCTTCCCTTGCCTTTGGAGATGTTTCTAGGAAGAAGTTGCTGCAGCTGAGGTCGAAGAGGTTGCTGCCTGTGTTCTCCTTTAGGATTTTGATGGACTCCTGTCTCACATTTAAGTCTTTCAACCATTTTGAGTTTATTTTTGTGTGTGGTGGAAGGAAATGGCCCAGTTTCATTCTTCTGCATGTGGCTGTCCAATTTTCCCAACACCATTTGTTGAAGAGACTGTCTTTTTTCCACTGGACATTCTTTCCTGCTTTGTCAAAGATTAGTTGACCATAGAGTTG
>NW_027397063.1:16697051-16818972 GCF_003265705.2 Callorhinus ursinus | reverse complement strand
AACATAGATGCAAAAATTCTCAACAAAATACTAGCAAACTGAATCCAACAATACATTAAAAAATCATTCACCACAATCAAGTGGGATTTATTCCTGGGTTACAACAGTGGTTCAATATTCATGAATCAATCAACATGATGTATCATATCAATAAGAGAAAGGGTAAAAACCATATGATCATTTTAATAGATGCAGAAAAAGAATTGGACAAAGTACCACATCCATTTATAAAAACCCTCAGCAAAGTAGGTTGAGAGAGAACAGACCTCAACATAATAAAGGCTGTTTATGAAAAATCAACAGCTAACATCATCCTTAAAGTGGAAAACTAAGAATTTTCCCTCTAAGATCAGGAACAAGATGAGGATGTCCACTCTCATCACTTTTATTCAACATAGTACTAAAAGTCCTAGCCACAACAATCAGACAACAAAGAGAAATAAAAGGCAACCGAATTGGTAGGGAAGTAAAACCTTCACTATTTGCAGATGACATGATACTCTACGTAGAAAACCCAAAAGACTCCACCAAAAAATTGCTAGAACTGATACACAGATTCAGGAAACTCACAGGATACAAAATCAGCATACAGAAATCTGTTGCATTTCTATACACTAATAATGAAACAGCAGAAGGAGAAACTACAGAATCAATTCCATTTACACCTGCACCAAAAATAATAAGACACCTAGCAATAAATCTAACTAGGGAAGTGAGGGATATGTTCTCTGAAAACTATAAAATATTGCTGAAAGAAATTGAAGATGACACAAAGAAATGGAAAGACATTCCATGCTCATGGATGAGAAGAACAAATATTGTTAAAATATCAATACTACTGAAAACAACCTACATATTTAATTCACTTCTTATCAAAATACTAACAGCATTTTTCACAGAACTAGAACAAACAATCCTAAAACTTGTATGGAACCACAAAAGACTCTGAATAGCTAAAGCAACCTTGAAAAAGAAAAGCAAAGCTGGAAACATCACAGTTCCAGACTTTGAGTTATATCACAAAGTATAAAAATAGATACATAAATCAATAGAACAAAATAAGAAACCCAGAAATAAACCCATAATTACATGGGCAATTAATCTCCAGCAAAGCAGGAAAGAATATCCAAAGGGAAAAAGACCGTCTCTTCAACAAATGGTGCTGGGAAAACAGGAGAGCTACATGCAAAAAAAACTGGACCAATTTCTTATACCATACACAAAAATAAATTCCAAGTGAATGAAAGACTTAAATGTGAAACCATAAAGCCATAGAACAGAGCACAGGCAGTAACTTCTCTGGCATTGGCCATAGGAACCTTTTTCTAGGTAGGTCCCCTGAGGCAAGGGAAACAAAAGCAAAAATAAACCATTGGGACTACATCAAAAGAAAAAGCTTCTGCACAACAAAGGAAGCAACCAACAAAACTAAAAGGCAATCTACAGAATTGGAGAAGATATTTGCAAATGACATCAAATAAATGTTAGTATCCAAAACCTATAGAGAGCATATGAAACACAACACCCAAAAAACAAAAAATACAGTTAAAAGATGGGCAGACGACCTGAACAGATGTTTTTCCAAAGACGTCCAGATGGTGAACAGGCATGTGAAAAGATGTTTAACATCACTCATCATCAGAGAAATACAAATTAAAACTTCAATGAGATATCACCTCACACCAGTCCAAATGGCTAAAATCAACACAAAAAATAGATTTTGGCAAGGATGTGAAGAAAGGGGAAACCTCTCGCACTGTTGGTGGGAATGCAAACTGGTGTAGCCACTTTGGAAAATAGTATGGAGGTTCCTCAAAAAGTTAAAAATAGAGCTACCCTATGATCAAACAATCGCAATATTGGGTATTCACCCAAAGAATACAAAAACTAATTAAAAGGGATACCTGCACCCCAATGTTTATAGCAGCATTATTTACAATAGCCAAGATATGGGAGCAGCCTGTGTCCATCAACTGATTAATGGATAAAGACGATGTGGTGTACAGTGGTACATACATACATACATACATACACACACAATCGGATATTATTCAGCCATTTAAAAAGAATGAAATCTCATCATTTGCAATGACGTGGATGGAGCTAGAGAGTATAATCCTCAGTGAACTAAGTCAGAGAAAGACAAATACCATATGACCTCACTGATATGTGGAATTCAAGAAACAAAACAAATGAGCAAAGGGAAAAAAAAGAGAGAGAGAGAGAGAAACTAAGAAACAGGATCTTAACTACAGAGAACAAACTGATGGTTACCAGAGGAGAGGAAGGTAGAGAAATGGGTGACATAGGTGATGGGGATTAAAGAGCGCATTTGTAGTAAGGAGCACCGGGTGTTGTATAGAAGTGTTGAATCAGTATATAACACTGTGTGTTAACTAACAGAACTAAAATAAAAACTTAAACATAGTTATCCTTATTTATCCATTGCCCTTAGCATAAAAATACACATTCATCCTCATAGATATCTAAGTCTCTCTATACCCAACTTGCTTTACCATCTCCTTCCTAACTACTGTTCTCTCACATTCTCCACTCCACTAAATCTTTTAGTTTCTTGAATATACAATACTTTCATTTACCCCCTGATTTGTTTGCATGCTGTTTCCTATGCATGGATTTTTTTAATGTCACACTCCCTGTCAACCTTATAATACCTAACCATCCTCAGAGAAATTGTCCCTAGATGCTGGACTAACTTGATTAAATTGGTATATTCTCCTTCTGGGCACTGTATATCCCTTTCATAGCTCCCATCAGACATTTTGGTGATGAAGTAGTAGTATTTAATATCAGACTTCTGCCTAAAGTACTCCAAGGTCTGGGAGGGTCGCCTATATACTGTGCTTAAACAGTGCTAATAGCTTTTTTTTCTAACTGCAGATATTTCAGAGTGTGTTGATGATATCATCCATATGGATATTAGATTATATCAGAAATGCAACTGTAAGACTCTAAGTCACAATAATAATGTCATAAGAATTGAAATGTCAGGCAATCATTATAGCAAACCTTTGAAATAGATACAAATAAATATTCACATATCTGGGATAAGGAAACTGAAGCAAAAAGAACTTAAAGAACTTGCATATGATTACATAACTAGTCTTTAGCAGAATGAGGGTTCAAACCCAAGCCTGTGATGTACTATGCTGTGTATAAATGTCCTTGAGTAATGCTGAGAATGAAAAATAAATGTAAGTAGTTGCTAGAAAGAGTGGCAGATCTGGAATAGTAAGATAGTATAAGACTCTAAAGGGAAGAAGGTTTGTACTGGGTTGGAAAAGCCTCAACCTGGGAGCTGGGAGATGCTACCCAAGTCAGAGATAAAGTAACTGTAGGAAATGTTATGTAGAAAAGTCTTAGAGGATAAGCATGCTTTATTAAAGCAAGAATAAGGAGGCAATATTGTCAGAAGTGTTAAGAATTTTAAAGAAAAGCTTCTAGGTTATATTAAAGACATGTTTGTTCTAGGATCCAAAGTAGTAAAAAAAAGTCCATGGGATATCCAGTCAAGGGTCAGCTTGAAGAGAGTTAATGAACCTCCAAAAGAATACATCATAAGAGATCAATAAAAACAAATTCATTAAATGAGAAGGTCTTACTACCAAAGCGATGGCTTTATTTAAATATAGTTTGTATATATTTAAAACAACTATGGTTATTCCCTAGGCAAATCCCAATAGACAAATTCTTGAAAAATCAACTGCTATGTACACTTACTTTTGATGCCTCAGGATTCTTACATATTTTAGATTCTTACATATTTTACCTATTTTACAATATTATGTATTCTTACTGCTTCTAGTTAAGTTACTCCATGGATATATCTGCAATTTTCTTATACTAGTTTTTTCTTCATAGCTTTATAATACATTTGAAACATGTTATGGGTTATTTCTCCTCTGCCTACTATTACTTTTTAATAAATGTTCTTATTTTTGTGTATTAAATTTTTAAGAAGGGTAGAATAATTTTTTACATTCTAATAAAAGTATATTAAATTATGATCAGAATTATATGAAGTCTAAATGAATATAGATAAATGTACTATCTTGGGAAAATCAGAACATTATATATTGTTCACATTTCAACTCATGTTCCTTCATTTACTCATTTTCTTTTATATTACTATGTAACCATATTATAGCTATGGGTTGGTCATTTCTTATTAAGGGGAATAAAGGTTAATAAAACAAAAGAATAAGAACTATTTTTTTTAATTTTTTATTCTTATGTTAATCACCCTACATTACATCATTAGTTTTTGATGTAGTGTTCCATGATTCATTGTTTTTGCATAACACCCAGTGCTCCACGCAGAATGTGCCCTCTTTAATACCCATCACCAGGCTAACCCATCCCCCCACCCTCCTCCCCTCTAGGGCCCTCAGTTTGTTTTTCAGAGTCCATCGTCTCTCATGGTTCGTCTCCCTCTCCGACTTACTCCCCTTCATTCTTCCCCTCCTGCTATCTTCTTCTTTTTCTTTTTTCTTAACATATGTTGCATTATTTGTTTCAGAAGTACAGATCAGTGATTCAACAGTCTTGCACAATTCACAGCGCTCACCATAGCACATACCCTCCCCAATGTCTATCACCCAGCCACCCCAACCCTCCCACCCCCCACCACTCCAGCAACCCTCAGTTTGTTTCCTGAGATTAAGAATTCCTCATATCAGTGAGGTCATATGATACAAGTCTTTCTCTGATTGACTTATTTCACTCAGCATAACAACCTCCAGTTCCATCCACGTCATTGCAAATGGCAAGATCTCATTCCTTTTTATGGTTGCATAATATTCCATTGTGTATATATACCACTTCTTCATTATCCATTCATCTGTCAATGGACATCTTGGCTCTTTCCACAGTTTGGCTATTGTGGACATTGCTGCTATAAACATTGGGGTGCACGTACCCCTTCGGATCCCTACCTTTTTATCTTTGTGGTAAATACCCAGTAGTACAGTTGCTGGATCGTATGGTAGCTCTATTTTCAACTGTTTGAGGAACCTCCATACTGTTTTCCAAAGTGGCTGCACCGGCTTGCATTCCCACCAACAGTGTAGGAGGGTTCCCCTTTCTCCACATCCCCACCAACACCTGTGGTTTCCTGATTTGTTAGTTTTAGCCATTCTGACTGGTGTGAGGTGGTATCTCCTTGAGGTTTTGATTTGGATTTCCCTGATGCCGAGCGATGTTGAGCACTTTTTCATATGTCTGTTGGTCATTTGGATGTCTTCTTTGGAAAAATGTCCATGTCTTCTGCCCCTTTCTTGATTGGATTATTTGTTCTTTGGGTGTTGAGTTTGATAAGTTCTTTATAGATTTTGGATACTAGCCCTTTATCTGATATGTCATTTGCAAATATTTTCTCCCATTCGGTCGGTTGTCTTTTGGTTTTGTGGACTGTTTCTTTGGCTGTGCAAAAGCTTTTTATCTTGACGAAGTCCCAATAGTTCATTTTTGCCCCTGCTTCCCTTGCATTTGGCGATGTTTCTAGGAAGAAGTTGCTGCAGCTGAGGTCGAAGAGGTTGCTATCTGTGTTCTCCATTAGGATTTTGATGGACTCCTGTCTCACATTTAGGTCTTTCAACCATTTTGAGTTTATTTTTGTGTGTGGTGTAAGGAAATGGTCCAGTTTCATTCTTCTGCATGTGGCTGTCCAATTTTCCCAACACCATTTGTTGAAGAGACTGTCTTTTTGCCATTGGACATTCTTTCCTGCTTTGTCAAAGATTAGTTGACCATAGAGTTGAGGGTCCATTTCTGGGCTCTTGATTCTGTTCCATTGATCTATGTGTCTGTTTTTGTGCCAGTACCATACTGTCTTGATGATGACAGCTTTGTAATAGAGCTGGAATTCCGGAATTGTGATGCCACCAGCTTTGCTTTTCTTTTTCAACATTCCTCTGGCTATTTGGGGTCTTTTCTGGTTCCATACAAATTTTACGATTATTTGTTCCATTTTTTTGAAAAAAGTGGGTGGTATTTTGATGGGGATTGCATTGAATGTGTAGATTGCTCTAGGTAGCACTGACATCTTCACAATGTTTGTTCTTCCAAACCATGAGCATGAAACGTTTTTCCATTTCTTTGTGTCTTTTTCAATTTCTTTCATGAGTATTTTATACTTTTCTGAGTACAGATCGTTTGCCTCTTTGGTTAAATTTATTCCTAGGTATCTTACGGTTTTGCAGTTGTAAATGGGATCGACTCCTTGGTTTGTCTCTCTTCTGTCTTGTTGTTGGTGTATAGGAATGACACTGATTTCTGTGCACTGATTTTATATCCTGCTACTTTACTGAATTCCTGGATGAGTTCTAGCAGTTTTGGGGTGGAGTCTTTTGGGTTTTCCACATACAGTATCATATCATCTGCAAAGACTGAGAGTTTGACTTCCTCTTTGCCGATTTGGATGCCTTTGATTTCTTTTTGTTGTCTGATTGCTGTGGCTTGGACTTCTAATACTCTGTTGAATAGCAGTGGTGATAGTGGACATCCCTGCCGCGTTCCTGACCTTAGGGGAAAAGCTCTCAGCTTTTCCCCATTGAGAATGATATTCGCTGTAGGTTTTTCATAGATGGCTTTTATGATATTGAGGTATGTACCCTCTATCCCTATACTCTGAAGAGTTTTGATCAAAAAAGGATGCTGTACTTTGTCAAATGCTTTTTCTGCATCTATTGAGAGGATCAGATGATTCTTGTTCTTTCTTTTGTTAATGTATTATATCACGTTGATTGATTTGCGGATGTTGAACCAACCTTGCAGCCCAGAGATAAATCCCACTTGGTCATGGTGAATAATCCTTTTAATGTACTGTTGGATCCTCTTGCTAGTATTTTGGTGAGAATTTTTGCATCCATGTTCATCAAGGATATTGGTCTGTAAGTCTCCTTTTTGATGGGGTCTTTGTCTGGTTTTGGGATCAAGGTAATGGTGGCCTCATAAAATGAGTTTGGAAGTTTTCCTTCCATTTCTATTTTTTGTAACAGTTTCAGGAGAATAGGTATTAATTCTTCTTTAAGTGTCTGATAGAATTCCCCTGGGAAGCCATCTGGCCCTGGGCTTTTGTTTGTTGGGAAATTTTTGAAGACTGCTTCAATTTCCTTAGGGGTTATAGGTCTATTCAGGTTTTCTATTTCTTCCTGGTTCAATTTTGGGAGTTGATACATCTCTAGGAATGCACCCATTTCTTCCAGGTTATCTAATTTGCTGGCATAGAGTTGCTCATAATATGTTCTTATAATTGTTTGTATTTCTTTGGTGTTGGTTGTGATGTCTCCTCTTTCATTCATGATTTTGTTGATTTGGGTCATTTCTCTTTTCTTTTTGATCAGTCTGGCCAGGGGTTTATCAATCTTGTTAATTCTTTCAAAGAACCAGCTCCTAGTTTCGTTGATCTGTTCTACTATTCTTTTGGTTTCTAGTTCATTGATTTCTGCTCTGATCTTTATTATTTCTCTTCTCCTGCTGGGTTTAGGCTTTATTTGCTGTTCTTTCTCCAGCTCCTTTAGGTGTAGGGTTAGGTTGTGTATTTAAGACCTTTCTTGTTTCTTGAGAAAGGCTTGTATTGCTATATACTTTCTTCTCAGGACTGCCTTTGCTGTATCCCAAAGATTTTGAACAGTTGTGTTTTCATTTTCATTGGTTTCCATGAATTTTTTTAATTCTTCTTTAATTTCCTGGTTGACCCATTCATTCTTTAGTAGGATGCTCTTTAGCCTCCATGTATTGGAGTTCTTTCCGACTTTCCTCTTGTGATTGAGTTCTAGTTTCAAAGCATTGTTGTCTGAAAATATGCAGGGAATAATCCCAATCTTTTGGTACCGGTTGAGACCTGCTTTGTGACCTAGGATGTGATCAATTCTGGAGAATGTTCCATGGGCACTAGAGAAGAATGTGTATTCCGTTGCTTTGGGATGGAATGTTCTGAATATGTCTGTGAAGTCCATTTGGTCCAGTGTGTCATTTAAAGTCTTTATTTCCTTGTTGATCTTTTGCTTAGATGATCTGTCCATTTCAGTGAGGGGGGGGTGTTAAAGTTCCCATTATTGTATTGTTGTCAATGTGTTTCTTTGCTTTTGTTATTAATTGCCTTATATAATTGGCTGCTCCCATGTTAGGGGCATAGATATTTACAATTGTTAGATCTTCTTGTTGGATAGACCCTTTAAGTAGGGTATAGTGTCCTTCTTCATCTCTTATTACCATCTTTGTTTTAAAATCTAATTTGTCTGATATAAGGATTGCCACCCCAGCCTTCTTTTGGTGTCCTTTAGCATGGTAAATGGTTTTCCACCCCCTCACTTTCAATCTGGGGGTGTCTTTGGGTCTAAAATGAGTCTCTTGTGGACAGCATATTGATGGTTCTTGTTTTTTTATCCAATCTGATAGCCTGTGTCTTTTGATTGGGGCATTTAGCCCATTTACATGCAGGGTAACTATTGAAAGGTATGAATTTAGTGCCATTGTATTGCCTGTAAGGTGACTGTTACTGTATATTGTCTGTGTTCCTTTCTTATCTATGCTGCTTTTAGGCTCTCTCTTTGCTTAGAGGACCCCTTTCAATATTTCTTGTAGGGCTTGTTTCGTGTTTGCAAATTCCTTTAGTTTTTGTTTGTCCTGGAAGCTTTTTATCTCCTCTTCAATTTTCAATGACAGCCTAGCTGGATATAGTATTCTTGGCTGCATATTTTTCTCATTTAGTGCTCTGAAGATGTCATGCCAGTCCTTTCTGGCCTGCCAGGTCTCTGTGGATAGGTCTGTTGCCAATCTAATATTTCTACCATTGTAGGTTACATATCTCTCTCCCGAGCTGCTTTCAGGATTTTCTTTTTGTCTCTGAGACTCGTAACTTTTACTATTAGATGTTGGGGTGTTGACCTATTTTTATTTATTTTGAGAGGGGTTCTCTGTGCCTCCTGGATTTTGATGCCTGTTTCCTTCCCCAAATTAGGGAAGTTCTCTGCTATTATTTGCTCCAATATACCTTCTGGCCCCCTCTCTCTCTCTTCTTCTTCTGGGATCCCAATTATTCTAATGTTGTTTCGTCTTATTGTATCGCTTATCTCTCGAATTCTGCCCTCGTGATCCTGTAGTTGTTTCTCTCTCTTTTTCTCAGCCTCTATATTTTCAATCATTTGGTCTTCTATATCACTGATTCTCTCTTCTGTCTCATTTATCCTAGCAGTTTGTGCCCCCATCTTTGACATCATTAATAGCCTTTTTGATTTCGACTTGGTTAGATTTTATTTCTTTTATCTCCAGAAAGGGTTTCTTTAATAACTTCCATGCTTTTTTCAAGCCCAGCTAGTATCTTTAAAGTCATGATTCTGAACTCTAGGTCCAACATCGTACTAATGTCCATATTGAGTAGGTCCCTGGCTGTCAGTACTACCTCTTGTTCTTTTTGCTGAGGTGATTTTTTCATCTTGTCATTTTGTCCAGAGGAGACTTCCAGTAAGTGATCACTTCTCTGTTCAGAGAGTTGTTGCTACTCTCTTCTTCGGTCTCCTGTTGAGTTCGTAGGTGTTCAGAATGGTTTGATCCCTATTCAGCTGAATTCCTGAGACCAGATGAAATCCAGGTCTCCTACTCCTCTGCCATCTTGCTCCGCCCGCAAGAATAAGAACTATTAAAGCGATTCATAAACTTGCTTTTATGGATATATGTTTATCTTGGTTATTAAATATATATAGCAAACATTTTTATATACATTTCTATACAGCCACTCTATGAAACTCATTAATTCTAATAGGTCCCAATTTTCTTGTTAGGAAATATATACAAATAAATACAATTATGATTACAGTCATACTTCCTTTTATGTGTTTTGCTTTATTGTACTTTATTGTGTTTTTTTACGAATTGAAGGTTTGTGGCCACCTTGTGCTGAGCAAGTCTACTGTTTCC
The DNA here is from genome assembly GCF_003265705.2 of Callorhinus ursinus. Classification (NCBI taxonomy): domain Eukaryota; kingdom Metazoa; phylum Chordata; class Mammalia; order Carnivora; family Otariidae; genus Callorhinus; species Callorhinus ursinus. The sequence continues at coordinate 16,809,033 of NW_027397063.1, read as the reverse complement.
ATTTTTCCAACAAGAGTAGTTTACTTCATGTTTTTGTGTCCCATTTTTGGTAATTCTCACATTTTAAACTTTTTCGTTAATATTGTATTTGTTATGTGATCTGTCATTGGTCATGATGATTTGCTGGAATCTCAGGTGATGTCAGCATTTTTTAGCAATACAGTTTTTTTTAATTAAGATATGTACTTTTATTCAGGCAAAATGCTATCGTGCACTTAATGGGCTATAGTATAGAATAAATATAACTTTTGTATGCCCTGAAAAACAAAACAAAAAATTGACTCACTTTATTGCAACATTTGTTTTATTGAAGTGGTATGGAACCAAAACTACATCTCCAAAATACACTTGCATCTCTTTTTCAGTTGAATAAGTTTTTTAAAATTATTTAAATAAAATATTGATAGCATTCATCTTTGACTTAATTCTGATTTTCATTGGCATGTCTCGTGTGTTTCACCATTAAAGAGAGTGTTTTCATTCTTCTAAAATAGGTATTTGGTCTCTTAAATAATACACTTATCTTATGCCATTTTGTCATCTATTGAAGTAATCATGTATGGTTATTTTTTATTATATATTGAGGTAAAAAAGTATATTAATAAACACATACAAAGATAAGTTCAAAGTGTATTAAAAACTTGAATATAAGACCTATAACCATCAAGCTCCCAGCAGAAAATATAGGCAGGAAGTTCTTGACATTGGTCTTAGCAATATTTTTTTGGGACCACTTTTCTCACGCAAGAGCAAAAAGTTAAAATAAACTAATGGGATTACACAAAACTAAAAAGCTTTTGTTCAGTGAAAGAAAAGCCATCAACAAAATGAAAAGGCAACATACTGCACAAGAGAGGATATTTGCAAATAATATATCCAATAAGTGGATAATATCCAAAATATATAACGAACTTACATAACTTAGTATCAGAAAAATAAACAATGTGATTGAAACCTGGGGAGGGGACTTGAATATATAGTTTTCCAAAGAAGACATACAGATGGCCAACAGGCACATGAAAAGATGCTCAACATCACTAATCATCAGGGACATGCAAGTCAAAACCATAGTGAGATATCACCTTACACCTTACACCTGGCTATTATCAAAAAGGCAAAAAAATAGCAAGTGTTGGCAAGGATGTAGAAAGGAACCCTTGAACACTGTTGGTAGAAATGTAAATTGGTGCAGTTCCCTATGAAAAACAGTACGGAATTCCCTCCAACAATTAAAAATAGAATTACCAGATTATCAGCAAATCCACTTTTGAGTATTTATCTGAAGAAAATGAAAATACCAATTTGAAGAGATACATGCATTTCTATGTTTATTGCAGCATTATTTACAATAGCCAATATGTGGAAGCAACCTAAGTGTCCACCAACAAATGAATGGATAAAGATGTTGTGTATATACAATAGAAGGTTATTCACCAATAAAAAAATGAAATCTTGCTAATGGTAACAACATGGATGGACCTAGAGGGTATCATGCTAAGTGAAATCAGTCAGACAGAGAAAGACAAATACTGTATGACTTCACTTACATGTGGAATCTAAAAAACAAACAAACAAACAAACAAAAACAAAACAAAACAGACACAGACTTATAAATACAGGAGACAAACTATTGGTTAGCAGAGTAGGGAGGTGTTGAGGGCTGAGCAAAATAGGTGAAGGGGATTTATAGGTACAAACTTACTTCTAAAATAAATAAGTTATGTAGATATAATATACAGCAAGGGGGATACAGTCAATAATACTGTAATAACTTTATACGGTGACAGATGGTAACTAGACTTATTGTGGAGATCGTCCCATAACGTATAAAAAAGTTGAATTGCAGTAATGTACACCTGAAACTAAAAGGATGTTTTCTGTCAATTATACTTCAATAGAAAGGATATTAATAGATTTCTTGATATCTTTTGCATCATCTTGATGTATTATTCTTTTAATGTACAGCTTTTTTCAAACACATTGTTAATTTCTTGCATATTTAAATAATAATTTTTTTGTCTTTTTTTTATCTTTGACACGTCTTATATTAGAATTTCATTTCTGTCATAAATATATTGTTTTGAGCTCCAGAAGGTTAAAACTCTAATGGATATTTTTTCACTAAACTACTAAAACAACTGCAATATAAAATTCTCTGGGCTCAAGGAAACTAATACTTATTAATAATTTAATATATGTAAGAACAACAATAGGTCTTTAACATGTTTATTTCATCTGCTTTCACCTTTGATATAAGAAGAAACTGAGCTTCAGAGAGGCTGTATAATCTCCCCAGGATCCATACACTAGTAAACCATGCAGCTGAGATCCATCCTGATGTTTATGTGTCTTCATGAGCAATGTTCTTTAAATCATAGCATGTCATTTTTCCAACCCAGAGCACTAGGAAAAAAGAGAAAAAATAAATAGGAGCCCCTTATAAACATAGAAATCCTGAAGGGAAATAAAGTCTTGGTCTTGTAAACATTCATGTTTATTTCTAAAGTTCTTGAGGTGAATATTATTTTATAACCAGTGACAAAACATGTTATTTGTCTTCTCATCTAGATTTTGCTCTTTTTATGCCCATTTTTTCAATGTTTCAAGATGTTTAAATGAAAGAGAAAGTTCTCCAAAATGTCTAAAGGACAATGTAATTAATGAAGTCTTTAATGAGTTAAGTTTTTAGAACAATGCATTCTGTGACACCATATTGAAACACCCAATTAAAAGATAATTAAGATAAATTATGGTGAGAAAGGAGATAACCTCACATCTCCAAGTACAGACCATCATGCTTCGCATAAAACTTTCAAGGTGACTCTTTCAGCATCTTTAGAATAAAGATAAGAATCATTTTCATATTAGCAAATTCAATTTTAATTATACCATTTTAAAATTTATGTATCAGAAATATATTTTGCAAGGTTATTTACTAATAAGTTTATCCCAAAATAGAAGAGATCTGTCACTTGTTTTCATGGTCTTTTTGAAATTCTCATAGCTTATTCATTAATGCATTCATCCATTTTTACTTTCAGTTATTCATTCACAGAATATTGAGTGTCAGATGTGCACTATGACAGGATCAAGACCTCTGTGGACAATATATACTTGAGTTTTATCTGTAATTAAAAAATATGTATGAAAGTTTTCCTCACATTTTCAAGACTTCAATGATGAGTCTACTGCAGAAACAAATTACCTAAATATAACTGCCTTGAGAGACATAAATTATTTGAAATAGTGTGAGATATAACTTTAAAAATTCTTAATTGCCTGAACTTCTAAATAAAACTTCAATGTGCATTTCACTTGCCAAAGTTATTACAAGAAAATTTCCAAATCACTAAAAACAAGGACAGAAATTAATCTTTAGATGGCAGATGATATTAGTATCTACAAATTTGTGATACATCTTATACTTATTTATAAATAAATCATCAGACAAATCAAAGGAAAAATAATATGCATGAGTAAATCTATATACACATATGTAGGTGTGTGTGTCTATATGCATGTATGTGCACATAAGTATGTTTTTGTGAGTGTATGTGTTTGTATTCAATATGTAATAATGGAACCAGACAACTGAGATTCCAATATTGGCTCTTCCTCTTATTATCCTTGCGATTTTATACATGTGCTCCTACTCTTTGGACTCATTTTTCTTATTTTAAAATAAGAAATAATACTGATTCTTACCTGAAAGATTTGTTGTAAGGATTAAATGAATAAATATATAAAAATAATTAGCAAAAATGTCCAGTATGCAATGAGCACTTAATAAACTTTGGTTATTAAATTGTGTGTATTTCACTGTGGTCAGACACATGACCATGCTCAAGGTGGCAGGGACATAAGAAGGAATACTTTTCTTATATCTGAAATTCTGAAAATTATATTTAAGATATTAAAGATCCCAAGAGAAAATCACACAGGGATGGCCTTAGTAGGCTTATTTCCCCACTTGCATTTTATGTCAGGATGGATTTGTGGGGCTTTATCTAGGTTGATAGTTGGGTGATTCAACATCAAGTCAACCTTGATTTTAGTATGGACTATTGCCTGATCCTTGAAAGCAGATTTCTATCTTCCTTTTCTTTTCCAGAAACACAATCCACTTCCTTACAACCTGCTTACCAACCTCGTCTTTAAAAGAATGGACTCGCCCTTGTGCTCCTTAAGCCAAGCAATGAGACTTCAATCAGCTCATGAGCAGGCACTTAATGACCTTATTATACACAATTCCTGCCCATCTGAGGTTTCTGAATAAATCCTGCTATGACTTGCTCCTCCTCCCTCACTTTCAAGTTCTTTTCTATTGGTTGAAAAACCTTTCTTGTTTCTGAATTTTTAAAACCACCTGTAGGTTGCAATAATTATCAATCAATTCTTCAATGAAATTCTAAGTGTGGAAACTTCTCTTTGTCTTCTAATAGCTAAATTTATCTTTTTTTCATTGCTTTGGAAATTTTTAGGTATCTATATATATATGACCATCCATAATAAACATTATTTTCCCAACTTTCATTGTATACAGGAATAACCACATAACGAAGCTTAGGCCAATGATATGTAAGCGGTCATTTGGCATCTAGAAGTATCTGAGAGATATTCTAACAAGCAAGATGAGATATATTCTTCACATTCCTTTTCATCTCTTCCTCATTCTTGCTTGGAGAACAAATAAAAGAGCTGCCAACAAGGACTCTGAGGTTGAGAAGCAGAAACTAATTAACTCTGTGATGTGTTTTACTATATGAAATGAAAAAAAATTGCCTTGTCTGGTAAATCACTGTTCTTAGTTAAAGAAGTTATTACAGCGAAGAAAGTAAAAATAAGTATCAGCTTTCTGATATTTGCCCTGCTGTCCTCTCTTCTGGAATCATGTGGGTATCTATAATTTCTTTTTCTTCCAGATATCTTCATGGCTAACAACTTCCCCTATTTAAAATTATTCCCTGAAACCCTATTCTTTAGTGCTCCCAATTCCATTAATTCTCCCTACTTTCCCTCATTGTACATTTTACCCTCTAACACATTAAATCATCATGTATCATGATTAGTGTACCTAACGCACTAAGATGTAAGTTGCACAAAGTAAAAGATCTTTATTTCTTTTGTCTCTGATGCGTCCCACTTCAGTAGCACAGGGCATGAGACATAAACTTCAATTAATATTTTTGAAGAAAGGAAGGAAAAGTGGTCAATTCACTTTTAGTATCATTAGAAACTAGTAGAAGGAGGTTATAGTTTGGAATATTGGCAAGAGAATAACTGAAATGATGAGCCATGAGATGTACTTCTTAAGGAGGAAACAAAGACAAAAGATATATATCCTTCATTTATCTCAACAAATATATTGGCAATGTAGAGTTCAACAATAAAAGAGTTGACCTCACAGAGTTAAACTTTAGGTATGAAAGAAACAGTATATAAACAGGTCAGAAGTATAGGTTATTATCAGAGAATGGAATGTCCAGATTAATTACTTTTGTAACTTCCAATTTCAAATGATAGAAATATCTAGGATTTGACTCTGGAATGGGAATTGCAGCTGAAACAAAGTTGAAGCATTGGAATGAGGAAAAGACCAGTGGAATAAAAAGTCAAGAAAGTAGGTGATGACTGTGTAGGCTGAATATTTGGGCATTTAAGCAATAAGCACTGTTTTTAAAGGAAATAGGTAACACAAACAATAAGACCCATTAGATTAAATAAATAGAAAAAAAAAGGTAGGCCTTTGCAAAGTCTGTGAGATTAATATGAAAAAATATGCAAAACATGTTTGAAAAGAGCAGTTTAAAAAAAAACAGAAAATAGAAATGAAAGCCTATACAAGTTTCACATTCTGAAAGAAATTACAAATCACTGAGGTTTATGAAATAAGACATCAATAATAAGCTATTAGAACAATATTGTGAGAAATAAAGAGAGCTTGTAGAGACCACAGAAACACATTTAGAAAAAATATGCCATACTAAACAAGAACAAGCAAAATTATCAGGAGAGAAAGGTAGTCAGAGACATGAAGAAGATAAATAACTTTTACAATACCTTTATGACATAGCCATTACCTACACTGAACAGAGGAAGAAACCATGGCCCAAACAAGAAAAGCAATATGCCCTAGATTGAACAACAAATAGCCACAGAGCCCTGCTTCTTACCAGGCTAAGTATCCTTTTTTAAATCTACGTGAGTGGCCATAAGCTTTACTGTTAAACATGGTTTGATGTTCAGACTCCAGCATTCATTGGTGACTTTCATGAGAATTACAGTGGATGATTTAAAATATGTAAAGCAAGGGTGCCTGGGTGGCTCAGTCAGTTAAGCATCTGACTACTGACTTTGGCTCAGGTTGTGATCTCAGGGTCATGGGATCAAGCCCCACGTGGGGCTCCACGCTCAGCACAGTCTGCTTAAGATTCTCCTTCTTCCTCTCCCTCTGCCCCTCCCCCCACTCCCACACACTCTCTCTCTGTCTCTCTCTCTTTCTAAAATAAATAAATAAATTGTAATAAATAAACAAATAAATAAATAAAATATGTAAAGTAATCAAAGAGTACCTCACCTAGTAGTGATAAATCATAGCTGATACTATGATAATTACCATTGCCATTATCTTTACCACTTTTATTATTAGTGAGTTTCTGTGCAAATTATTTCACTTCTTTGAAACCCAGTTTCATCATCAGTAAAATGAGAAATCATATTCATACTTGCAAATGAGGGAATAAGGTCCACCTCAAAAAATCGTTGTAAAGATTAGACGGGAATATTTTCAAAAAGTACTTGACTTGGGGTGTTACAATTGTTCAGTAAAATCTTTTGAATCCTGTGCAGCTGAATGTATGTTTTCCTCCAGAAGAATATTTCTGGATTCTTCACCAGCATGGTTTCTACATTTCTGTTATCCTTGTAAAATACAACTCCAAGACTTGAATACAATATTTCAAAGTCTGCCTGACGTTGCTATTGCTCACACTTAACTGTATGTTTTTCCCAGTGTAATTTCACGCCACATTTAGCAGCTACATTGCATCACGGTTTCATACTGAATTAGTGCTCAATTAGAAAACTACCAAGTCTTTTTCTTTCTTTCTCATGAACTTCTTAAATCTCTACTTTACCTGACATTTGCTTAAGCTATTACAAAGAAAATCTTACAGAAGATTGTACTGTGATAAAGTGGACAAATTATCTTTACCACAGGAAGTTAATTGATTATACATGAAGTCGGTACTTGTGTTTGACCAGAATTAACACCTAATTATGATGTAGACTATCTTTGGCCATTCTCATCCTTAGTGGTCATTATTAATCACTTCATTCACAAAGCTAATTCATCTCTTACTGTTAGATGTTAAGGTCATGTGGCTACCTATCTGATCCTTTCTTCTGGATACACCTTACCACTCACTATAAGTAATACCTTAGACTAAACTGTGAACTTGAAGATAACTTTTGAAAATGTACATCTAAAAGCACCTTATGAATAAAAAGAATGAAGTTTCTTAAAACAGTTTGAAATAAACATTTAGGTTATGATTAAATTAATACTTATAAAATGGAAATATATACTATGGAAACATTATGGTTGGTGCTGTTTTATCTGTATTTAGACTTCTAGGTGTTAATATAAGTTCCAAAATTCACTAGTTTCCCTGTACTTCAATTTACTAATTTGTGATATTAGGATAATAGTAGTACCTCCTTCTTAGAATTCTTATCATGAGTAAATAATACAAAGCATCCAAAGTTTTTATAAGAGTGCTTAGTATGGGGTGCCTGGGTGGCTCAGTTGGTTAAGCGACTGCCTTTGGCTCAGGTCATGATCCTGGAGTCCCAGGATCGAGTCCCGCATCCGGTTCCCTGCTGGGCGAGGAGCCTGCTTCTCCCTCTAACCCTCCCCCCTCTCATGTACTCTCTCTCTCTCTCATTCTCACTCTCTCAAAATAAATAAATAAATCTTTAAAAAAAAAAGAGTGCTTAGTATGCACTAAATGTTAGTTACCATTACTAAAACAGGTATAATTATTTATTATTTCATATTTAAAATATTATACATCCATTATGCTTTGCATGGTTTTCAAATATTCAGTTGCATTCTTTTCTTCTTAATATATCACTATAACTTAAGATTGAAGAAGTTTCAGTAATATTTCCACTGGCAATTTTTAAAAATAAGTTCTTTTGAATGCTCTATAAAGTTACTGAAACTAGCATTGCATACTCTAAGGAATATTTGTAATTTCTAGGTCAGAAAAAAAATTAAGAAAAGGCTTAGTCCCCATAGTTATTCTTATATAACCTTTCCATCTTTCAACAACTTTGATCTGTCATGCATCAATTTGCTTTGAAGGAAGAGGAAAAGGTTCTGCATTTTACAAGGAGAACATATCAACACTTATATTTAATTTACAAAGTGAAGCTTTAAATATTTTTAAATGGAACCAAGATGCAATCTGACTGAAAATGCATCTTCTGACATTTCACTTTCTTCACATGCACGTTCATCATGATGATGGGTGGCTTGCTTAAAATGATAATTAATTTGGATTTCAATTGGAGAAAATATATGCTAACTTCACTAAAAGTACCAGTTATATGTTCTCTAGTCCTCTTCCCCGATTCCTTTATACTTTACCAAGTACATGAAATTTTCTGACCAGAAACTTAGCACTGCATAGACAAAAAGCTCTCATCAACTATGAAATAAGGTGGTAGTGGTTTAGAGTTCCCCTCCACAGTCTTCCTGTCCATGTTACCTAAATATACACAGGACAGATAATAAAATTAATTTAGATTTCCATCATTTTGTGAGAAATTTTAAAAGCTGCCTTGTTATTCTCAACTTTGAAATCTTTTCTCATATCTAAAGTAATAAGAGAATGGGGATTTTCCCCAAGGATAGCAGCCCAAATTTGAATGATCATTGTTGTCCCCAGTATACGTTCAATAAACATGATTAGAAAGAAAGATATTTGAACAGACGAGATCATCTATATGAATATACTTGAATTTGTAGTCATGCTAATAGAATCTTGTTTCTTTGGTGACAATCTTGCAGGTCTTTGCCCTTTCTTTTTTTCTTCCTTTCTTTCTTCCTTCCTTTCTTTTATTCTTGCCTCTCTTTCATTCTTTTTAAATAGGCAGGGTCTGCTGCCTTTTTCCTACTAGTGCTTTGTTTTTGCTAGAAAGTTACTAGGGAAATAAGTGTAATTCTATAATCTCTAGCATGTATATCATTGGTAATATGTATATAGCTGACATCTGGGGTCTACTTACACACAGTTACTCTAGCCCCCTGAATATAAGATATTCACAATATTGTCACAATTTGCCCATGGCTTTATGCTAAAACCCAGAGATGTAGCACATATACTACATGGCAAGTGTAATGGTTGCTATTGGTCCTCTGTCCCACTCTCCTTCTCCTTGCTGCAGTGAGAATTGGCTTATACCAAATCACAGCTTCCCCCTTTTAAGGAAAATTGCCCTTGGCCAAATGGAAGCTGCTTGCCCAGAAAACTACAGTCCTCTCCACTCCATCCACAACTTTTCTGTAGACTTGCTTTGTACAGAGATACAGGAGACTGGTTCCTGTCTCAGGTAGGATTATATCTGAGGTACTGTTGGGCTCCTGAGATGACATTGTTGCTCTCGTATTTTACTTGTCTAAACCTGGTGTCACTCATAGCCCTTCTACCGAGAGCACTCCATTGGTAATACACATGAACAAAAGTCCTTTTCTCAGGTTCTGCTCTAGTAAATCCAACTTGAAATAGGAAGGGTCAAGACTGTTCCTCCATTCTGATTATTGAAATATATCCAGCTTAGGCTCACTATCATTTTGCTCTTTTTACATCTTATTTTTATTTACAGATGTCCAATCACTTATTCACACTGAAGGTTTTGAAATTACCTAATATTCTAAAAGGGTAATTTTAAAACTTCTTTTACATACACATTTCATTTCCTTTGTCTCTGACCACAATTAACACACTCTAAAATGAACAAATCATTTAATAATAGGTGAAATTCACTTTTGAAGGACAAATACAAATAACTTACATATAAATAGAAAGGAATTTTTTCTAAAAACTTAGGATTTTTTTTTCCTTAAGGATAAAACATGGAGACTAAAATAATCAAGAAAGCAGGGACTTATCATGATAGATATTGTCTACAATGAAGGCAGTAGGTTTACAACAAATTCCCACTAGTGGCATTTTCCTACTCCAAGTTCCACACAAGAACTCTTGGATCCTGGAATTAAACCTGCTTATTGGAAACTCACTATTGGCATGATTCCCAGAATGGGCCTGGAGTAGATCTGAAGTATGGCTGATGGGGAGAGAAACAATCTTAAGCATGAAGAAGGGACCCAGTAATTTTAGTCTGGCTTTATGGTTCTTTAGTTACATATAGGTCATGGCTCCATATTATACAACTTCAGGATGTATCATTTATAAAGAAGCAACATGGAGTTTAGTGGAGTTATTATAGAAACACAGAAATCCTAGCCAGGACTTTTCAGGTCACAGTGGTTTGCAAGAGACAGAGACCAGGAGGTTTGGGCCATAACTTGTGTGCACTGTAAATTAAAATAATTTATACAGTTCTAGTAAACAAATAATTTTTTTAAATTGAAAGAACATGTTTTTACCAAAAATAGCAATTTAACACTATTTGCTTTTTTACAATCATGTGGATACAAAAATAAGTAAAGGAAATTTGTCAGCTAAAGAACAAACAAAAAAAAAAACATAGGATAAATGAAATGCGAACCTGATTTCAGCCTAAATTTGTAAGATCTTGAGCAGGTCAAGTTTTATTCCTAATAGTTAATTTTATCATTATAAAATGAAAGACTTATAGTTAAATATATAGGCAGAACACATGCACTTATCTACAATGCCTCCCTAATCTCCATTAAAATATCACTAAAAAAATGAACCCCACCATATTCTCCAACAAAAATAAGATTCCACAAGGACAAAGAGAATAGGAAAAGATAGTAGCCTACAAGGAATGTCATTAAAACTTTGGTAGCTGGAACACATGAATAAGCAGCAACTAAGCAGACCACAAAAAGTTGTAAATAAAGCCTGAGAGGTAAGGGTATTAGAGTCAAAAAGAAAGCAAGTTGGAAAAGCTCAGGAAATGAGGATACTAGACATCCTGTTGACTACAAATACAGTTAAATGTCCTGGTTTCTTCCTCAGTTCAGCCCATTCTTATCCTAAGCCTATAGCCTATAGAGATTGAAACTGGCTTTCTCTAGTTTTGAGGCATAAATAAATAAATAAATAAATAAATAATAAATAAATAAAATCCCTGGGGGCAGAGAATCGGTACTATAACTAAAATCTAAGAGAATACATACAAGTACATGTAGTAAATGTTAAGGCCTTTATAATCTCCTGCAGTTGTTGTAGAGTACTTGGGAGTCCATATTTATACCACCTGGGCAGGAGATTGAATGATTCCTGTGTAGAAATTGACTAACCCAAGAGAAAAGATTTAGAGATACTTATATTGCCTTCCTACCCCATCTACTGCAGTGGGACCACCAGGTTTTCAACTGATCCAGTTAAATGGAGTTCAGCAGTAGATAAGCATGAACATGAAGACAAAGTTTTTAATTAGATTTTCAGTGCTTTGCTCTTGAAAACATCTGAAAATAATGATATCAAAAAAGGGCAGTCATCAAATCTGTGAAAAAAAAGAGCCTGCATCCTTGAAGAAACCAGTAGACAAAAAAGAAAGAATATTTGTGGGGGAGAAAGAGACTATAATTATTTGGAAATAGGAGAAAAATGTGATGGCAATTTAATATTCAAGAGAACTTGTATTCCAGGAAATTAATCTAGTAAGTATGAATACTCAAGTAAGAGGAAAAATAAAGGAAATGACTATATTATCCATCTTGAAATTTCAACATCCAAATAATAGGAGTTAAAAGAAAAATAAAAGAGAGGGCTTGAAATGAAGGAACATGCTAGAAATTAATAACAAAATTGGACACAAATAGCCACCAAATTGAGGCGCTGAGCTGAATAAAAGGAAGACATAGAATTAGGAAAGAGGGTGCCTGGGTGGCTCAGTTGGTTAAGCGACTGCTTTCGGCTCAGGTCATGATCCTGGAGTCCCGGGATCGAGTCCCGCATCGGGCTCCCTGCTCAGCGAGGAGTCTGCTTCTCCCTCTGACCCTCCCCCCCTCATGCTCTCTATCTCTCATTCTCTCTCTCAAATAAATAAAATAAAAAATATTAAAAAAAAAAAGAATTAGGAAAGAAAGCTGAATTGAATGGGAATTCTCAAGAGTATTAGGAAATTCCCAGGATGATCAGGTGCAGCTGGCTTAGAGAACAACCAGCCCAGATTGAAGCAGGATGACAAAGGACTTCTGGACACGTAATTCCAAACAGAAATACAAATGAAGTTGATGGAATATGTGATGTGTTTGACTTTCCTCAATTTTCTAGTAGAATATGAAGATAAATGAATTATGAAGAATATGATGACAGGTATGAAGGAAATTAAGCATTAAGTACATGAAACAAACTATTCTTAATTCCAGGGAAATCAACAGCAAAAAAAAAAAAAGACAGTAAATTTAATCATAGCGCAGTACATAGTTCAGCTATACTTAGTTTGAGTTTATAACAATATAAACACAATGTTAATTTAACAAACAAACAAACAAAAACTATATTGGGATGATGACATGCAAACATATTACACCTAACCATGCATAGAGGTGGGCAGGGAGATGAGGGAGAAATGTAAGAGGACAGAATGTTCTTTTTCTTAAGAGATAAGTCAATACATAATGTCTAAAACTGAAATATTAAGATATATGAATGTTACTTAAAAATGTGTAGATAAATCACAGAAGAAAGACTTACAATATTGAAAGTTGTTGTCTCTTAAGAGGAATATTGGAAGAAGAGGCTTGGTCTAGGGACTGGAGATGTCATCCCAACTTAATTGTGCAACTTGAATTTTTAAAGTACAGATATTTCTTTGATAAAATATTAATGTCCTTTACAATGTCAAAAACTTAACTTTTAAAATATAACTTATACTATAAAGAAGACTAGGAAAAATATAGTGGTCTCTGCCTAGATCTTTGCCACTCACTATGAGTTGTCCTAATTTGCATTCTCACCCTCAGGAAGGAGTAATTTAACTGCATTTGTATATGTGCCATCAAATGAAATTCAAATTTCTTGTCTTATAACCAAAGATAGGAGTTCAAATGCAGGGTTGTTAAGTCTAGGGTTAGAAAATAAGCAGAATACAAATATAGAAACCTTCAATAATACTGCTTAAAAAATAGACACAGTTCTTAGGTGGCAGTGACTAGAAAATATATATGGGACATTCCTAAAAAAAGTCTTCCTTCTGAGGAGAGCAAAAATAATATTTCTAAAGAAAAGGAATGAATTTTAGAATATTGGTCAGGACTAAGATTCTGTTTCAGTGAGTACATAAGTAGAAAATCTAGTCAGTTTGCTGAAGGGTAAAATACATAGATGAAGTTAAGGTTCATGAAGGATTTCTTGGGTTAGGTCAGGCTCCTGGACTGAGTTAGGAATTTGCATTATCTGTGACAGAGCAGATGTCTTTCACAATGAGATAATGTCAGTGAGCAATGCTCAAACATTACAAAAGTAAAATGACAGTTGCAAGACTGAGGATTCTTATCTGTAGGCTCAGAGATCTTTAGGGAGATGACATCCAGTATCTTAGATTGCTCTCAAGAAAAGCTACCCTAATAGTGTGTGAAGTGAGATTTAAAATTTGTTATCTTTAGAGCACAGGATTCTTCTACTGGTCTTCCTGTCTCAGCAGAAATCTCAAGAGGTTTAGTGTAACTTGAAACAAGGTAATGAGCCTACTCCCCCTTCCAAGAGTTGGGTTACCATTTGGCAAGTAGATCATGACACGCATTTTGCTTGGGGTCTGCTTTGGCAGTCTACATCCTCCTAAGAGCTGGAAGGCTGACCAAAGGGAATCTGATATAAATAAACATCGTATTTCAGAATATTATAATTATAAACTAGAAACAAAGAGGAAATTCCAGTTGAAGACTACAGAAAACGCTCCAGTCAACTGATAACCATTTACAAATCCTACATTTAAACAAAATTAAAAAAGGTCGATCTTTGGATGTAAGATTTCAGAGGATTGAAATAACAATTGTTTAAGTGCATTATTTAATTTGTCTTTAAAATATATTATTAATACATTTTAGACAAAAGCAAAAATATATGAGACTAGGGTTTTTTCTCTTCCATCTATGTATGACATGAAATGAATGCATTGATTTTGTGTAAATACATGGAGATGCACTAAAGATTTATATAATTTTCTATAGGTACATTATACCTCAATAAAATGTTTTTATTTAAAGGTTAAAAAAAATATTGTTAGAGATGAGTTTTTAATAAGACAAATTTGCATGTCACACCTATTTTTTTGGCTAGAGAAGGGCAAGTCACCTAGTTAATGATATTCTACCAGCCAGCTTCCAGTGGGGACGAGGTAATTTGCCCAGGAGGAAATTACAGTGCTGTCAAAAAGAACATCATTATGTGGCATCAATGACAAACAAACAAACAAGAACAAATAATCACTATATGGAAAAAAACCACTTATATTCAGTGTTTACCACTGAAAATGCCACTCATGTCCTTCCTGAAAATGTATTACAATTAAAGAAAGAGTTAATTGAAACTAATAACTCTAAAGAGTATAGAAGTCATTCTGAAACCATTCAGAGTAGTTAAGTATTTGTTATGTATGTATGACTAATAATGTCTGAGAAAAAAATCATTTTAGATGGTCATTAGAGATCGAATGCAGATAAAGGAAATGGAAGACAGTACCAAAGCCCAAATAGTCCATAGGGAAGGGGAATAGACATCATGGAATTCCTGATTTAACAAGCAGAACAATAAAGGTGAAAAAATGTTTGTTAAAATACTAATATATTCAAACAAAAGGTTTTTTAAAGATTCCTTGGAATTTTCCAGAATAAAAGCAAAATGTTGAGACATGGCTAATAGAGGGGAGAGAGAGAAAAGAGAATTATTCTAGCTCTTCAAATCAAACAAATAGGAATTCCAGAAAGAAGAAGAAAAAAAGAGAGGAAAATAAACATTTTTTTTTTCAAATTTGAGAACAAAAAGAAGTCATAAGTTTTCAACCACAATGCCTCAATGTGTCCCAAATAGTACCTGGGTTTGCTGTTCAGAACATCAGCCTTTTGAGATGCCTTTCTTAAAATTTCAGTCTACTTCTAGTGCCTGGAAATTGCTGGGCCCTGAGCAGGATGAGCAGGATGATTCAGCCAGGACTACGACCCAGATCCATCTGCCTTGGACCCCAAGGAGGATAGTCTCTGACCCCTTTCCCAAGCCCACTTACACATAGGTGATAGACTCAAGCAGCTCTGAAGACTTAATGTCAGTGTGACCAGTGTGGTCAGTAAGGTACTTCTGTGGGCTCGCATGACATTGGATCACTGGGATGGCACTATCCTGGTGATTTGGAGTGACTCTCATGCAAGTCAGAAACAAAAGGATATTCAGGATTCTGGACTACTGGTGGTCCACTACTGACACTTGGACTTGAGCCACATGTGTGAGCTGTGATTCAGCTCTGTTCCATTTGTATTCCAGCCACATTACTGCCTCTAGTCTATAGCACCAGAAGGTTGCAGGGACAGTTGCAGGCATCCTTTATCCTGTGCCTTCCCTAACCTGCCATTGGAACCCAGGGAAGTCACCCCAACCCCTGCAGCAGGTGCCTTGTCAGTATCAGACTTCCCTCCAGTGATGGCTGGCTTTATCTATTCTGAAGTCTTTGAGACCCTGTAACACTCAGCAATGATGGACGTCCTCTCTTTTCCTTTTGTACATGGGGTAGTGTGGTGACAGCGTGATCTACTGGGTAAATATTAAGCCATGCTGGACAAGGGATGGACAGTCATTGTGAAAATGGGACTGCTTTACTGGATCTGTCAATGGGCCCCTAGCTTTTCCTTTCCAGAGGTGGCTCAGCATTGATGGATTGTACTCTAGGAATGTAATGATCACAAGCTGAGTTCAAGATGACATGGCTAGAAAATGTGCTGTTAAGATTTATGTTGTAAAAATCTATACTGTAAATTTAACATAACAATCTTTCTCTCTTTCCTTCCTTCCCACTCTCCCTCTTTTCATCCCTCTCCATCTTTAATTACATTTTACAACAATAAATAAAGTCTTCCGGGCATGAGATAACTGTGTAAAATTAATTAACTTTATTAATAAAACTAAACTTATATTAAAAAAATGAAAGCTTTAAGTGGTGAGAACTTAATGTAGAAAATTGGAAAAGGTGAAGTTGGAGAGGTGCATAACAATTTGGATACAGATGGGTCAGCTAGGGATAGGACATTTTTTGGTAGATTAGATTCCTCCCCTCGCCAACTCTAAGATGCAGAAATCGCCTATTAAATGGAATTTTATATACACACACATATATAAGATGGAAAAGATTACTTGCTCAAAGGCAAAGGGGAAATATTGCATAGTTTCTGGGAGATTTCTCAGGTATTTCAAGGTCTTAAAGATGACAAAAAAGCTTGCTATGAGAAAGGAAAATGTTTAACTATGTTCATATTAATATATTTATGCTTATTTGAACAAATAATATTTCTCCTTTTTACCAAAGACTGAACAACAGTTTTGGAAATATTATGTAAATAATGGGAACAAGTAAAATAAACCATTTGCTACATGTAAGACATTTACTGTAGGTAGATTACCCTGGGTAGTCTAGATAAGAGGCCAGCATGATGGGTAACAGGTGATTATTGCAATAATCTAGGGCAGAGAGAATGAGTTTTCAATCTCTGACATTGGTCATAGGAATGGAAAAAGGAAGAATGGGTTCCAGTAAAGTGTAATTCAGTGGTGCACTGGACGTGAGGTGTGAAGAAGAGTGGGATTTTGGATAGGTCTAAAGTTTCTAGACTGGCTGATTATTCTTGTCACCGAGATAAGGAACAAGAATACTCCTGATTCTCTTTTGCCCACTACACAGCTACTCGTACCAACTCTCAAACTTAGGTGAAATTTGAAATGAGTTGTATATTCCGTCCAGCCAGAACTGGTGGCATTCCGGCTAACAGAAGAAACTAATACGAGTTTGTTCTTTGGGAGTAGGGTTAAGGATGGAGCAGGTGGAATGAGAAAGAGCACTTTTTAAAGTCATATTATTTAGTCTCTTTCATATGCAAGTATTACTATGAAAAATTTAATATAAAATAAAAAGAAAATAAAATGAGGATACGATTTTCTATTTTATTCCACTTTTAATTCATTTACCATTATTCTAACCAAAATGCATATTATATGTGTAAGCAGTAAATAAAGAATGCATTAACTAGAAGTTTTTTTATGCTTGGGAATTATTCTAAACATGGCCAGATTCACATAAAAAACTATAGCCAAATAAATTTTGTAGAACATACCCTAGGATAGGTTTGAAGATGTGTGACCACATAGGGAAAAAAATACTAGATGAGAACAAGTGAACTTGCTATTTTTTGTGTGGGATGTTGTGTTGGATCCACAGAGAAATATTTATGGAGAAAAAAAATACTTTCAAATTTGTTGACGAATTTTTCAGCTTCCAAGAGTCTGTGCCATTGATGTTCCACATTTCAAAGATTAAATACCAAATGTTTAATGTATGAAAAATTTAACAGCTATAAATTATTTTACATTAACATCTATTCAAAAAGGCAGTACTAGATTATCCTAGGTGTAGGGAGGTCCCTTCTGTCTGTTTCTGGTAATAAGACTTTAATAACAGAGTTTTGGGGATTTTTTATATTGATGTTCAGAGATCTGAAAATTCTGACATATCAGTTTAATTATTTGTAAAAGTGCATCTTTCCAGAAATGTGCCTTGTCACAGACACTGTATACACCCATGTACAAGTCTACACATAGACACACACTGATTAGTTACAATAAGCAGAAACTACACCCTTGAAGGCAAAGATTTTCATGTCATCTCTTAAAACAGCAGTTTTCAGATCAACTTTGGGGTTAGAAGACAATCCACAGTTTTTATTTTTTATACAACTGACTAACAAAAGGGTTTCAGGTTGATTTAATCTGTAACTGATAGTAGTTCAGAGATTCCTGGGATAAAATAAACAGAATTGAATGCAAAAGGAAAACAGTGTAGATTATTAGTTTAAAAGTTAAAAAAAAAAAATCAGGATACATTCCTCTGCACTAAAAAAAAAAAAAAAAAAAAAAAGGAAAGGAAAATCAGTTACTTCAATGTCTAATCATGAGGAAAAGATATTGCTAGTTTCCTTAGCAACCATGTCCTGAGTATTCTTCATTCATTTCTTTTCTACCAGAATCCGCCTCATTATGGTGAAAAGAAATTCAGTGTCACATCAATGAAAACTCTAATATTTATAGATCCAAATACATTTTTCTGTCTAGGGTGACTAAGTAAAGATGCTGAAATCCAGCAGAGGCTTGAACAAGAAAACTTAATTTAAATGTGAGAAGAACTGAAGTTTCTCTTGAATTTTACTTATGTATGCAGCATCCATTATTTGAGCATCCAAGAGAGATGTTTTTTTCATCTGCTTTGACAGGCTCAGCTCTTTGGAGAGTTTATTTTATCTCCTCTAGTCAGAAGTTGATTTCAGTGGCACTTCTGGCACAAAGTTAAAAGTCAAAATACAAAAGAACTAGCGTATTTATTCTTGTCTGGCAAAGATAAGATTTATTCTATATGGTGTGAAAACACTGACAAATGATCTGGTTGATACTGAACCTTCAAAATACTTGCGCAGTATATTTTCTAGTGGGAAAAAAACGTGTTAACATAATTGACTATAAGTTGTGTTTCCTGTGATTACTTATAAAAATATAAATTTCAGTTACAGCTCTTTTATATAATTTGACAACACTGCCGTTTTGGTTGCTCCATTGATAGATTTCTTGATCACAAGTTGTGAAGAAGTTATTTTTTTTTGAAGTCCAGTTTTAACTTCCCCAGCTTTGTCATGTACTGAATCGTATAGTTCAAGTGTGTCATCTTAATGCATTTAGTTGTGCCTTTCTCACACATGTGAGAATGTGTCTCATATTCTGCATTTATTCCATGTCACTATGGATCCTCTATATTTTCATAGGACCTTCTGCATTTTTCTCCATAATTAACAATTTCTTTTTCTGTATTAATTGATCTAATGTCTTTCATCCTCAGAAGACTCTAGGTTTCATGCAGGGCACACAACTCTTTCATTTTATGCTATATCCCAGTACCCCACATAAGGTCTAACACACAGGAGGGCTCAGTCAATATATAATGAATGGAGGAATGAAAAATGAGCCAGCAAAAATTTTACTTTTTATGATTGTTCCTTTTTTAACCAAATTCCACTGATTATACTGATACCATTGTCTTTGTATTCAGACTATATAAGCATTACAACTTGTATAAAGGCATAAGGAGATGTGTATATATAGCTAGAGGATATTTCCATCGAGTTCATGGCTTGTTATTGTTTAAAGATACAATACAATATGGAACATATCACAGAGTTTGCTGATCGGAAGAAAAAAAAATAAACTTATCCTGGAATTGACAACATTTTCAGGAAAGGAGAAATAGAAGAAACAAAAGTAAGAGAGGAAAAAAGATCAAAAGTATCCAGTATCTTTTCTTCCTATTTCCTCCCATGAAGGCTAGGAATTTTTTTTTTTAAGATTTTTATTTATTTATTTAACAGAGATAGAGCACAGGTAGGCAGAGCGACAGGCAGAGGGAGAGGGAGAAGCAGGCTTCCCGCTAACCAGGGAGCTCAATGTGGGGTTCAATCCCAGGACCCTGGGATCATGACCTGAGCCAAAGGCAAACGCTCAACGACCAAACCACCCACGCAACCCAAAGGCTAGAAATAATAAAGTAGATCTAATAATAAAGTCTGGAGTCAAGCAATTAAATAAATAAGTATATGGTTCACCTGATATGTGGAGATTTTACTCATTCATTATAAAGCACCAAATGTGTGACTGGCATTTTCCTAGTTACTTTGTTTATAGCAGCAAACAAACAAAAAAACTCTTTATTCTCAAGATTATATTCTAGTACAATCACAGACTACATATTTTTTTAAATATATAAAGAAAATACAGAAGAATGAGACCAATAGAGAGTGGCTGAGATTAGCGATTATTTTATAAAAAGTCATCAAAAAACATCACTGGTAAAATGTCATTTCAGCAGAGAACTCAAGAGGCAAAGAACTGAACAGGCAGATATCCAAGGAAAGGTTTCCAGACATAGGGAATAACAAAGTAAAATTCTAACTCATTTTCCTTTTTTGGGGGATCACAGGCCTATACTACCTGCTATCCAATGTCTGAAAACTTAAAAACTATTCTTTTATATATTTGTTCTGGTGCTTTTGTTTGTTTTTCAATAGATTGAGTTTAAGTTTAGACCCTGTTACTCCATTGTGCCTAAAAGCAGAAATTTACCATTTATTTTTAATTTTTCCCAGAATACCTTCTTTCGTGCCCTTCACACTGATGTACTAACTGAAGACAGACCAACTTCTCCAGAGAAGATTTTCTGAATATCAAGTGAATAAGTATTTTCTGAACAGAGTTTGGGAAAAGGCTAAGTAGGATCATAGAATCCTTCAAACAGGAATTAAAAATAGAGAGTTCTAATTTAGTCTGAAGAATGCCTATGAGCCTGAGAAATTCAACCAACAAATACTGATTATATGATTTGTGCCAAAAGTACTAAACTAAAGAGTATGAACAAATTATAGGTGAAATACCTTCTGGTTTCATGAAATATATATATATGTACATGTACATACATATATAATACAGATTTATAGATACATATATAAGAATTTTTTTATATTTTTCAAAATATTTCTAAGATTGTAAAAGTTTCAACCACCGTTTTGAAGATGAATTTTTCTTGTATTGAGAAGCAAGAACTAAGAAAAGAATAGAAAAATGTGGGGGTTGGGAGGAAGGAATTATAAGTGGAAAAGGATGTATTACCAGATCCTTGCATCAACAGTTCTTTTCTCTGCCTCAGTAGATGCAATCTGAATGGGAAAACAGTTTTCATTTCCTAGTTATTTTCACCACCTAGCTGCTGGTATAAATTATTTAATTTATTTTAATAGTTGTGTACATGCTGAGCATGACCTATAAGCTGATATGCTTGAATCATATTTGTGAACAGTATTCCATGCACTTTGATTTGTTTCAAATGATATTTCAAAAGCCCAATACACATATTAAAAATAAACTCATACTCATTGGGAAAGTGTGTGTCTATTTGGTGACATCATTAAAAAATCACTGTAAGAATAAAACATATATTTTATAGTATGTATCATTTTTAATTATAAATAATTATGGTAATCAAAATAGAAAGGTTATCATTGAAAATTTGAAATATTTTCTTTAGAATTCATAGTCTTTATTTAAAAAATAATTGAGACAGGGGCACCTGAGTGGCTCAGTCGTTAAGCGTCTGCCTTCGGCTCAGGTCGTGATCCCAGGGTCCTGGGATTGAGTCCCACATCGGGCTCCCTGCTCAGCGGGAAGCCTCTTTCTCCCTCCTCCACTCCCCCTGCTTGTGTTCCCCCTCTCGCTGTGTCTCTCTCTGTCAAATAAATAAATTAAATTTTTTAAAAAAATTGAGACAATGTGAAATATTAAAAGCATTCATTTTACCATTATTTATTGGGAACCTACACTTCTATAGACTTCTCCATGCCAGGATACAAATATGAAGAAGAGAATGGTTCTCTGCTGATGAATGAACACAGTTTGAACTGCCTGAGATGTGTATAAATACTATCAAAAAGAATGAAATGAGCAGGATCAGGATAAAGTACAGAGAAAGGGCAAATAAACATAGCTACAGTTAGTGGAGTAAATATCAACTAAATATAAATAGGCATATACAAATTTTTCAGGCAGAGATGGGAGGAGGATGGATACAAGGAAATGTAGTCCATAGGAAACCCTCCAAGCAAGGCACAGCATGTCAAGGGGTTACTAAAATTGGTTATTTATGGTTGAAACAAAGAAGGAGTTTATAAGATAGTACTAGATAAAAAGGCAGGAAAGACCACATCATAAAGAGCCTTGCCAATTTCTCAAATGTAGAAAAGGTGTTCAAAGCTTTTTGGTAGTCACAAAACATGGCCAAGAGCTTTGTACTAAGGTCTTCAAATTCTAACCAAAGACTTTTAATGGGTTGACAATAAGGGATTTTAAGTAATGGAGGATATTGATTACATAAATTTTTAAAATATTGTCACTAGCTCCGGTGTGAGAGCTAAGTCTAGGATGAAGAGAGTGGGGAACTGGGAACTGATAGCCCAGGCTAGAGAGAACAAATAGAAAGAAGGTTGATGTAGTAATCCCAGCAGGAAATCATGAAGTCTTAATTAAAGCAATGGTATTGGGAAGGGAAAAGTGGCAGGATTTCAGAAATATTGAAAGGTAAAATGCAAATTGGGGTGCTACAATAAAATAAATGAGAGGCAATGAGCCAGGGCAGACAAAAGCCATGTGATTTGGCATGTTATAAAATTGATTACCAAATTTCAAGGTTTGCCTAAGATCAGGTCCAATTTGAATGTATTTTTTTCCTAAAACATTTTTCTCATTTCTTCATCTAGCAAAATCTGATTCGTGACATAGGTTTTAGTTCAAATATTATATCTAATTTGAGCTTTTCTTGAATACAATAGCCTATATTAGGTATCCTTGTATGCATGTCTCTGTTATTTTTTTCTGAAAATTAAGCATAATAATTATTCCTTTCCAATTTTTTTTCTCCTCCTCCCTGGAATATAAGATCCATAAGTGATAGAGCTTCATCTATATCATTTCACCTAGATGCCCTTGCTGCTAACAGCAATTTGAGCATTAATGCTGTGCTAAATATTTGTAAAAGAAACAATTTTTTAAAAAAGAAATGAACAAACATGGATATTATAAATGTGTAAATATTATGTACTATGCTTTTTAAATTTAAGAAGCAAAATCTACACTTTCTGTGACTTAAATCTCAAGAATAAATTCCTACAATATATACTTCTAGACAACACTAAAAGGACATTTTGGACTTCTATGCTCATGATATATGTGATTTCTTTAATCGTGTTTCCCCTGTGAGTTATATTACTTGCTCTATAGAGTGTGGGGGCAGCCATTTTGCTTCTCAGAGCAGTGCAAGTGTTAGTTTTGATATGTGGTTTAGTCCTTAGCTATCTTTAAGATCATTTTTCTTCACATATGCAGTTATAACCTTTGAGAATTTCTAAAGCATTTCTAATCTAATATATCCTGATTTAGAGAGCTGAGAGCTGAATGAAAAGTATTCAAGGAGAAAGATGCTTACCATAATATGATTCTTAGCTCAAAAATTCATTCATCCATAGCTTTAAAAGGACCCAAGACAACCGACCTTCAGGTCAGGGGAGCAAGTCACATATTATAGAGAAGGACGATCTGAGCCTATAAATAATTTCCTGCAGTTTATCATTTCTCTTTAAAGAAATAATAGCTTTAAAATGTAGTAACTGTGGACCCAAAGGAAATATTTTTTTTGGATCGTTTTACTATAATAGTTTTTAAAAGGCCCAGAGAGTAATGGAAAGTAGATAGCACTCCCCCTCTTGCTTTGGCCCTTATCTGTCTATTGAATTGATAGTTAAGCAAACCTAGCCAGTTTGTTTTGTAACAAATGATTAGAAATCTGAGGAGCTTTCAGTGGCATAAGATGTGGTGGGTTTCTTTCTCTGTCACTCTAACCCCACAAAAGAATTTATTTTTTTATCAATTTTAACTATGTTGATAAGACAAAATAAGCAGAATCACAGAGTTGTTTTTCTTTGGAGTATTGACTAAAATACCCAGATATTCAGCTATTTAAAAGAGTTTGGATTAAAAAACAAAACCATGTGTGCATAATGTTTACATTTGAAAAACATGGGCTCTAATCCTGATTTTATTCCTACCTGGCTGTGAAACTTGAAAAAATAAAATCAGTCTCTGAACATTACATTTTTCCAGGTACAACTGATAGGGAAAAGTCTGTGTTCTAAGATGGCCGACAGAGCCAGCAAGGGAGTCCCAGTCCCTGCCCTGGGGCTCTTCTCCCATGTACCCCCCAGGGTTCATCTCCCTGCTCCATTTCCCTCCCATACCAAGTATGCAGAAGTAGAAGTGTATAAATGACCCCCTCTCTCTGTGCTCGGGGCTCAGACCTTTGGAGATCATTCTCCTCTGAGCCCGCTGGTGTTAAACAAACCTCCTGTCCTCCAAGATCTCTGAGTGCTGCTTGGTTCTTCAGTCCAGGTTCAGTAACACAATGAGAATGGTTTATTTGATGACTCCAAATCAGTTTACTCTCTCTAGTACTTAGTTACAAGAAACAAGATCTGATCTAGTTTAGCATAAGAAGAAACATTGAAAGATATTATGTAGTACAACTTATCTCCAGGAAGAAATGAGATTTGACCTCAACCCTGCCCATCCAGGAATACTCCATTGCAAACCCAAACCATTTTTGCTGCAGCTACTGAGAGCAGCCCTCAGGAGTGGGATCAAATGGCACTGGTTCTGCCTCTGCCACTCCTGTCTTGAAAGACAGGTCTCGGGCCCTACCCTTGTTGGAAGGAACCCCCACTTCTGATTCAAAATCCCACCCACCAGCTTGATACAAGGAGCCAGGCAACATGCTTATGATCTAGCAACAAGAGAAGCCTAGGAAGTATTTTCTGGCATCTGTTTCAGAAAGCATGGATGCAGGTCACTCTTTCCACAAATGTAGAATAGGTACTTGAAAGTTTTTGATGATTACAAAACACAAAGTGAAGCTTCCCTGGACCCCTTCAGTCCTTAAATGAGGGATATCCAAAGGGGAAAGGAAACTTTTATATGTAATTAATTAAATATTTTACTTTACATAGAGCTGAATTTCCATCTTGGAAATGCAGTTTTGACTAACACATTATCGATAAGAAAAGGGTATTGAGATTTCTTTTTACACAAGGCCCTTGGTTAGGAATCAGAGTTTACAAAGAGGTCCTCATGCTTCTCCACACATTTTGCTAACTGAAGACTTGACAGTAACAACACAATAAATTGAAAAGAAAAACAACTAGTCAACAAGGTATTTTATCACATGGTTCACCCAGACAATTTGAGCAATAAAAAAAGACAGCTAGTTATCTACTGAATGATAAATATAGAAATTTTAATTATTTTTAAGGCTAGGAGTCAAAACATTTGTTAAATATCTACTGAAGGTCAAAATGTGAAATTTCTCTAGACTTTGAAAAAAATGTGTCTAATTTGATTTTACTTTTAACCATTTTTGTATTTGTTAGGTAATCTATAAATATTTAAATGTTGTATCTATGACACATCCCTCCTGTTAGTACAGTAAGTAAATGAGTAAATGTATAGTTATGAAATTATTCTGAAAGTCTAGTAAGGAAAATTAGATGTTTTTTTTTTCCTTTCCATGGAGTACTATTTGCAATCATTCTGAAACTATAAAGTGAATTTTAATAAGGATTCCCTTTGCCTATCACCTGAGTTGTGTTGCTAGGTTGATTATCAATTTCAGTCCTTGCGGGTGGCCAGCTGTTCTCTTGTACATCCTGCAGGGTGGATCTGAGCCTGCAACTTCTTTGAGGCTAACATGAATTTCATGCTAGGACTAGTTCAAAGGTATATGCATTCCTTTTGCTTCTCTCTGCACCACTCTACTCTTATGCCTATTCGTTATTGATTTTAGAAATATTCCTGGCACAAAAATGAAGCTCATAATGAGTGGAAATGCCCCTTTGTTAATATTTATCAGTTAATATTACACATTGGTTGAACCTGTTTGCAAATTTATTTTTAAATCATTCGTATATTTATATTGTGGATAGTATCAGCAAGTATTACAGGAATTCTCCTTTAGTGCCTGTGGTTCTTGGTCACACCACTTCAAAGACAAAGAGTGGTGGGCAACAAAGCAAAGTTTATTGAGCAATAGTACAAAGCTCCTGAAGAGGGAGGGGATCCAAGAGAGTTGTCACCAGAGTTTCTAAGTCTAGGGGTTTTTATGGGCTTGTTGGAGAGCTGTTTTAATCTGATTAACCCTCCATGAGCTTCCATGAGCCTGTCACCCAATCAGGTGGTCATCTACCTATCATGTAGGAAAGGGTGGAGGGCTCCTTCCAGGGTGGTGTAAAATCCTTTTAAAGGGTGGTTTCCTCTTAGGGCGAGGACCCCTTGTCCCTGCCTGCTTTTCTTCCAACTATCCTTCATTACAAGGAAGAAAACAATGAGAAGATATTTGAAGAAAAAGTTTGAGGATGATGGGATAGATCTTTAACAAAAAAACAAACAAACAAACAACAAGAGATCTATCATCTATCTATCATCTATCTATCTATCTATCATCTATCTATCTATATCATCTATCTATCTATAGATAGATAGATATAACTTTTCTGAATGTTGAAATTTAGAAGCTAATATCTACTATTTTATGCCAGTCAATATTATGAGTGTTTCATATATATTATCTTAATCACTTCATTATTATTTCTTAAGAATATTGTTATTATTCCCATATTATAGTATAGAAACAGGTAGGGGAGTGAGTTAACTTGTCCCAAATGAAAAAGATTCTAAGTCAAGTCGACTTCCCAGGGGAATCAGACATTTTGCTTTGTTTGCTTTTTCCCATAGAGACTCCTTAGACAACTACTAGGATGAATTTCCCCCCTCACTTAACTCAAAAGTGTTGTTTCTATATCTGTAATAAGAGTTAACACCATCTTGAGGACATTAGAAAGGATTTAATAAATGTTTGCTGTTTATGAATGTTTTAGTTCCTCTGATTAGGAGACCACATAAATATATGGATGTTATTAACAGCAAAATATTGATATAAGCATTATAATATCATCAGAGTCACTCACAAGGAACAAAATAATAATGAGACTTCTTGAGTATTTATCCGGAGGTCTAGTGATTCCTTATGTTTATTTATTATGTTTACATTTGTTTTCTTATTATATGATTTAAAATGCAACAATAGTGCTGCTGCAATGTCCCTGTCCAGCCATGCTGCTAGAAACTCTCCCTGCACATCCCATCTCTTTTACTTGCTAAGCAGTAAGCAGTTCATGTAATGTGTGGAAGCACCTGGCCTGCAAAATGATTATCATTTACTTCCTGGATGACCAATTCAAGTACAGTAATTAGAAAAGTAACAAGGTCAAAAGGAAATCCATTTATTGTGGACTTATTTGCACTTTGTAAAATGATTCAAACAATATATATCCTTTGGAATGCATACATAAACTCAGTCATGCTAAATTGTTTATTTTGTAAGTTATATTTGCAAATGAACATGTATTAAGAAAATAATGAGTGTCCTTAAATCTATGAAATAAGAGGCTATATAAGAGAATAACTTCCTATTACCAAATGTTTTCCTAGTTTACTAGCTCAATTTTAAAATAAAACTTCCATAATTTTATAGAGCCAGAAAGTATTATGCTATTTTATCCATAGGATATATAGAGAGTATAGAGTATGTTTGTAGAGTAAGTAATTATAGAACCACTCATCAATCCTCCAGTGTTTGTCATTGTAAGCCTCTCATGAGTCTGTTTTGTAAACAGAATAATTGAAATACCTTAGGACTAGCTAGAATCCTAAAACAAAGGAAAGATTATTTTAGGAAAACAGAAAATGGGACCATAAACAACATAAAAGTTAAGGAAAAAATGCATTTTATAAGATTCTTAGGCTTAATTTAGTTTAAGTTTAAACTAAATCAAGTTTAAAATGTAATGCAAAGTTGTGGTGTAGGTGACAAAAGAATGTGGTGTTACAAATAACTTTAATTTTAGACATGATAGTGAATATATTCTGTGTCATTAGCTTTAATTTTCTAACATTTTAAAAATTTGCCTCAATATGAGTGGTATACAAAAATGTGTTTTTTCTCAAAAAATTATTTGAACATGAAATAATTTTACAATAAATCTTTAATGTTTATATTGAAAAACAACAAAAGTTGCATATCATGTGTAATGGCTAATTTTGTGTGTCAACCTGGCTAGACTGTAGTAATCAGTCATTTATTTAAACAACCACTAATCTAGGTGCTGCTGTGAAATTTTTTTATAGGTGTGGTGTGAGATAAAGGGAAGTATATATATTGGTCTCTGCCCCCCAGTTCCTGGCACAGGGCTCTTGAACCTCTTATAATTTTCTAAGTGATAAGAGAACTAGGAACATCTTTTATTCTAATATTTGGTCTTTGACCCGGGTTTTGACCCAGGTCTCCTAAAATCCTTGTCATTCCCTAGGTGATAGGAGTGTCTTTGTTCTAATGAGGCACATAGTTGGGCTCCAGGATGGCTCCTGAAATAGGGCTGGGCCCTGGAAAGGCCAAGCCATGATTAGAAGCGTGGAATTTTTAGCCCCACACCTATTGTCTTGAGAAAGGAGAAGGGCTAGAAATGGAGGTAATGATCAATTACACCGACATGATAAAGCCTCCATAAAAACCCAAAAAAGTGTTTTCCAGGTTGGTAAACAAATCCACATATCAGAAGGGTGATATACCACAACTCTACAGGGACAGAAGCTCCTGAGCTTGGAACAGTCCCATACATTGCCCTGTGTATTCCTTCATGGGGCTGTTCAGCTGTATCCTTTATCATAAACTGGTAACTTTTAATAAACTGGTAAATATAAGTGTATCCCTAAATTCTGTGAGCTGCTCTACAAATAACTTGAAACTGAGGGGTGGCTCTTGAGAACCTCAGATATATATCCAGCTGGTCAGAAGCACAGGGGATGAACTGGACTTGAGATTGCCATCTAAAATGGGGTGGGAGCAGCCTTGTGGGTCTAATTCCTTAATTTGTGGCTGACACTATCACCAGGTAGAGACTGTCAAAATAGAGTTAAATTATAGGACACCCTGCTGGTGTTGCAGAGAATAGCTTGGTGAAGGAAACCCCACACACATCTGGTGTCAAGTGTTGTGAGTGTGGCTGTAGTATAAGAATATAGGAGAAACACAGGAGGAAGACTATGTTTTTCCCAAAACATATGGTTAGCATCTACAATCACTTGATTTTAAGTAAGAGAGGTTACCCTCCATAATATGGGTAGGCTTCCTCAAATCAGTTGAAGGCTTTAAGAACAAGAAGTGTGGTTTCCCATTAATTCCTGCCTGAGTTTCCAGGCTGCTGGTCTGCCCAACAGATTTCAGACTTGCCAGTCCACACAATTTTTGAGCCAATTCCTTATTGGGGTAGGCTAAATGCACTTTGCATGTGGGACAGATGTGAATTTGGGGTAGAAGGAAAATTATTCTGGGTTAACTAATGTCTCCATATATCTAATAAGCTTTCCCAAAATTCACAACCACCCAGAACCCCAGAATGTCACCTTTTTTGAAAATAGAGTCCTTGCAGTTTTAATTACTTAAGATAAGGTTTTTTTGTTGTTTTGTTGTTGTTGTTGTTTTGAGAGAGGCAGGGGAGGGGCAGGGGAAGGGGAAGGAGAGAATCCCAAACAGACTCCCCGCTGAGCCCAGAACTGGACACCACGGGGCTCGATCTTATGACTGTGAGATCATAACCTAAGCCAAAATCAAGAGCCCAATGCTCAACTGACTGAGTCACCCATGTGCCCCAAGATAAGTTTATATTGATTTAGAGTAGGCCCTAAATCCAATTGACCAGTGACCTTATATGGAGGGGGAGCTTTGGAAACACACACACACACACACACACACACACACACACACACACACACATAGGGAAGAAGGCCATGTGAAAATGAAGGCAGAGACTGGAGTGATCTATGAGCTACAGAATGCCAAGGATTGCTGGAAACCCCCAGAAGCTTGAAGAGAGTCATGGACCAGAGTCACCCTCTGAGGCCCAGAGAAACATCACTACAGATACTTTGATTCAGACTTCTGGTCTCCTGACCTGTGAGAGAGGAAATTTCTGTTGTTTTAAGTCACTTAGTTTGAGGTATTTTGTTATGGCAGCACTAGGAAACTAATAGATCATGTAATAAAATTTAGTTTAATTTGAGGCCATGAACAATAAATTTATTATCTGATGCTTTCTCAGGTAAAAGAAAGTAAAAATAAATTTCTTATACTTTCTAAGTCATGTACCTCAGGAAGAATAGAATGCATGAAAAAAATAATACTCTTAGTATTTGTACATGCAGTGAAGAAATATAATATATTTAAATAATAAAATACCCATAAGTGGCCATACCAATTTATTGCAATTTGATGAAAGATCTGTTTACTTTGAATAGAAATAATTCAACATGATGTCTTTAAATATTATTTGCCTCTAAACTGCTTTTTACCTATAATCAATCTTTTAATATGTGTTTCTTTTATTAAGTCTATAAAATCTGTTTGTATAAATAAAGCTTAAAGCTTAGCAGCTTGCCAGAGGCACAGATGTCAAATGGTATACTTTTTAAATGAATTATTATGAAGAATTTTAGCTACTTTTTTTGAAAAATAAAATTTAATTTTTCTAATTGTGAATTAAAGCAGCTATTACACAAGTAATAGAAATAATTACTGATATCAGAATGTAATATATTCATTAGGACATAAGGTAATAGTAATCGGGGAACTAAAGAAGCATTGAGGCTATATTTTCTATTCAAATGAATCAAACTTATTAAAAATATGATTCATAATATATTGCATTTGTCTCTGGGTAAGAAAAAGGGCACATTTCATTATCAAACTTTATTTTTATCTTTTCCGATTACCCTGCAGCATTAAGAAAACACATTTTCCCACTTTTAATTAAAGTCACACATGATCAGCTTTAACTGGTAAGCACAAATAAACCTTTATAACTTTTACGTTGTTTAGTGCATCCACACATATCCAAAGCCTCTAAAATATTTTGTTGCTGATAACAGACTATTAAAATAAATTAGAACAATATATAGGGTGATTTATTTTCCTAAATATAGATGTAAGTACTGAATTCAAGTTGCCATAATTTTACCCAATATAGTAAATTAATATTTTTAATTTTTGGTGTATCATTTTCTAAGTAGAAGGGTCTTACTTTGACTTTAAACTTTAATTTTATGTTGTATAACTTTTTTTCCCTAGGATGCAGAGTTTAACTTCATATTCACTGTTGAGAAAATGCTAACTTATTAATCACACACTATATATCGGACATTCTGTTAATCCAGATAAATTAATACAAATCACCCTTCAATAAATGAATGTAAAAAATAAGTTATGTCTATGTTCCATTATAAATGAGATAAATAAAAGCATGACAGAAGTCTCAGAAGTTGAGAAGAGTTAAAATGTACCAGGTGGGTTAGAGATGTTTACATAGGAGGAGACATTTCAATTAATATATTTGAGGTCCAAAGCATGGAGCTCAGGTGGTGAATACTGCCATAATCTAAACAGGATATGACAGTGGCCTGGACCAGATGAAAACTGGTTTGATTATGAGGGCTAAACAAACAGGAAGCACTGATGGAACACATATGAAATTGAGTGAAAGAGAATCAAGGATGGCTCTTTTTTTCTTTTTGTCTGTAAAGTATATTGTCTTTTACTGAAACTGGGAAGGCTTTGGTGGGATGTGTTTGGAGGGAATCAAATTCGTTTTGTACATATTAGGCTTGGAATACTTATTAGGCATCTAAGTTGAGACAGAGAATGGACAGATTTATGAGTCAGAGTACAAAGGAGATTTAAATTTTGGAGGCATTGACTTTTAAATAGTATTTAAAACCATGAGATTCGATTGAGTGAGATCCCAAGAGAGTGTCTAGATCAGGATTTCTCAACTTTAGCAATATTGATATGGCTAGCTGGATAATTCTTTGTTTTGCAAGGTTGTCCTGTTTATCATAGGATTTTAGCAGCATCCCTGGCCTCTACCCACAAGATTTTAGTAGCAACCCCTAATTGTGGGGCAATCCAAAATGTTATCAGATACTGCCAATGTCCTATCGAAGGACAATTGTCTCCCACTGAGAATCACTGCTCTAGTCAAAAACAAAACAAAACAAAAACAATACTCCAGGACTAACTTTTAGGATCCTACAATCTTGATGAGTTAGGGACACCTGGAGAAACCAGCAAAGTATCTGTAGAGAAGCCGGAGAGGAAAAGGAACGGTCCTCTGAAAGGCAAGTGAAGAATTTGCCACAAGAAGAAAAGAGAAGGAAACTGTGTCAAAAGCTGTAGTTTGGTTAAACAATGGCTAAGACTTGCCAATTGTTTTAGTGACATCCAGATGACTTGAAATCTTATCAAGAACACTTTTGGTGGAGTAGTGTGGGGATCTGCATATTTACACTATGCCAGATTACATCCCACAGATTACATGAAGATCATAGAATCAAAAGTTCAAATTGCAACAGAGATATCAGACTTAACCACTCAAACCCATCAGTTAATCTTGGCATCACTGAAAGTGGAGTTAAAGGGTAGCAAGTTCCCATGAGTTGCTGTTATCAGTAATGTAGTATATAATATTCTAGCTACAAAGTTGAACCCAAATTTAATCAAGGCTCTAGAGATAACTGACAGTTTACAGAAATAATGGAACTAAAAGAATAAGTTAAATAACAGCATAATAAAACAATAAGGGAAATTTAAAAAATGGGGCATTCTACAAAACATTTGATATCAGCCATAATTCTATGACATGCATATAAAGGGTAAAAGGAGACTCAAGAATAAAATAGGCTTAAGAGTCATAAACATGCAATTTATAGACCTTGTTTGGATCCTGACTTCTTAACAAATCAAGCATGAAAAAAAATATGAAACAATTGGAAAGATTTGAGTACAGAGTGAATGTGGGGTGATAGAAAGAGCTATTTTTTTAAAGCTATATCTGTTGTTAGGCTTAACCATGGACTGATTGTGGTACAAAATGTGAAGTATTTAGTCTGAAATAAAAAGCCTGTGTCCATTTTGGGATGTTTGACTACTGACAACTTCTATGCCTCCCTGCTCCCTCTTCACTTTGGGTCTCACTTCTGGGGATGCTGATAAGAAAGCCCAAGTATTCCTTCTTTGGTGCTAGTGGGAGAGTCAAAACATGCAAACCCTGAGTACCAGTGGAAACCCTACCCCAGGTCCATACCCCTGATCACAATAAAAATCCTAACCTAGTTTCTTGTCCTTCTTCCCTCAAGCCAGCTTTTCAGAGAGCTCAGAACATGTGTGTTCTCTCCAAAATCCCTTATGATGTGATTAATAAATTTTCATACACTTTTTGTAAAGATTTAATTTATTTATTTGAGAGAGACATAGCACAAGTGGGGGAAGGGACAAGCAGACTCTGCACTGAGCGTGGAGCCCAACACAGGTCTCTACCCCAAGACCCTGAGATCATGACCTGAGCCAAAAGCAAGAGTCGGATGCCTAACCAACTGAACTATCCAGGTGCCCAAACTTTTCATACGTTTTTGATGTGTGTGTGTGGGTGTGTGTGTGTGTGCGTGCGCACACTGTCATCAGTCTTGATATCTGAACCAAATTTTGAGTTGGGGGAGGCGGGTCCATCCTGCCTCCCAGATTGTCCACAACAGGATGCAGTGCTATGGCTTCTAGAATGTATTGTATGTAATATACTATGAAGAAAAAAAGGAAAGAAGGAAGGAAGGGAGGAAAATAGTAAGAAAAAAAAGTAGGTAATAAAAAGAGATGGACAAACTGTGTTGCTAATATGCTCAGATTTCATGATCTGAGTAATATCAGAGTGATGGTGAAGGGGGTACCATCTACTCTTCTTGAGTTCAACAGACTTCACAGCTATGGTATTTACCTTTTCTTTGGGTACTAATATCTGTTCTCACTACATCTACTGGGCATGTCCAAGCATATACAGTCCTGGTACTGTTATTTTCTGTGCTGAAGTTAGAATGCTCTAAGCTCTAATAAACCAGAAATTTATTCCAATGCCCTTGTCCTTTATGCACAATCTTATCTTAACCTCTTTCCTAAGGAATGGCTGTGATTCCTACAGGCCATAAGCAGGTTCTACTCTCTCTACCTATGAAGCCACACAAGGTTGCCCTCTCTAAATCAGGTTTTCCAGGTTACAGTGAAAAAAACTCTGCAAGATATTCCCTTCCCAGAATTCCAATCAAGGGAGTTGGAATAATCCCACTTGACACCAGAATATTCATATCTACCCCATGGTGTCTGTGTCATCACCAAAGCAATGGAGGGTTCATAGTCACTCACCACTCTCTCAGTTCCTTATTTCCTTTCTCAGTAGGCTTCTTCCCAATTCTGGAAAGGGTTGTAGAGGCTTTTCCCAGCCTGCTAGGAAGTTGCCTCTTTTTCTATGCTTTATGGTAGAACTTTGTGTTCTGAGTTTACCAAACTTTAATTCTTGTCTCCACCAACCCCAGGGAAGTTTTGTAAATAAGAACTTTGGCTTTCACAAGTATTCCTGTCAAAGACTATTTTAAAAGACTTAACTAGACATCAACTACTTTATTTTCTGCCAAAGGCACCCTCCTTTTTCCAAGACTACAAAGATGCCTCCATCTATATGGTTCCAGATTGTAAGACAGCAAGAATTGCCACAAATTAAAAATGCATTGGATCTTATTTCAAAATCTATTTTTTCACATATACTTCCAGGCAATCACTTTTTTAAACTATTTTAACTATTTTTAACTATATTAAAAATTCTAAATATTCAACAATCTTGACATTATTAATGTCAATAAGCCTGCAAATTAACTACAAATGTGTCTAGCAAAAAGATCCTTCAATTCTTTGCTCATCCACATAGTAATTCATTTACTTTATGTAAGAAAAAATTATGTAGAACCCACTATTTAGATATCATTTAAAAAATTTTAAAGCTACAAAATTAAATAAAACACATATTTTTCCCTCAAGGCACTCACAGTTGAGAGGACAAATAGTTTAATGCATAGATAATTACGAAAAATGTAGAAATAGGTATGTCCTACACATAGGATTTTGTGGGAACATTGACTATCTGTAAGTAATCTAACCAAGAAGAGTTAAGTGGATCTTGACATCCAATTTAAAGGAAGTTGGCCAGCTGGAAGGAGAATAGGCAGTCTGGGTAAAGGGTTACTATAATTAGTAGTGGGTAAAACCATAGAAGGATAAAAGTAAGAAACCATGCACAGAATGATGAGGCATAAACTGAGACTCGAGGAACACCAGCAATTAGAAGATTAGAATAGTAATCTTGCAGAAGATTAAGAGTGTCAGAGAATTTGAATGCAGAATGTGTGGGCTCAGTATATATTTAAAAAAATTAAAAATAGCATTTCAAGCCATGTTCTCTTATTCTTCAGGTCACCAATTAAACACAAATTTCTCTAGGTGTATCACTGACTCCCACAGTAAATTACATCCTTCTCTAATACTATATTTAAAAATTACCACAATTACAGTTTTTTCTTCCTAGGAAATGAATTTTCCTTTTTAAAAAAGATTCATTTATTTATTTGAGAGAGAGAGAGTGCATGCATGTGAGTGGGGGAAAGGGCAGAGGGGGAGGGAGAGGGAGAGGGAGAGAATCTCAAGCAGACACCCCTTCCCCTCACTAAGCACAGAGCCCCATGTGTGGCTCGATCTCACAACCCTGAGATCATGATCTGAGCTGAAATCAAAGTCAGACACTAAACTGACTGAGCCACCCAGGCACCCAGAAAATAAATTTTCTGAGGGCAGCAACTAAGGTTTTTATCTTTACTGGCAGGCACAGTAATTTTCACTACGATATTGCCTTCAAATATATTTGTTCAGCTAAAGAGAGACAGAGAATGAAATGAACAGAATCAAGAACATAAAAAAAGCCTCAGATCATAGTTGAAAATGTAATGTAGCTTTACAGTGGGCGGCCTTTAACAATGTTTTTAGTAAAGTGATGCGGGTTGGTTCTAGAATGGAGGATTTAGAGCATTAAGGGGAAGTGAAGACTTGAGATCAAGAAATGTAGATATAGATTGTGAACAGCTGGATGAGAATAGTAAGAGGCAGAACAGTAGTGGGAGGAAGTTTGCGGTAAAGGGAAGATTTAATTTTGTTTTGTTTTGTTTTGCCTTCTCCTTAAGGATAAAGACTTAAACATACTTCAATGTAGACAAAAAGGAGTGAGGCCAAATGGGTGTATTGAAGATAAAAATTACCCTTAAACACGAAGTAAACTTTATCTTCTGAGGCTAAAGGAGAGGAAATATGTATTCAAGTGGTAGTAAAGGTTTTTTCTTGTGATAGATTATCACCTAAGAGCTTCTATTTTCTCTATAAGGCATGAGGCAAGGTAATGATTAAAGTATTTTGGAGAATGGTAAATATTTGGAATATAGTCTTGATAGGAATAAGAGGTTGAGGCATTTAAAAGATAAATCAAAAGAAGTCTTGGTGGTTCTAAAATTCTGGCTGTAGTTGGACCACATATTTGTTTTTTTACAAGTCTGTATAACTGTATATTTTCATCTAATAGTGATTAATCTCCCAGGGCTAGTAGCAGAGAAAATTAGTGCTAGTGTTGCTTCTGAGAACTCTAGATAAGCCCAGTAGATTGTAGGAGAGGGGAAAGGGCAGAAAGTGCTGTAATAATATGAGCAACTTGCATAGCAGTGCAAGTATTCCATGAGTTTTGAGAATAGGTTTGTGATAGACCTAAACTGGTTGTTAAACTGTCCTTAAATTATCATAGCCATTCAGAGAGATGACAGAAAAATGTTTCTGATTACCTGAGGGATGTCCTGGGACGAAGTCTATTAACTGGATTTGAGCAGACAAAGGGGCTTACAGCCAGATTGCCTGAAACTTACAAGAGCATGTGCACAGGACGGAGATCCAGAAGAAGAAATGATGATGGAGGGAACATCAAAATCCACTCCTTGCTGTGTGGATCATTTTTGATGGCAGTAACTCCACAGTGGAGGACCACAGGAGAATGAGCTCTCAGGGGAGAACAAAGTTTCCACCAAAGCAAACAACTGGCAGAGCATTGTGGGAAAGGTGGAGAGTGACTCCGCAAGTTTATTTAGGATGGTGCAAGGGTTCCTAAGAGTAGAGGGAAAGGGTTGGAGGCAAATCACTACTGGGATCCTCCAAGGTATTCAGTGCCACAAGAAGATGAGAAAATAAGAGAGCATAAAAATTAGTTGAGGATAGAAGGGATATCTCCTCAAGGACTAAAAGAATGCGGGCGTGTTTAAATGTGACCGGATTCAAATATAATTCTGGCAGAAGTTATTGTGGGGACAGAGTTGATTTCAAATAATATTTGGCCTGCTGAATGGTACAAATGGGTGACAATAACCATATTCTTAACCAGGGATGTTCTATTCTAATGGGAGAAACTTAATAAAGGAGTAGACAGACCCCTTTTTAGTGCAAGGGATACTTCAAGTTATTCAAAAGAGTAAAGAGAGTATTGCTTTAAGTGAATGATCCTGTTTAAACTTGAGAGAAGAGGTGGAACTCTGTCCTAAGATTGGGGTTAGGGACTGTTTTAATTAAGAGCCAAACCTAGGAATGCTGCTTATCTGAGGAAGTGAATATCATTTACCATATATCATAAATAAGGAAAGATTAAGTTGTGAAAGATAATATTGTTTTTAAATAATAACACTTCCACATTATATAATGCCATTCCTATCCATTTTAGTGTATAATTTTGCAGTGTGTACTAGCCAAGGTTCTCCAGAAAAACAGGGCAAATAGGAGATAGAGAGATAGATGATGATAGATAGATGATGATAGATAGATAGATAGATAGATAGATAGATAAATGATAGATAATCTAAAGAGATTTATTTTAACGAAGTGGTTCACACAATTATAGAGGCAGGAAAGTCCAAAATCTGCAGGGTGGGCCAGCAGGCTAGAGATCAGGGAGAAGTCCATGCTGTTGTTCAAATCTGAGGGTTTTCTGCTGCAGAATTCCTGATTGCTTAGGGGAGATCATTCTCGCGTTCTATTCAGGTCTTCAACTGACTTGCTTGAGGCACACCACATTATGGAAGGCCATTTGCTTTACTCAAATTCCAACAATTTAAATGTTAATCTAATCTCTAAACCCTCTCACAGAAACATACATAGTAATGTTTGACCACATATCTTGGCACTGGGGCCCAACCAAATTGACACATAAAATTAACCATTCACATAGCAGAATTAGTCTACAATCATTGATCATCCCTAAATTTTGTAATTTATGTATACATCAGAAACATGTCATCTTTTAAACATTTATATGGCATTAATTATATAGATAGTTATTTTTTTCTTTCAAAATTATACTCTGAAGAGAAAGAAGACTAAAGATTTATAGGACCAATTAAGGAACAGGTAGTAGAAGTATTACCCATGCAAGGTTTAGAGATAATGAGACCCATCTGGTTTAAAAAAAAAAAAAAAAGTGAAAGATAAAATACCCAGTGAATTAGCAGAACTGAGACTTGAAGGTCAGCCTTCGCTTATAAGTCTAAGAAATTTACCACATCACCACATTTGTGCCACAGAGAGAATTTTAAGCAAAGCTGCGATCAACTTGAAGAGTCAGAATATAGAGTCCCTTTAAACAGGCAAAACATAGGTCTTCAGTGGAGAGCCAGCATGTGGTAGGAACCAATTAACTTATAGCTGTTTTAAAGGTACCCCCAGGTATTCATGTCAGCAAATGTGCTATTTACCAGCCACCAATCTAGAGGTGATCTTAATATGGAAATCCTTAATTTGAAAATAAGGATGATTTCATATTACATTCCGAAGAACATAATTGTCTTTAAATTGCCCTTCTTTTCTCAGAAGATTTGATCTCTGAAGCCTGAAATGAAACTTTAACATTTTCAATTAAATTCAAGCCTTCAAGGTTTGGTTGAAACTAAGAAAATGATTTGTGAAACTCTTTTTAAACTCCCTCTGAAATAAGCTTCAAGCTAGTAAAGTTCTAATTCTTAACATTTAGACCAGTTATAAAAGAGATTTTCTTTAATGGTGAACTTCTTTCATAATGTTCAAGCTGTGCCAAAAAAAAAAAAGAATTTTTTTTCAAATTAATCTTTAAGATTTTATTTCAATATCTGAGATTCTAAAAAAAGTAAATGGCTTGTTGGTTGCATGCATTGTTTAAGAGGTGGAGACAGTAAAAACCAATAAAGAGGATCTTGTTGCCTTCCTTTTATTATTTGACATCTATGATTAAATATACCACAGTTATGAAATGCACTTTGTACTTTTAGTTTCTCCAAGTTTTGTTGAGCATTTTGAGATATTTCCACTTCAAACATGTGAAAAAGCATTACTCCATTGCATTTTCAGTTTACTCATTTTCCAAGTGATAACATAGTCCTCTCCCCTTTCAGATATGAAGTGCTATTATGGGATAGGTTTTTCAAGTTGCTTAAAATATGAGAATATCATGTAATCATATTAATTACTTCTGTTATTTCCCTGTGGTAACAAGAAAGTGGACACTAATGTTGATCATGGAATCCCACATTATGTTGCCACCAGTCTATTTGCTATAATACATAAATCCTGCTCTTTTTTTTTCCCTCTCCAACCCTTTATATCCTGTACTAGAGGGATGCCTCGCTGGCTCAGTTGGTGGAGCATGAACTCTTGATCTCGGGGTTGTGAGTTCGAGCCTCATGCTGAGTATACATATTACTTAAAAATAAAAGAAAAATCCTAAAAAAAAAGAAAATCCTACCATTTTATTTTTACAAAATGTTTATAGAATTGCTGAATGCTACTGAAAAATAACATTCCTAAGATATTTTTTTTTATTCCTAGTTTACTGGCTTCTTTAATTATCATAGAACTAATAGACATTTAATCAAGAAGATTACAGATTAGAGCATAATTACCTAGGTATAAATTTATGAATTAAATGTAACAGATATCAAAGGAGAATGCACAGAAAGATTATTTCGTCACCATACTTGGATTTCTTGCTAGCATTTGCACCTATCCTTCCTAGTGAAGTACTGGATTTTATTTTAATTTTTATTGTTATGTTAATCACCATACATTACATCATTAGTTTTTGATGTAGTGTTCCATGATTCATTGTTTGTGTGTAACACCCAGTGCTCGATGCAGAAGGTGACCTCTTTAATACCCATCACCAGGCTAACCCATGCTCCCACCCCCCCTCTCCTCCAACCCTCAGTTTGTTTTTCAGAGTCCATCGTCTCTCATGCTCGGTCTCCCCCTCCAATTTCCCCCCCTTCATTCCCCCCCTCCTGCTTTTTTTTTTTTTTTTTTCTTAACATATATTGCATTATTTGTTTCAGAGGTACAGATCTGTGATTCAACAGTCTTGCAAAATTCACAGCGCTCAACATAGCACATACCCTCCCCAATATCTATCACCCAGCCACTCCATCCCTCCAACCCCCCTCCCTTAACAACCCTCAGTTTGTTTCCTGAGATTAAGAATTCCTCATATCAGTGAGGTCATATGATACATGTCTTTCTCTGATTGACTTATTTCGCTTAGCATAACACCCTCCAGTTCAATCCACGTCATTGCAAATGGCAAGATCTCATTCCTTTTGATGGCTACATAATATTCCATTGTATATATACCACATCTTCTTTATCCATTCATCTGTCGATGGACATCTTGGCTCATTCCACAGTTTGGCTATTGTGGACATTGCTGCTATAAACATCGGAGTGCATGTACCTCTTCGTATCCTTACATTTGTATCTTTGGGGTCAATACCCTGTAGTGCAATTGCTGGATCATATGGTAGCTCTATTTTCAACTTTTTTGGGGAACCTCCATACTGTTTTCCAGAGTGGCTGCACCAGCTTGCATTCCCACCAACAGTGTAGGAGGGTTCTCCTCTCTCCACATCCCCGCCAACATCTGTCATTTCCTGACTTGTTAATTCTAGCCATTCTGACTGGTGTGAGGTGGTATCTCATTGAGGTTTTGATTTAGATGTACCTGATGCCGAGTGATGTTGAGCACTTTTTCATGTGTCTGTTGGCCATTTGCATGTCTTCTTTGCAAAAATGTCTGTTCGTGTCTTCTGCCCATTTCTAGATTGGATTATTTGTTCTTTGGGTGTTGAGTTGGGTAAGTTCTTTATAGATTTTGGATACTAGCCCTTTATTTGATATGTCATTTGCAAATATCTTCTCCCATTCTGTCAGTTGTCTTTTGGTTTTGTGGACTGTTTCTTTGGCTGTGCAAAAGCTTTTTATCTTGATGAAGTCCCAATAGTTCATTTTTGCCCTTGCTTCCCTTGCCTTTGGAGATGTTTCTAGGAAGAAGTTGCTGTGGCTGAGGTCAAAGAGCTTGCTGCCTGTGTTCTCCTTTAGGATTTTGATGGACTCCTGTCTCACATTTAGGACTTTCAACCATTTGGAGTCTATTTTTGTGTGTGGTGTAAGGAAATGGTCCAGTTTCATTCTTCTGCATGTGGCTGTCCAATTTTCCCAACACCATTTGTTGAAGAGACTGTCTTTTCTCCACTGGACATTCTTTCCTGCTTTGTCAAAGATTAGTTGACCATAGAGTTCAGGGTCCATTTCTGGGTTCTCTATTGTGTTCCATTGATCTATGTGTCTGTTTTTGTGCCAGTACCATACTGTCTTGATGATGACAGCTTTGCAATAGAGCTTGAAGTCTACAATTGTGATGCCACTCGCTTTGCTTTTCTTTTTCAACATTCCTCTGGCTATTCGGGGTCTTTTCTCTTTCCATACAAATTTTAGGATTATTTGTTCCATTTTTGTGAAAAAAGTTGATGCTATTTTGATAGGGATTGCATTGAATGTGTAGATTGCTCTAGGTAGCAAAAACATTTTAACAATATTTGTTCCTTCAATCCATGAGCAGGGAATATCTTTCCATTTCTTTGTGTCTTCCTTAATTTCTTTCATTAGTATTCCATAGTTTTCTGAGTACAGATCTTTTGCCTCTTTGGTTAGATTTATTCCTAAGTATCTTATGGTTTTGGGTGCAATTGTAAATGGAATCAACTCCTTAATTTCTCTTTCTTCTCTCTTGTTGGTGGTGTATAGGAATGACACTGATTTCTGTGCGTTGATTTTATATCCTGTCACCTTCCTGATTTCCTGTATGAGTTCTAGCAGTTTTGGGGTGGAGTCTTTTGGGTTTTCCACATACAGAATCATATCATCTGCAAAGAGAGAGTTTCACTTCTTCTTTGCTGATTTGGATGCCTTTGATTTCTTTTTGTTGTCTGATTGCTGTGGCTAGGACTTCTAATACTATGTTGAATAGCAGTGGTGATAGTAGACATCCCTGCCTTGTTCCTGACCTTAGGGGGAAAGCTCTCAGTTTTTCCCCATTGAGAATGATATTCACTGTAGGTTTTTCAGAGATGGCTTTTATGATATTGAGGTATGTACCCTCTATCCCTATACTCTGAAGCGTTTTGATCAAGAAAGGATGCTGTACTTTGTCAAATGCTTTTTCTGCATCTATTGAGAGGATCAGATGGTTCTTGTTCTTTCTTTTGTTAATGTATTGTATCACGTTGATTGATTTGCGGATGTTGAACCAACCTTGCAGCCCAGGGATAAATCCAACTTGGTCTTGGTGAATAATGCTTTTAATGTACTGTTGGATCCTATTGGCTAGTATTTTGGTGAGAATTTTTGTATCCATGTTCATCAGGGATATTGGTCTGTAATTCTCTTTTTTGATGGGGTCCTTGTCTGCTTTTTGGATCAAGGTAAATGTGGGCTCATAAAACGAGTTTGGAGGTTTTCCTTCCATTTCTTTGTTTTTTAACAGTGTCAAAGAATAGGTATTAATTCTTCTTTAAATGTTTGGTAGAAGTCCACTG
Source organism: Callorhinus ursinus (assembly GCF_003265705.2). Lineage (NCBI taxonomy): Eukaryota > Metazoa > Chordata > Mammalia > Carnivora > Otariidae > Callorhinus > Callorhinus ursinus. The sequence goes on along the minus strand of NW_027397063.1, from coordinate 16,766,023 downwards.
AAAGCCATCTGGCCCTGGGCTTTTGTTTGTTAGGAGATTTTTGATGACTGCTTCAATTTCCCTAATGGTTATAGGTCTGTTCAGGTTTTCTATTTCTTCCTGGTTCAGTTGTGGTAGTTGACACATCACTAGGAATGCAACCATTTCCTCCAGGTTATCTAATTTGCTGGCTTAGAGTTGCTCATATAAGAACATATAAGAACATAAGAATATGTTCTTATAATTGTATTTCTTTGGTGTTGGTTGTGATCTCTCCTCTTTCATTCATGATTTTGTTTATTTGGGTCATTTCTCTTTTCTTTTTGGTAAGTCTGGCCAGGGGTTTATCAATCTTGTTAATTCTTTCAAAGAACCATCTCCTAGTTTCGTTGATCTGTTCTACTGTTCTTTTGGTTTCTAGTTCGTTAATTTCTGCTCTGAGCTTTATTATTTCTTTTCTCCTGCTAGGTTTAGGCTTTATTTGCTGTTCTTTCTCTTACTCCTTTAGGTGTAGGGTTAGGTTGTGTATTTGAGACCTTTCTTGTTTCTTGAGAAAGGCTTGTATTGCTATATACTTTCCTCCTAGGACTGCCTTTGCTACATCCCAAAGATTTTGAACAGTTGTGTTTTCATTTGGTTCCATGATTTTTTAAAAATTCTTCTTTAATTTCCTGGTTGACCCATTTGTTCTTTAGTAGGATGCTCTTTCGCTTCCATGTATTTGAGTTCTTTCCAACTTTCCTCTTGTGATTGAGTTCCAGTTTTAAAGCACTGTTATCTGAAAATATTCAGGGAATGATCCAAATCTTTTGGTACCGGTTGAGACCTGATTTGTGACCTATCATGTGATCTATTCTGGAGAATGTTCCATTGGCACTAGAGAAAAATGTCTATTCCGTTGCTTTGGGATGGAATGTTCTGAATATGTCTGTGAAGTCCATTTGGTTCAGTGTGTCATTTAAAGTCTTGTTGATCTTTCGCTTACCTGATCTGTCCATTTCAGTGAGGGTGGTGTTAAAGTCCCCTACTATTATTGTATTGTTTTCAGTGTGTTTCTTTGCTTTTGTTATTAATTGCCTTATATAATTGGCTGCTCCCATGTTAGGGGCATAGATATTTACAATTGTTAGATCTTCTTGTTGGATAGACCCTTTAAGTAAGATATAGTGTCCTTCCTCATCTCTTATTACCATCTTTGTTTTAAAATCTAATTTGTCTGATATAAGGATTGCCACCCCAGCTTTCTTTTGGTGTCCATTAGCATGGTAAATTGTTGTCCACCCCCTCACTTTCAATCTGGTGATGTCTTCTGGTCTAAAATGAGTCTCTTTCAGACAGCCTATCAAAGGGTCTTGTTTTTTAATCCAATCTGATGGCCTGTGTCTTTTGATTGGGGCATTTAGCCCATTTACATGCAGGGTAACTATTGAAAGATATGAATTTAGTGCCATTGTATTGCCTGTAAGGTGACTGTTACTGTATATTGTATGTGTTCCTTTCTGGTCTATGTTCCTTTTAGGCTCTGTCTTTGCTTAGAGGACCCCTTTCAATATTTCTTGTAGGGCTGGTTTCGTGTTTGCAAATTCCTTTAGTTTTTGTTTGCCCTCATTAATAGCCTTTTTGATTTTGATTTGGTTAGATTTTAGGTATTTGATTTCTCCAGAAAGGGTTTCTCTAATAACTTCCATGCTTTTTTCAAGCCCAGCTAGTATCTTTAAAATCATGATTCTGAACTCTAGGTCCGACATTGTACTAATGTCTGTATTAAATGGGTCCCTGGTAGTTGGTACTACCTATTGTTCTTTTTTTTTGAGGTGATTTCTTCCATCCTGTCATTTTGTCCAGAGCAGAATAGATGAATGAGAGAACAAAATGTTAACAGTGTAACAATGTCCCCAGAAAATATACTCTAAACAAATCAAAAAAGACCTGAAACCGGGGGAAAACAAAGGGAAAGAAAGAGAAAAGAAAAAAATAAGAAAAAGACAAAAACAAACAAAAACAGAACAAAATGAAACAAAAAAAACAGAATATGATCAAATATGATCAGGCTGGTGCATAGATCAGTGCCACACACTAGATTTTGGGTGTATTTTGGTCTTTTAGAAGAAAGTGCCTCCCAAAATTTTAAAGAAAGAAAAACTCACATTGTACAAAAATAAGGGTTGATATGATGAAAGGATGGTATGTGACTGTAAAGATGAAAATTATAAAAAGGAATTGATAAGAAATTGTTTGAAAAAAGAAAGAAGAGGTTTAAAAAAAAAAGAAATAAAAGGGAGAGAATGTGATCAGGCAGGAGACTAGAACAAAGCCATACACTAGAGATTTAGGGTATATTTTGATATGTTAGAAGAAACTGTATCTCAAAATTTTAAAGAGAGAACAACTTATATATATATGCCAAAAATAAGGGTACTATGAAGGGATAGAATATGACTCTAAAAATGAAAAAAATGTTTTTTAAAAAAGGGATTGATAGGATGTTGGTTGAAAAAGGGAAAAAGAAAAATTCAAAGAAAAAAGACAGTTAAAAAAAAGAAAAATTTAGCGTTGAAAGACTAAAGAATCATGGTAAAAAAAAAAGCCATGGATTCTATATGCAGTATTCCCCAAGCTCTGGCGTCCTCCCGTTCTCAATGATCGGTAAACTTGGTCTTGGCTGGTGGTTCTTGCTGATCTTCTGGGGGAGGGGCCTGTTGCCGTGGTTCCCAAATATCTTTGCTGGAGGCAGAATTGCCCCACCCTTGTCGGTCTGGGCTAAGTAATCTGCTCGGGTTTGCTCTCGGGAGCTTTTGTTCCCTGCATGTCTTCCATGCAGCTTTGGAGGACGAGAGTGAAAATGTTGGCCTCCCAATCTCCACCCCAGAGGAGCCGAGAACTCAGAGCCCCACTCCTCAGTGAGCCCCGAGAGAAAAGCAGTCAATCACTCCCGTCTCGCTGGTCTCCGGTTGCACTCTGTGCTCATCCGGCCTGTGATGGAGCGTTTCTATATCTGGCACAAGACCCCATGTGGAGTCTCCAAACCCAGTAGATCCCTGCGGTGCACTCCTGCGCTGCTCCTCCTGGGGGAGGAAGGGAAGTCTCCCCAGATCTGCCACTTGGGTCCCTGCTGGAGGAGCACAGTTTATGGCAACCCAGAGCTTAGAGTCCATGCCTCAGCTCCGTCTCTGCAGCCGGCTTCCCTGCTCTGATACCTGGGAGCTCTGCTGCACTCAGGCACCCCCGGTCTTTCTGTGACCCCGAGGGTTCTGAGACCACACTGTCCCACGGGGGTTCCACGCCCCTCTTAGCCACTGGAGCAATATCCCTCAGCAGAATCGACTTCTAAAAGTTCTGATTTTGTGCTCACTGCTCTATCACTTGCCAGAAGTGGCTGACAGAGGCCCCCTTCCCAGCTGTCTATCCTCCCGAATATCACCTCAGATTCACTTCTCCACACGTCCTACCTTCCAGAAAGTGGTCGCTTTTCTGTTCAGAGAGCTGTTGCTATTCTTTTCTTTGATCTCCTGTTGAGTTCATTGGTGTTCAGAATGGTTTGACCCCTATCCAGCTGAATTCCTGAGACCATACGAAATCCAGGTCTCCTACTCCTCTGCCATCTTGCTCCCAAGTACTGAAGTATTGGATTTTTATAGGCTTTCTATAATCTTGAATCTACACAACATTTTGAATGAAGATGAATATAGAAATATCATGAGACCCAATGGATTCATCTTACAATTAAGTCTAAAAGTGATTTATTCTCTTATATAACTCTATAAAACCAAAGTGATGTGGTAACAATTTAAGTAAAGATGAAATACAAGCTTTACTTTTTTTTTGGTGCATGGCAGAAAAAATAGTGAATGAAAATTTATGTAAATAGAAATAGTCAATTATTTGTATGTCAACTGAAATAACTGTAAGAATATTAAGTATGAATTTAGATTTATCTTAATGTGTAGACTAGGGTATTATATATTATGAATAATTATCATGCTGAGACAGTTCATTCTTTTATTATTCTAAAAATTTCTCATATTTATCTCCAATAGAAATTTCATAAAGAATTATATTTAATCTTTTAAAAATAAATGAGTAAATGTGATTGCCTAGATTCTAAGCTCCAGAAACCATCTGCCTATTTGAAAATAAAAATCCTTATGATTATTTACTCTAAAATAAAAAGAATAGCTGTGCAAGAAAAGTGTCAACATATTCTAAAGTAACTAATATCACTAGAATTTTGTTAAATGATTCTTTCTGATACCACTTTTTTTTGTGACTTCATATTTCATTCCTTTATTTTTTGACTATTGTTTCCTGATGCCAGTTTGTATCATGCTAGCAGAACTTAACTCAGAAAGTCAAAGCCTGCAAATTACTGCTCTTATTTAAATTATCAAAGAGAGGTGACCTTGTAATTCTTCTGATTAGCTTATAGAAAATCAACCTGATAATGGAGGTATGCTGTTTCTAAATAAGGTGTTTAATATTCAGATATTTCCAGTGACTGGAATAAATCACCTATTTCATATCTTAATCTAGTACTAAATGGATGGCCATCCATATTGTGCTTAAATATAGATCTATTAGGGAACCAATGATTTAACATGTTAGTTAAATATTCTGATCCTGTTAACACTGATTTAAAGAAAGCTTCTACCTCATATTTTTGCACATTCTGTATATCATGACTGAATTGGTGAGGTTCTTTTTAGTACTCTGAGATTAGCTCAAATTTAAAAACTGGTGAGATTTAAAGTTATAGTAACTCCAGAACATTTTCAAAGTGAGAAAAATCTTGTGATGTGAACTTCTAAGTTTTAACATGTATACTATCTCATATAATTAATATTATGTATAAATTAACATACATGTGAATATCTTAATTATGCATAATTTATGATCTCTTCAAAATCGACTGACACAGCTTACCACAATCACACATACACTAGTACCACATTGTTAAGAATAAAGAAGAACATTAAAATTTATTTCTCAACAGAAGAATTAATTGTGACAAGACTGGAAAATGAAAATACACACTCGAAATTGAGTACTTTACCTACCTGTAAGCATTCCGACAAGTTAGAAAAGAAGAAAAGAAAAAAGAAAAAGAAGAGAGTAAAAATGGAGGATAATTAGAAAAGAAAGAATGGAGTAAGTAAAGAAAGAAAAAATACAATGGACTTTATTATATTCATTTTTAGTTTAAAAACCTACAAAAACTTCAAAGGGAAATCTTTGGAACTAGTATTTTAGGAGTCATTGATCCATGTCTTTGTATATATAATCACATTTTCTTACTTTCATTCTATTCTTAGATGTATCCTATTTTCCAAGGAGAGTTGTTTATCTCTATTGTTTCAGTTTAATTAAAAATAGCTCCCCTCAAAATAGTGAAAGAACAATAAATTATATGGTCATCCTAAACAAACAGGGGACCAAATAGTTATGGGTAATGTCTCCAACATATTTCTTTGAGAAATATATAGATATTCTTTAACTGATGACTATAGAAAAAGCAGTGAAAATTTTAAGAACAAAAAGGTCACCATGTGAAAGTATTTTTATGTTAATTTAAAATATTTTGGTTTATTTTTACCCTGATTTAGATCTTTTTGATGTCTTATCTGGATTAACAGAATTTATTTAATACTACCCCCAATTCATCTATTACATCCAGTAATACAGATATGATTGCATCAATTTTCTTCTTATTAAAAAGGAAAGAGGAAAGATAGAGGGAAAGAGGAAAAGAGAGAGATACTGAAGCAAACCATTTAAATTGATACATAACTTCCAAATTTTAAAAGTGGGAAGTGTAACTCTTTCACAAATTCCCTCACCCATCTCATACTCTAGCATACTGTCCACCCTGACTACTGTGTACTACTCTTGATTCTCTAAACGTGTTGTGCAATATCTCAACTCCATGTTTTTGGTCAGATGGATACTACCAACTAACTAGAGTGTACTTCTCCTATGCCACTCTCAACACCAACTCTTTTATCTATCTTGTATATTTTTCCCTCTTCAAGTAATATCTCAAATGTTAGCTCTCCCAAATACAAATGGATATTTATCTTGCCAAACAGTCTGCACGGCTTCATATGAGCTGTACTGGAAGCACCCCATGTCCTCCCTGGAGTGGGCGATAGAAAAACGGGAGAGAATAGGATCTGAAATCCTGTTTATTGAATTAGAAAAACCCTTAATGGATAAAGGGTACTGAAGTAGGGATCTTAATGCTTTGAGATATTTTAGGGGAAATGACCATACAAAAATAATTTTAAAGTGAAAAAAAAAAACCAACATGTAATTAATTAGTCATTTTCTCCCTTATACATTAACTTTCAAAGAAACACTCATCAATTGTGATTCATTACAAAACTGAAAATTGCTTAAGGAAATTTAGTAATAGAAAGTATGTAATAAGTCAATAAAATGATATGATGAAAATATATTTCATAAATAAATGATATGATGAAAAAATATTTCATAAATAAAAAAAATTTAACTTTTTAAAAAATTTTTTAAGATTTTATTTATTTATTTGACAAAGAGAGTTCTAGAGAGTGAGACAGCAAGCACAAACAGGGGCAATAGCAAGCAGGGGAGAAACAGGCTCCTGGCTGTGGGGGGCCCTGGGATCATGATCGGAGCCAAAGACACCCCAAGAATATAATAGTTTTAAAAAGTAATACTATTAAAATTATTAAAATAGTTTTAAAAAGTAAAATGAGGGGGGTCTGGCTGGCTCAGTCAGTAGAGCACCTGACTCGATCTCAAGGTCATGAGTTCAAGCCCCATGTTAGGCATGAAGCCTACTTTTAAAAAAAATAGCTAAAATGTAAAATGAATATAAGATTTTGGTGGTGTTTTTCTTAAAAAAATTAATAAATGAAATTCAAAGTAGAAGCTAAGTATGATCACATTAGAAACAATTTAAGTATATTTAAGAAGAAAAATAGAAAATTAAAAATACTCAGCTGACATAAAGCAAAAATTTAAATGTTATTTGTGTCAATCAAGATAGCACCAGCCCTACTTAAAAAAAAAGTGTGACTGACAAGGTAATGTACACCTCTCAGGATCTGCCATTATCTTCTTCCCTGTCCACTAGACTAAAAACTGGAGTTAATTTACAACATAACAGTTAAAAGTTTAGTGCGTTAAGAAAATAGAAATTGATGTCCTACTCATGAAAAGTCCAAAATAGCTCCTCTTGACCTGAGAAAAGCTCTATTACAAGAAGTATTTTAAAAACCCAAACCGTGTCTATCTTGTACTTCATTATCTTCAATGCAGGAAGAAAGAACATGGGAAAATAATGTGTGTGACTTTTTATTATAAGTCATTTCTGGAAGTAGCATACATCAGTTAGGGACATTTTCCAGAACTCACTCACATGGCCAATCCACCTATAGGTGAATCTGGAAAATCTAGTTTAACTGAAATGTCAGAAGAAAAAAAAAAGGTTGAAGAATAACTAACCCATCTTTTCCACATTATACAGTTTAATATGTAAAAAATTGAATTATAACTTAAAAATAAAAGAATTTAAAAAGAATTTTAAAAATATTTATTTATATGTTTTTAGACAAATAAATTCATCTGTAAGAAGTCCTGTAGATTTAGGCTTTAAAACAAAGGTTTTATGCTGCAAAGCTTTAAACCATCTCTTTTATTTTTCAGAGTAATTCAGTGAGAGGGCTTGGGCTACAGATTACCAGTGAAGAAAGGATAACTCTCCTGCAAATAGAAAACGTTATGTTTCAACAACTACAGCAGCAATCTGTGATCAAACTGATCGTCTAGGTGACAGTGTGGCACTACAGGAATTGAACAGTTTGGTGGCATGATGTAGTGGATGTTGTGATGTACTGGATACACATATCCTTTCAAGACTAAAGAATTTATTTCTCTGATGGCGTATATCTGGCTGATAATCCTCAGCTAGCAGCCCTCTGTGAAAATGGCCTTGGCCCAAAAGAGCTACCTTGGCTCTATCCTTCCTCCTTCATCAAGGGTAGCCTGTGTTCAAAGATCGGTTGAAGCAAGATATAAAGGTTCAAACTCATTGCCTCATCTGGGAATATCTTTGAAGGGCCATTCAGTTTGGCTGACACCTTTCTGATGTATCACATTCCAAATTATCCCTTGGCCTAATATTACTTCTTTTTCTTATTCCACGGGTAAGCACTCCTGGTGCTAATCTTCTTAGGGTCTGCTTTCTGGTAAACCCTTGTGCCACTTGGTACAAGAAGTAGGAGAAAAAAGTAGCATATAAATTGGAATTTTCCAGCTGGTTAGTTATTGGCCAGATAACAATAGGAAGCCCGCCACTTATAGTAGTTCATTTATTTAAATTTTCACAGGTGAATGTCTTGTATGGTATACATGCATTAAATGATCATGCATTTGTTATATATATGTAAGGAGTAATAATTATAAGGATAATGGAATTGAGTAGCTGTTGCAGGGCAATTGATGTTTTGGGAAAAGATAGTGAAAGCCTGAGAGTGACTAATTATCATCTGAAGACTAGGTGAGAAAACTAGAAGGCTTTTTTTGGCAGTATATAAAGAGACTCCTGCTTCATACAGAGGGCAAATAAAGCTGAGGAAGAGATTCAGGGCTTAATAATAACAGTAGAGCTAGAGAGAAAGTTGATCTTTTACTATAGGGTATCTGCTATTCCAAGATTAGTGCCCTAGTTATATATTTGAAAATCTTAACATTCCAGATTCTCCTGTACCTGCCGAAATAGCAGAATTCTCTCTGTTAGAGGCTAGAACTCTTCCCTACTTAAAAAAAAAAAAAAAAAAAAAAAAAAGTGTGACTGACAAGGTAATGTGCACCTCTCGGGATCTGCCATTATCTTCTTCCCTGTCCACTAGACTAAAAACTGGAGTTAATTTACAACATAACTTGTACAGGTAAGCTGCACTTTCTAAGGAAGACAAGGTACCATGAAGGAGCTGCAGAACCTAGTTAACGTATTCTGGTAGGAAATAGTCATGTATATACGTGATGAGATATTAATATCTAGATCAAGAGGGGTTAGAATATGAAGTTAAGTAAGAGAGATTCGTATATATGGGAGCATTCTCCTAGGATTCAGGGGTTAACCCTCTGGTATGTAGCCAGGATATAGTATCTACAAGTGGCTAGCCTGGCTTTTAGAACTTTGGAAAGAGTAAGGACCCAGCATAAGAATTGGCAAAATTTCCACAGCAAATGATGGTAGAAGTCAAAAGGTTTAGAGAAATGGGCAAGTAAATATACAATGTAGCCAGAAAACCCAGCAAATGATTGTGCTCTCTTAGAGAGTCTAAATCTACCAAAACAATAAGGAATGTGCTTAAAGCAGCAACATAAACATCCCTGAGAAACTCGGCGTTGGCTTGCCTCTGTAGACCAGGGCTGACTTTAGAAAATGCTGTTTTAAATCTAAACTCACAGATTCTAACTGGGACAATGATAGGATTCCAAAATTGTAGAGGCCAGCTGGCAGTACCTCACTGTTTAAAGCAGGGCAGTAACAATGATTATAATGTGAGTCAAGGTCAGAGTGACAGCCAGAGAGCCTAACTCACAGACAGCTTTGGGAATCTTAGAAGAGCAAAGCATCCTTAAGGGCAAGATGGATGGGCAGCCACCAAAGATACTGTTTACTCTCTACAAACAAAAGAAATTGAGGGTGGATAATCAAGAATATGAGAAGAGCCAGTCTAATATTCATAATTATTTTATCAATTTTCAGATCTGAGCCATTCCAATATAGAGCCCACTGAGAGAGGAGAGGTTAGGTCTCCAGAAGGAAGGAGCAAGCAACACAATGGCAAGTATACAAAGTAATAACTCCCCAGTCCTTCCCTCAGGGAATCTATAGCCATTTATTTCGCCAATTTCATAGTGAGAAAAAAAAAATGCCTTCAAGTCTGGGGACTGTTGACCATAGGATCCAAGCTAACATTTATAACATGCATGAAAAGCATTAAATGGATCCTTTATTAGAATGGTTGCATATGAGAGCCAAGTAATATATGGAGTCCTTGTCTAAGTCTGCGTTACCATGGATATACTTGTTTGAAGGATTCACCTTCAAACATTTTTGTTGTTGTTGTTGCTAAATATATCACTGTAATGGGTATACTTAGGGATTTGTATAATCCATCCCCCCCCAGTGCCTTAGTCAGTGACATAAGACTCTTATACTAGAGAATGTCAAATGGAAATCTCTGAAACTCTTCCACTCACTGTCTCAGAGAGTAAATCATACATAGCACAGAATCCTAAGGGTATGACAGATCAGAGCTACCCTTAAAGAATATGAGAGTGGTGGTCAATTTCTTAACCTTATTTATTTATTTATTCATTTATTTAATGAAATATTTATTTAATGAAATTGTTCAATTTCTTATCCTTATTTATAAGCCAACTTCATTGGCTCATTGGAATGTATCATTGAGGATAACTGTAGACTTTCACAAACTCAACCAAGTAAAAAACTCCATTGCAGTTGCGTGCCTGCTATGGTATCCTTACATGGTCTCAGATACATGGTAAATGGCCACTTGTCCAACAAATGCATTCTTTATACTCATATCAGAAAGGCAACCAGAATTCACTGTTCCTGAGGGTGAATGCATACACTATTCCAGGGACTGAGGGATAAACCCTATGAAACCTCAGGGACTGCAATATCAATGAAGTTTTCAAGAGGCTAATGAGCTAGACCATGTTAACACATGCCCTGTGAAGCTACATTTCTCGACTGGGAGAAAGGGAAATTTTTGTTCCTCAGAAGACATTTGGCAATATCTGGAAACATTTTTAGTTGTTACAAGTGGGGAAGTATAGTACTAGCATCTAGTAGGTAAAATCCAGGGATGTTTCTAAGAATCTACCTATGTATGGGGCAGACCTCTAAAACAAAAACTTATCTTGCCCAAAGTCAATAATGTCCAAGTTGAAGAGGCTCTGCTCTAAATAAGAGACAATTTTTATTCCATCTCACACTTCCCACCACTAAGAAATTTGACTTTTGGAAGACCTCATGTTTTCCTAACTCAGAATAATTCTAAAAGGCTACCTTTACTTCAGAACTTCCTGTGTGATTGGCTACACCTTTGTTGACCCTATGTGGCAGCCAAGCCTCTCTGTCCACCCACCCTACCTGCCTTCGCCTCTTCAATAGGACTTTAAAAAACAACAACAACAACAACAAAAACAGGACTTGATTGCAAGATTAAACCCTAATAAAATTTCTGCTAATTAATCTCCATCTCAGAGCCTCCTTCCAATGATATCTAACGAGCAAGAATACGTAGACTGAAGTTCAGTTTGTTGCTTGTCTACTTAGTAGCTGAGTGATTCTATATCATTTAGCTTCTCTGAGCCTTGGGTTTGTCATGAATAAAATGAAAATAATAATGGTTTTATCACAATATTGTGAATGAGATAATACATTATGCAACAGTAAGCTACTAAATATTGTGTTAGATTTGTATTACCTTTTAACTGAAGTCTTTTGATTGAGAAACATGAGAAAAAACCTTGAATACTTCAAAGTTATAAAGATTTGATAAGTTTACAGTAATAATACATATAGTAAATTTAGATTTAAAAAGCACTGTAATTCTTATGAAAATTCACAATTTTGTTTCCTTTAAATTAATAAACCAATCAATCAAATTCTTTATAAAGCTCTTCGAATTTCTTTAGCAATTCCTTGTTTTCAACTTTCTGTTTCTATGGTGTCAAGTGCCCATTTAGTTATTCAATCACAGAACAATGCTTTATTGTGTTTTTCAACTACAAAATAAGTCCTTTTTAAAATATTTACAAGCAGTAATTCAAGTAATAAATTCTCAGCTCTAATATGTCAACCCCAGAAGTTACTAGACAGTTTCTAAAGGTTTTGAAATATACCCAAAACATAAAATTATATTGATATCAAAGCTTATCTAAATCAAATGATCAGACATTTAGGAACTTAATATTTTGCCATTTGTAAGAAAAGTAGATTTCCCAAACATTGCTGTTTACCTTATTTTATTTAACATACGAATGAAAAAATATACAATTAAATTTAAGTAAAATAAATGAATGAGGGCACCTGGGTGGCTCAGTCGTTAAGTGTCTGCCTTCGGCTCAGGTCATGATCCCAGGGTCTTGGGATTGAGCCCCGCATCGGGCTCCTTGCTCAGCAGGAAATCTGCTTCTCCCTCTCCCACTCCCCCTGCTTGTGTTCCCTCTCTCACTGTGTCTCTCTCTGTCAAATAAATAAATAAATAAAATCTTAAAAAAAAATTAATAAGTGAATGATACTCAGAAACAATTATATGAAATTATTTTAAAAATATATGAAAAATATAAATAAATCTTATTAAGAATAATTAGTAAATTCAAAAATTGAAAATAATGTAATAATAAAGATCACCATAACTTTTATTTCATGCAGTATTATAAGTACATAACATTTCAGATAAAGATATTAATTGTATGTATTATTGATAATATCATAGCCCTTGTATAAATAAATAAGATGAAAACAAAACTTTAATTTGTCCAAAGTTTTTCATCAAAATGATTCATTTTAGTAGAATAATAAATTTGATAGATTTTTAAAGGTGTATTGAAAGCATGAATTGCTAACAGTCAGTAGTTGAAAAGTCTAGTCACGAAAAACAATTTAAGAGTTGCGTTTTAAATTTTGTTAATTATTAATCCTTCAAGGTTTTTATTTTGTTTTGTTTTGCTTTAGTTTTAAACACACTAATTATATTGGCATATATACCTCTTCACCAAAACAACTGGATGATACAATTCTCTAGGCAGGGAGGAGATAAGGGCAGAAATGTCAGTAATGTTGACCTAGGAGAAAACAGAACTGTGGTCCGATAATGTTGTGCTCTTTTAGACTTTGTCCTATAAAGAGGAAAAGAACCTAATTATTGAATAATGACATCGGTTGAGAATTGCATTAAAAGTAAGGAGAAAATGAGGTAAGTACTTACTGAGTGGCAAGTATTACTTACCAGACACTTATTCTTTTCTCATTTCATACGAACAGGCACCAGTAATAATCACATAGGTGTTATTTCCATTTTGGACGCGATGAAATTGAGGTTGAGTGAGCTAAGTCAATGTTACCAGATCAAATTTTTTTAGAATTGGTATTCAACAGTCTTAATTAATTCAATAGCCCATGCTTTCTCCATTAGACCAAGATTTTTCCATGTTAGTTCTTTCGATTTTTTTTTATAAAAATAATAACTTATTTTCAAAAGCCAGCTACAGCTGAGTACACTCATAAGGGAAAAAGGTGGAATAGTACAATACAGTATAACACTGCTCCACCACCTGGGGCAAAACAGGAGCCACTTAGAAGGTAACTACATTAGTGTTACTGTTCTGTCATGACTTTGACCATTAGCTGGAGCTTGTGCCTTAAATAATTCATAACAGAAGAGGGCCCAGGACACTGTGCTTTGGTTAGAGGTAGCTAAATTTTGCTGTTGTACACTTGACGAGCTACTAAAACCTAGTGTTTTCTTCAGCACACCCTCAGGGTGAGACATATTTGCTGACTGACTGGCATTCCTTCCTTCTCTGAGTTTTCAAGACACTTAGACCTTAAATATCTCACCTTCCCTTGCTTTGCCTCTTTTTACAACAATCTGTTTCTATGCCATCTTTCACACTGGTATTAAAGCTCTCTGAAGATAGGCAGAAATTGAGGTTTTTTCTCTTTCGTATCTCTCACAAAATTTAGCAGTGCCTTGAACCAAATGGGAACCTAACACATTGTTGAGAGCCAGATTAATTGAAATTACATATTTTGTTTACTCTTAACCACAAATCGTCACAATAACATATAACACCATTTATTCTGTGCAGATGATATGTTAGAAAATAACAATGCATAATAACGCAAGGCCTGTTATTCAAGGCTTTGTTGATATAATCTTGATGATGCTAATAAAAATGTTGCATTATTATGAAGACAGCTTCTCTTTTCAGGATAAATAATGCTTTGTCACTTAGTTTATTAAATGTAATTTGAGCTGTTCTCCACGTGCGCTCACAATCAGTATCGGCTTTTAACATTAAGCTGCATAACGGAAAAATCATAAAAATAAAGCTCAGACATTTTATTCAAAATATTTTTATCAGATTATGACTCCTGGAGAAGATTTTGTTTCTTGAAGAATATCTTATTTTTTTTTTCCAAATGCATGTATTATTTTTTGGAAATATGGAAAGAAATAAATGTGTCAATTTTTTATTCAAGTTTTGCCTAAATTTTCAAGCAATAGTGACTCTTTTCTTTGCCTTCATATTATTTAAATTTAAATGAAAAAAATGTAAAACAGCAGAATGGAATGAATATCAGCCTTTAAGTTAGAAGATGTGTTTTAGTTTATTTTCTTCTACTCTGACAATGTATTTAGTTAAATATATATATATATGGCAACTTATACCACTTGCCATACAGTCCATACAGCCACACAGTTCATACAGACTGTGAGAGTAAAAAAAAAAAAAAAATGTAATGTGAACAAGAAAGTGATTTACATTCTGCAAAAAAGTTTTCATACCAAGTATTTGGTTATTGATATCAGATTTTTGGTTATTATGCCTTGGGAAACTAAGCAGAATTTTGTAGTCATCACTGAACATTATATTAATGCTTTACAAAGTGTGCTTATATTTCTAAGTATATGTTAGTTTTGGGCTATTTGAAAAATCAAGAATTTGATTTGGAAAAAAATAGATGAATGGTATTTGTTTAGTTTAAGGTTATTATCCTTTCATTTATGTTTTTCACTACTGCTTTGCAAAGAAAAAAGCATTTGTCCCTTACCTCTTTGTAGGAACATGGCCTAGTTAACTATGAAGATCAGAAAACTGGGAGCAACCTGTTCCTTTTAAAATTTGACATTTTATAATAGAGTTTGAGACTTATGAGTAATTTTGCTTTGAATTTTCCCTTGGAATTGGAAATATTATCGCTGAGTAATTTCATATTTGTAAAATTATTCATTCTGTGAAATTAAATCATCACTGATATGTGTACTTGTACTTTATTTTTTACTAAGAAGTTTGGAAAGATATTAGCAATGCAAAGCAGTACCTAGTTCTGTCCTTGAGAACAAAAGATATTCATCTTTCTAAGCAACAAATGAAATAAATAAGAGTATTGATTAGCCAGAGACTGAGAATTCTTTAGAAGTTGGTCCTGCAGAGTACCACTAGGTCAAGACCCCAAAACTCAATAAAATGGTTATTTTTTTTTAATCTGGCTATGACAAGCATCTTCTAAAATTGCTACTTACTTTTGAGATAATTTCAACATTAAATCATTTTCAAGACATCCAGCTTCAACATAACTTAGTTTCTTCTTACAGAAATAGATGAAGGAAGAAGACACAGTACTAATTTAAAGATTAGCATCTGAACAGAATAAGATATTCTACTTCAAAGGGTATCTGGCTATTTGTCAATAGAGAACCAAAAAGGAGAACACAGAGATAATGCTTTAGAAAACCCATTTGTAGAGCTCAGAAGGGAAAAAAAAAAAATGTTTGGTTTATGTATAACTCAAAAACATTTTGAACAAAAGCATCTTACTATTTTCAGTGCCAGACTCAAGTAGACAGTAATGTCCTTTTGCTGTATTGTAGAACTTCCAGAATGGCAGAGAAAAGGCATCCAAAAGTCACTCTTCCATAAAAGCAATGAGAACACTGGCAAAACTTAAAACTCACCCTTTTCAGAGCACTTGAAATAAACCAAAAACTTTCCTGCTTATGCAAGAAAGATGTCTAAATCTCTGTAAGAATAGTGACTTTGGGACATTTTAACTTGCTCTATTTAAATATTTTTCTCCTTGGGGAGCCTGGGTTGCTCAGTCGGTTGAGTACTGACTCTTGGTTTCAGCTCAGGTCATGATCTTATGGGTCTTGGGATCGAGCTCCACATCGGGCTCTGTGCTTGGTGTGGAATCTGCTTAAAGATTCTCTCCCTCTGCCCCTCCCTCTGCTTGCATGCTCTCTTTCTCTTTCTCTTTCTCAAATAAATAAATAAAATCTTAAATATTTTTCTCCTCAATGTCTTTGTGCCTTGAAAACCTATCTACACAACACTATATGAAAACCAGCAAAATAGTAGCCACTGGAGGGGACAAAATGAGCATGGAACTCCCCCAAAAGTCCCTATTTCACTACATGACCTATCTGGCATACAGTGCCATAACCCTGAAATGTTCCATTCTCAAAGCTTGTCTTTATTTGACCTAACTTTAAGCTTGTTCAGTACAAACAAACTTAACCTTGTGGCATTTGTCAAAAGAAAAAAAAAAATCTGTTGCAATTGTTTAACATCATAGCTGCCTGAGGCAGTGATATCATTTGGGGCAATACAAAATCTAACCAAAAATACTCAGAGAGAAATCAGAGCAGTGAAATGAAAATAAGGGGCTTATAAGTCAGGATATATTCCTGGTGACCTAGAAAGTCATGTACATGGATAATACTTTGAGTATGCCCAGAAAAGTTCTAATAAGACCTTAATTTCTCACCTCACCTCATTTTTTACCTATTGTTCTGGCCAATATTAGGGCTCTGAACAAGCAGAAATTTCAGTCTAAGACTTTGTTGTGAACCTCCAGAGGACTAAACACATGCCCCAGAGCTCCTTAGTAAAGTGTGGGACACTTATTGATTCAGAACTGTTAAGGAAATCTTTAGCTAAGCTAAGAAAATAGAGACTTTAATGTTTGCACATGACAAAAAACACTGATTTTACAGAATTTTCTAGAAAAGTCACCAAAGAAACTACCAGCAAGAGCAACAACAACAAACAGTAGAAATAAATACTGGCTGGGGGAGGGAGACGGCAGATTTGCATATAAGAGTCACCACATTATATTATTTAAGTCTAATTTTCAACAAAGAATTCTGACACCAAAGTACCAGGAAGGTATGGGTTCATCAATTAAAAAGTTAAAAAAAAAAAGAGGTCAATAAATACTATCCCTAAGGAAGCCCAGAGATTGGACTTATTAGACTCCAACTTTAAATCTGTTATTAGAAATATGTTCAAAACCTAAAGAATATCTTGTCAAAATTGTAACAAAAATATCACCAAATACAGAATATCAATAAAGAGATAAAAATCATCTTTTCAAAAAAGAACTAGAGCCAGATAAAAAGTCTGGAGTTGAGAAAGTGCAATAACTGAAATGAAAAATTTTAAAAAGGTACTCAGCGGCAGATTTGTGTTGTCAGAAAAAGAGTTAGGAAAGTTGAATATAAGTCAATTGAAATATACAGTCTGAGGAACAAAAAAGAAAATGAACATGAAACTCACAGACTTGTGGAACAATATCAAGGATACCAACATATGCATAATACTCCCAGAAGAAGACAGACAGAAAGGAGCAGAAAGAATATTTGAAGAAATAGTGAAAAAATACACTCCAAATTTGATGAAAAATTAATCCATTCATCTCACAATTCAAAAAACTGAAAGTTAGATAAACACAAAGAGATCCATAACTAGACACATCATAGTTAAACTATCAAAAGCCAAGATAGAGAAATTTAAAAACAACAAGAGATAAATACTCATCACAAAAAAGGGATCATCAAGAAGATTAACAATGGACTTCTAATCAGAAACTATGAAAACTAAAGGCCAGGGGAATGACATAGTCAATGCTAAAAGAAAAAGAGTGTCAAGAATTCTATATCCAGCAAAACAAATTTTTGAAAAATGAAGAAGAAATGAAGATATTCCCCAGACTATCAAAAACTAAGATAATATGTCACTAGAAGACTTGCATTATAAGAAATACTGAAGAAAATCCTTCAGGTTAAAAAGAAATAACTCTACATAGTAATTCAAATACACATACACACACAAAGATCATCAGAAAGGGACATTACATACATAAATACAAAATCTTTTTGTAACTCTTTTCTTCCCTTACCTGGTTGAAAAAAAAAAAAAAAAAACCTGCATGAAGCAATAATTGTAGAACTGTGTTGATGGACTTAGAAGATACAAAGATATAATTTTTACGATTTTATTTTTTTTAAAAGAAGCTTTATTTTTTAATTTTATTTTTTTAAAGATTTTATTTATTTATTTGACAGAGAGAGACACAGTGAGAGAGGGAACACAAGCAGGGGGAGTGGGAGAAGGAGAAGCAGGCTTCCCGCTGAGCAGGGAGCCAGATGCAGGGCTTGATCTCAGGCCCCTGGGATCATGACCTGAGCGAAAGGCAGAAGGCAGACGCTTATTTGACTGAGCCACCCAGGTGTCCCTAATTTTTACGGTTTTAATAGAACCAAAGGATAGGGGAATAAAATTGTATTGGAGCAAAATTTTTGTGTAATGTTGAAATTAAGATGGTATAAATCCAAACCAGATTGTTTAAATCAAGATGTCAATTGCAAAAATAAAGGAGGAAAAGAAAGGATAAAGCCATTGTTATTCACATGAAGAGAGAGTTTCTTCATGAAATCACATGAAGAGAGAGTTACAGAAAATATCCTTTATGAAGTCAAATGCAAATATTTTCCATAAAATATTAACAAGACAAAATTGGCATCATATAAAGATTATACATCATGACCAAATGGGATTTATCTCAGGAATGCAAGATAAATTTAACATCTGAAAGTCAATCAATGTACTACACCACAAGATAAAATTAATGACAAACATATGATGATTTCAATAGATCCATAAAAAATTTTTGAAAAAAATCCCAACAAAATAGGAAGAGAATGGAACTCCTTAAACCTAATAAGGGTATCTATTAAAAAATTCACAACTAATAACATTCTTATACCGAAAGACTAAATGTTTTCCTCAAGTTGAGGACCAAGACAAGCACACCTGCTCTTATTGCTCCTATTCAACATTGTCCTAGAGGTGCTATCCTGGACAATTAGATAAGAAAAAGAAATAAAAAGCATCCAAAGTAGAAAAGAAGAGATAAAACTGTCTCTATTGTCAGATGACGTGATGATGTATATACAAAATTGTAAAAAATCCACGAAAACTACTAGGATAAGTAATGAAGGATTTCAGCAAGGTTTCAGGATAAAAATGTCCACATACACAAATCAATTGCATTTTTGCAAACAATAAAAATGCCAAATAAAATTAAAGAAACAATTTTATTATAATAGCATTATAAAGAATATATATTTAGAGAAAATTTATCAAAAGAAGTATAAGAGTCTACATTGAAAAATTTACAACATTGTTGACACAGAACACCTAGATAAAAGGAAAGCCATCCTATATTAATGATTTGGAATACTTACTATTCTTAGGATGGCAATACTACTGAAAATGATCCATAGATTCAATCTTTGCCAAAATTCTTGCTGCCTTCAGGGGGACATTGACAAGCTGATTCTAGATTTTGTGTGGAAATTCAGAGACCCAGAATAGACAAAATACTCTTGAGAAAAAAGTTGGAAGACCACATATTCTCTATTTCAAATATTACTATAAAGTCACACTTAACAAGATATTGCCATAGTTACATGATCTTAGATATATACATCAAGATCAATGGAACATAATCGAGAATCTATGAATAAACCCTTACACTATGGTCAATTGATTTTGACAAGAATGCCAAGACAGTTCAACAGGCTAGTATTTTCCATCATTGGTGTTTAGACATCTTGATACCTATATTCAGAACAACGAAGTTGGGATCTTATATCACATCATAGAGAATAATTAACTCAAAATAGAAATAAACTTAAGTATAATATTATAATTATAAGTAACTTAGAAATAAGCATAGGAGTAAATTTTGTGATCTTCAGTTAGCAAATAGTTTTTATAGATATGACACCAAAGCACAAACGAAAAAAGAAACAAAAAGTCGAATTGGAATTCATAAAAATTTAAACCCTTTATGCTTCAAAACACATTAAGAAAGTGAAAACACAAACTGCAGAATGAGAGAAAATATTCGCAAATCATGTATTTGTTAAGGAACTTATTTCTGAATACACTGAAGACATTTAAGACTCAAACTAGTTTAAAAAAAAAAAGGCATTTTCTTTCCACACTAAGCATAACAATCACTTCTCCCAAACAAATAGTGGTTGCCCTAGAGTTTACAATTTACATTTTTAACTAACCTTAAGTTCATCCCCAAATAACACTATGCCGCTTCATATATAGTGTAGGCAGCTAATAATAAAGTATTACCAATTCTTCCTTCCTACCCCTTGTGTTAGTGTTGTAATTAATTCACCTATCCAAATACATTGATACTATTAGAACATTAAAACATGTGATCTTTTAGATCAATTAAGACTAAAAATATAAGGGGAGCCTGGGTGGCTCAGTTGGTTAAGCATCTGCCTTTGGCTCAGGTCAGGATCTCCAGGTCCTGGGATCCAGCCCTGCATCCAGCCCCACATTGGGCTCTCCGCTCATTGGTGAGTCTTCTTCTCCCTCTCCCTCTGTGATCTCTCTGCTTTACTCTCTCTCAAATAAATAAGTAAAATCTTAAAAAAAAAGAATTAAAAAATATAAGATTTTTATTTTACATTTATTTATTCCTCCCCCAGTGCTCTTTCTTTATGTAGATCCAATTATCTCACTATAAAATTGTCTTTCCATTCAAGGAACTTATTTCAACATCTCTCACACAGCAGATCTGCTGCCCAGAGAATTTCTTCAGTTTTCATTTGTGACATTATTTCTCCTTCACTTTCGAAGGATAATTTTATTTGATATAGAATTTTACATTTCATTCCACTTGCTTCTTGCTTGCATGGCTTCTGTTGAGAAGTCTGGTCTAATTTTTACCCTTGTTATGCTATAGATAAGACTTTCTCACTCTGGCTTTTCTCAAGATTTCTTCTGTGTTTCATTTATTGCAGTTTAAATATGATATACCTACATACAATTTTCTTGGTATTTATATTCATTGTTGTTATCTGAGCTTCCTAGGTCCATGGTTCAGTGTCTGTCATTAAATAAAAAAAAATTGGAAAGTTCTTGACCATTATTATTTCAAATGTTTCTACTTCAGTCTTTTTTCCCCTTCTGGTATCTCAAATAAATATAGATTACACCTTTAAAAAATCTCCATCAGTTTTTGGATAGTATTTTCTTTTTTTTAATTTTCACCATGGGAACTTTCTACTGACCTATCTTCAAGCTCACTGATTCTTCCCTTGACCATATCCTGTCTACTGATGAGACTATTAAGGGTATTTTTTATTTCTGCCACAGTTTATTTTGATTTCTATTGTTTGCTTTTAATTCTTCCTTAAAGTTTTCACATCTCTGATTGCATTACCCATCTGTTCTTCCATGTTGTTTACTTTTCCTTTCGTGCTTTTTACATATTAATAATATTTATTTTAAATTCCCTGATTTTAGTTTTTCAGATTTCATATTTCTCTAGTGATCTCATTTTTGCCTCCCCTTTCGATTTGGGGCTCCCCTAAATACTGTTTTTGGGAGTGTGTGCCTCACGGCTATTTAAGCTGTAACCTACTGGAACCCTGCTGATGTAGGGATAAATCATGGTGCAGAGGAAGCACTATATAATATTATGATTGCATCTCATTCTTTTAATGGGTCTACTTCCCTGTGCTGTGACTTTCACAAGTGTTTCTTAGCATTTCTTCTTCCTTTAGATGAAACAGAGAGTCTAGAAGGTTTTAGAGTGGGTTTAATGCCCTTGTCCATGATGGGTTAAACTCTTGTTCAGTGTTTTCCCTGGAAAGTAGGCCTTTGATACGGAGAAGGCTCTGGGTGTATGTATTTCAGAACTATTTGTCTTTCCTTCCCCCTGCCAGAACCACTAGGAGATCTTTCTCAGATGTTTACTGGGTGCCTAGAAAGAAAGCCCATGAAAGTATGCATCCCCCCAAGACTGCAACAGCCCCCCCTCATGGTTTATTATTCTCAAAGAAGTCCACAGTCAGCTTCCAGCAATTTGTTAACATTACTATTTAAGTATTCCTACCATTTTATGGTTCCTGCTTCTCCTGGTAAACAGACATCAGCTCTGATCTCTGTATGTGCTTGTGTCTCTAGATTTTGAGGTAGCAGTTTGCTTTGTAATGTTGGTTCTCTGACAGGTGCAAGAAACATCATTGATTTTCAGTTTGTACAACCATTTCTTATTATAGGAGTGATGACTTCTAAGCTCTTTAGATATTGGAACTGAAAATGTAAGTCCATTAATACTCATTGATAAAGCATTAGCTTTATTCTTAAAATTTGTGCCTCTGTGCACTTAATTTTTGTCTCTTATGTGGCATTTCCTCTTTCTGTTATTAACTTTTTGGTGATTTGACAAAAGCTCTTCAAATATAATTTGTGTCTGTATCCATTTGTTGGTATTTGCAACATCTTTTCATTAAATTCTCATGTTACTGCTCCCCTCTTGCCAGGTGAGAACCTGCTCAGCTTACACTTGTTAGGAGGCTTCCAGTTACTTCCACATCCAACCATCTATGTTTCTTTTCCTCACCCATTGTACAAGTGCTCTTCGGCTATTTCCTTCACCCAACATTTACCAGTCTCAGTTAGTGGGGCTCAATAGGGTCTCAGATGATGCTCTCATATCTGGCATATAGTACAAGGTAATGTTTAACAGTAATAAAATGAAAAAAAGTCAGTAGCTATTCATCAGAGTTTATTAAAATAATATAACTTTGTTAAAACAGGAGTATTTTCAAAAATTTTGGAAAATCAAGAGGACTGGAAAGTACATTTATGCTTAAAAATATGTCATTAAAAGCCTATTTTTTTTCTGATGCCACAATGTTACATGTTCACATTGTGACTTTGAACTACAAAACTGAATAAAGTATAAGAAACATCTTACTCAATTCTCTCAATGTTTAGTTCACTCATTTTAGAGATAGGAAAGTGAGCCCCAAAGAAGTAAAGTGAGTAGCACAGATTGTACAATCTACCAATTTACAGATCAGTGCTCTTTCATTATATCACCCTGTCTCTGACACCTTGAAATAATTTGCTAGTTGTAGACAGATAAATGGAGGCTATGGATTGTTACAATTTTCAGTCAAGGCAGACTCAACCAATAATGTGAACAATATCCCCCACAGACATATTTATTACAACCATTCCCTGTTTTGTTCTACATCAGCAGGTCCATCTGGCAGTAAAGGATTGACCAGGTGTTCTGGGGAAAAGTTGGCACACAACTGCCTTGAATATTGTGATACTAGCAGAAGGGAGAGATTTAGAAAATGAAAGGAAATTAAATTATTCTTGGTATATATGAGCTTACAAGACATTTTTAGGTGGTAACAATTATGGAACATCTTTTGCTTTATTTGTAGATGTTTTTTGGCTTGGTTTAAAAAATCAGAATGAAGTATAAATATTCAAGAGGAATAGAGTGTTGTATCCATTAGTGCAGTGAGTAAACAAAAGCTTAGGTAAGCAACTTTGAAAATCTGTAGTTAAATGTAAAAAGAAAATAATGTATGGCATATCTCATTAAAACTATTATTCTAAAAAGTAATAATAATAAAACCTGTTTCTTGATTAGTCTTGATTAGGTGGTACCTGACTCAGGTTTTTTCAATCAGATGATCAGACTATGGTTTACAAAGGACCTTTGTCTTACTAAATTGAATTTTGTGGCTGGAATCAGTTAATCCTTTCCCCAAAGTGAACAATTTCCTGTGTATTTTAGCTTATCAAAGACAATGACTGTATTAAGAGAGCAGATCTTACTCTAATATTGCAGAACTGATTGAATAACAAATGTAGTGCATGTCCACTGAGGCTTCAAACAGCCCCTAAGAAGCTTTTACCAGACAAAGATGTTTTTTGTGTGGAGCACTGGTACACATTAATGAGAAATTTCTATCGCTGGTACCAGCACTATGCAATGCCTTTGACTTTCATTATGTAAAGATTAATACCATGGCAAAAGTGCTTTTATCAGTCTAGAATGTTCATGTGCTATATCATAAAATATACAACCATACAACATTTCTATGATCTTTTAAGTCAGGAAAAAATGATTAATGTTCTATGATTTAACTATTATTTAAGATTTTATTTATTTTTTTTTTGAAAGATTTTATTTATTTGACAGAGAGAGCGAGGGAGCACAAGCAGGGGGAACAGTAGAGGGAGGGGAAGAAGCAGGCTCCCTGTCAAGCAGGGAGCCCGATGCGGGGCTCGATCCCAGGACTCTGGGATCATGACCTGAGCCGAAGGCAGACGCTCAACCATCTGAGCCACCCAGGCACCCCTATTTATATGTTATTTAATCTTTTTACCATAACCTTTACATTTTTTTTAAACTGTTTCAATTGGGGGCGCATGGGTGGCTCAGTTGGTTAAGCGACTGCCTTCAGCTCAGGTCATGATCTCAGGGTCCTGGGATCGAGCCCCGCATCAGGCTCCCCGCTCTGCGGGAAACCTGCTTCTCCTTCTGACCCTCCCCCTGCTTGTGTTCCCTCTCTCGCTGCCTCTCTCTCTCTGTCAATTAAATAAATAAATAAAATCTTTAAAAATAAAAAATTAAAAAAATAAACTGTTTCAATTGAAAGTGTTATTTAGTGATTTTAGAAAAACAGAAAAAGCAGAATTTAAAATCAAAATTGATGGCTACACTATTTAGAAATAACATTTAATATATAGCTTCTTTATATATTAATATATGCATGTGTTCTTTCACATTTTTATAAATATGCATTTTTTCACAGTATTGTTTTCTGACTTTTCTCCGACAAATTTTTTACCATATATTCCCTTTCAGCTTTATTGTTTGTGTAAATATTTTATATAGTCATTATTTTAAAAATATATAGATAAAATTAAAATGGCACCCAAATTACATATCTACATAGATATGTAATAATATGTAATATATAGAGATATGTATAGATATGTAATATATATAGATATGTAATGGATATGTAATATATGTAGATATGTATATCTATAAATAGATATATGTGTATACATATGTAAATATAGATATGTATAGATATAAAACAAAATATGTATAGATATGTAATTTTATCTATATATAAATTCAAATGTAAAAGAATGTAATGACTCTGGAAGAAGATCAGGAGCTTACCATTACTGTATTTTTTTTAAGTAGGCTTCATGATTGGCATGGAGCCCAACATGGGAGTTGAACTCAAAACCCTGTGATCAAGACCTGAGCTGAAATCAATAATTGAACACTTAACCGACTGAGCCACCCAGGCACCCCATTTTACTATATTTCTTTAACATTTTCTCTACTGACCTACTAATTCTGTTGCCTACATTATTTTTGTCAGTTATCCAGTGACATTTTCTCCAGGGTTTCTTCTTGGTTCTATAACTAAACGTATTTAAAGGTCATGACCAATAAATTACTGAGATCATCCTTGTTATCATGTTATGTTATCTTTTACGTTGTTTAATTTAATTACCAATGATATGTCTCTAGAAGTACTCATTTTCTATTTCCTGGGTTTTTATACTATAGAATCAGCCAGTTTGCTTTAATTCTTTTATGACTATTGAGATGAGTCTCATTCTTGGATCATACTTAATTTTCTTTCAGGACTTGGCAATGGCTGCTTTACTTGTCCTCTGGTGAAGAGTGTTTCTGTGGGAAATCTAAGGTAAGTCTGATTTTACTCTTACAGGTAACTTTTTCTTACTACTCATGGAATGAGAAATTACCTTTGAAATTCAGTGGTATTGGTGTATTCACCATGAATCCCAATTTTTTGTGTGTGTGTGTCATATTTTCTTGGTATATATTATATCTTGATAGGTTTTTTCTTTCTTTGTATTATTCTATCTAATTATTCTGTGAATTTATTTCCTATATAATTTCAGATTTTTTTTCCTAATGTATCTCTTGTGCATATTATTTGTATTGTTTACTTCAGGGACACTAATTATCCCATGTTGCATCATCTGTGTCTTTACATAAATAATTTTCTTTGCATTGATTTAATATCTTTGACTTTTCTTCTATGTTCACTATGACTTTTGAAGCCTTGTTCCCATAACAGCAATTTAGTTTTCAACTCTATTTTTTCTGCTTCCTTCATTTTGTGATTTATTTAATAGATCCAATATTGTTCTGCATTTCAGTTTATTTACTTACTTCTGTCACTTACCTCTACATAATATCCTATCTTTTAGGTATCTGTTTTGTGCTTTCATTTTATTAATGTAATTGAATTGAACTTTTCAATAACTCAATGCTCCTAAGGAAGTTTTTATCTCTTTGTTTGCTGTTTGTTTTCTGTTACTGCTCTTTTATGTGATACCTTTACTTATATTTTGTGACACTCTTATTTTCTCATAATCATGGATAGCTTAGATGGCCTTCTATAGGTTCTTTTTTTTTTTTTTCTTAACCACAGGGCAAGTGGATTCTCTTTGACACACTTTCTAACCTAATTGATATTTCCAATAGCTCAAGGACCTGTGGTTAAGAAAGGATAAAAGCTTGGCAAGCATTGCTGGAGACTCTTCTGGCATCTCTGGGATCCCATGAGGCGTCCTGATTTTAGGGCCCCTCCACTTTGCCAGGTGTCTGTCTTACTCTACCCTCAGGAGGTTTCACTCATTCTCCCTTCTCAGCCCACTGACAGATTATGGATTTAAATGACCAATGTACAAATTTAGAACTCTGAAAAAAATGGGTAAAGATCTTTTGGAAATTGAACTTACAGTATAACATATGATAATTGCAAAAAAAAGGGACTGAAAAATTAAAGTGTATTAAAAATAAAAGACATGTTTATCAAAGTCACTTTAATAAGTGAAAATTAGCAGAAGTGTCATAATAACTGAGAAGATTAATATAAATTTTATAAAGACTTTATAGAATTTAATGAGAAAAAGGTTAACAACATTAATAGGTTATTCATTAGTAAACCTGAGTATATTCTTCACAGAATAGTCAACACATATAAAGAGATATCAAAACTCAGTGATCCCAAGGGAACTGAAAATCAAAACGACAGTAAGATTTTTTTATACCCATTCAACTGAGAAATAAGATGCCTGAAAATTCCAAATGTTGCAGCTGATACAGATCAGTGGATTCTCTCACACACCAGAGTACACAATAGAACAATCACTTTGGATAAAAAATAGGATGTTATTCTGTAGAGCTGGTGATTCATATACTCTATAAGACAGAGATACAGTGCAATGTCCATATTTTGACAATTGTAGGTGCTCAGTCAGGGAACACGTATCCCAGCCTTCACTGTAAGTAGGTACAGCCATGTACATCATTGGAATAAGAACAAAAGTGAGTGTATTGATTTGCTAGAGCTGCCATAACAAAATATCACAGACTGGGTGGCTTAAGCAACAGAAATTTATAACTCACAGTTTTGGAGGTAGAAGTTTTAGATCAAGGGGTTGACATAGTTAGTTTTTCTTGACTCTCCTGGCTTATAGATGGTCACTTGCTTGCTTTGTCCTTGCATGATCTTTTTTCTCTGCATGTGCATCCCTTCTGCCTCTCTCTCTTCCAATAAGAACACCAATCATATTAGATTAGGGACCTACCCTGATGACCCCATTTTAATTTAATCACCCCTGTAAAGACCTTATCTCCAAATACAGTTACATTCTGAGATCCTGGGTTTGAGGACTTCAACATATGAATTTTGGGAGTATACAATTCATCCCATAACTATTAAGTACACCATTTCTGGGCCAAGATTTCTAAGACAGAAGCATGCAGCCTCCACATTCTTGTTATGCGTCTGATAACCATCTGCTTACAACCATGTGGTACAAGATAAAAGAAACTGGATGGAGATTAGCTACCTGCCTTGGACTACTAAATAAGCAAGAAATACAGGTTTAATGTATTTGAATCATTCATGTATTTTGGCCCATTTGTTGAGTGAGATTAATACACTATCATTAATAAAATCCAAGTCCCACTGATATCACTCCTACACAAAAGCAAATTTTGCACTTAGTAACAGCAGATATAAAGAACGTTTATAGAGATATTACACATAAGAGGAAAAATCTGTTAACAGTCTAAATATTCATTAACTTGAGAATGGATAAATAAATTGTAATTATTAAAACAATGGACAACAATAATTGGACAACACTAAAAATGAATATACCAAGGCAACATACTTCAATAATGGTAACTTTCAGAAATATAAAGTTGGGTGAAAAATTCACAGAAGACTGCATGCAGTTTCTACTCTTTTTGTATGCATAAAACAAGCAAAACAAGACATATTTTAAGTATGTACAAATATATATGATATAACTATAAAGAATTACAAGGGGATGATAAAATATCAGTATCATAATCTCCTCTTTAGAGGAAGGAACAGGGACTGTTCAGGAAATTATGCAGGAGGCTTTTGTAACATTCTGTTTTATTCGATTTTGTGATGGATTCTATTGGTTTTATAATGTTTCTTATGTTACATGTGAGATTATATATCCAATATTGTATCTAATTTTACATATTAAGAATTTTCACCTGAATAACTTTAAACATGACATAATTTTAAACATGCAAAATAATTAATTTTGTAGTAATAAATTATGGCTTACACAGTTATATTTGTTAAACGAATAAAAATTAAAAAAATCAGGTTGTCATTAGGGCCACTCAGTAATATATCATATCATGCTGATTGTCATTTTGACCAAAACAAAGACACTTACCAAAAATAGCATTTGACATCATCTTTATACATGACAAGAGACTTAAAAGCTAGGATGAGATTCGAAAGTATTAAGCTCCTTAAATTGTTTTGGATCATAAGAATAGCATTTGATGATTTCAAATACCTTACGATTTCATAGACTGGGTGTCTTTGTAAAGGACATCAGTTAACCAGCAGATAAACTTAAAATTCTTATACTTGTGATTTAATGATTTTATGGGTAATGTTTATTGACTAATAGCTTACATATGTTAAATATTTGTCACACTTAGAATTCTAATAATTAAATAATCAGTTGTGTGTGTTGATTTAAATGAAAAAAAAAACAATAGTGACTAAATGGTTTATCCAATTGACACGGGCATATCTCTACTGGAGTCAGGTAAAAGTACTAAAGTATCCAATAATATTTCATGTGCTTCAAATAAATACATATCCATAAGATTAATTCAAATCCTGTGTTGAAAGGATCCTGTGATAATTGGGATTTAATTACTAAGAGCATGATAATAGTTTTTATCTTGAAAGACTTTTCTCCACAGTAGTGATATGCACTTTGCTAGTTCTGTTATATGAAATCTTAAACACATGAGTTTTTTAGTTAAAGTTAGTCAACATGTGGGAACTGGATATAATTCATGACTTCTCAATTCTTTGTGAGGAAGCATGGAAAATAGTTCAGAAAATAAATATTTATAGAAAAGATTTGGCTTAGGAATGCTAGATATTAGAACACCATTTCTATTATACTTTTAGGAAATGTGGCCATAGGGGTGCCTGGGTGGCTCAGGTCATGATCCCAGGGTGCTAGGATCAAGCCCCATCTCAGGCTCCCTGCTAGGCGGGAAGCCTGCTTCTCCCTTTCCCACTCCCCTTGCTTGTGTTTCATTTCCCTCCATCAAATAAATAAATAAAATCTTAAAAAAGAGAAGAAAAGAAAAGAAATGTGGCTATATTTCAAGTTTATAGTTATATCCAAATTTAGAATATTTGGGGGCATATTACTAAGGAATTGAGGAAGCAGTTAATTATTTCTTAAAAATTATGTATGCATATATGTTACATATTACGTACACTTGCATATGTCTGTAGCCTCTAAAAAGTACTCTCCAATTTCTGTTCAATATTTTTTATCAATTTTTATTTTCTCTGCTCTTCTTTAGACTTATTTTTACCTTATGCTCTTCATTCTCTCTTTCTCTAAAATGTTAAAAGGAAAAAATAAGAGAGGAACAGCACTGTAGAGGCCATATCTGTTATTTTGTTTTTTACAGAAGGCATTGTATCTTAATACAAAGAGTGAAGATTTAGGATAAAATGGGTATTCACTTATGGGACTGGCTATGTTTTATATATATTTGGACTTCAATTTCTTCATCTGCAAAATGGGGTCAATGATGTTGAATTAGAGTTATTATAAGAATAGAAAGAATATATGTAAATCCCCAGTACATATTAAGCATTCAATCACTGGTAGCTATTACCAATGATAATACTTGGGCTGATAACACTGAGGGCAGAAATAGAAATATTTGATATAGCAGTACAATTCAGAAATCTACATGGATGATATTCAGCTTTTAGAGGCTTTGGTATTCTTTAGAATTTATCAGAAGCAGGAATTTGAAGATTAGAATTACTTCAAAAAGTAAGAAGAACACCAAAGTCTCCTTCTAGTGAAGTCTTTCACTGAAATGACTTGACCGTGAAACAAGAAGATAGTCTGAAGGGCACCTAGGTGGCTCTGTCAGTTAAGTGTCTGACTCTTGGTTTCAGCTCAAGTTGCAATCTCAGGGTCATGAGATCAAGCCCCACTTCGGGCTCCACAGTCAGCAAGGAGTCTGCTTAAGATTCTCTCTCCCTCTCCCTCTGTCCCTCCCTGCCCCACAAACTGTCCCTCTAAATAAATAAATAAATAAATAAATAAATAAATAAATAGCATTAAAAAAAAAAAAAAGACTGATCTTGTCCACATGATCAAGTACAAATCTCAGGTGCTTCTTGGGCACCTAAGGCCTAACCTTGGTTTGCCATGTCGGGCAGTAGTAAAGTTGGTTGAAGCAACCACAATCAATCACTCTGTTTTCAGAAATCTTTTAAGAACTGAGTCAGCTTTCAGAAGCCCATTTATTCAAGTTCAGTAAGAAGAGAGGACAAAGTTTAAAAAGAGGACAGGTCTGACATAATAACACCAAGTCATAACTAAGTCTTTCTTTCAATGAAGATTTCTTAATACAAATTTCTGAATCTGTACCTACCTGAAACTTGAATTCATTTTTATACTGCCAAAAACAATGTGTACTAAATTTAGTATTATTCCAGACAAGGACAAGTCATTCTAAAAGCATAATCTATTTATAGTGTCATGTTCTAACATTATATCTCCTGATACAGAAGGAGATAGGAGGAGTTAGACATGTTGCACACAGATATATAATCGCTGTTCACGATGCTTTTATGTGTATCTGTTGAAGAGTGAGGCTTGTCTCCAAAGAAGAGAAATTAATATATTATTTCCATAATTCTTTTAAAAAATAAAGCTAAACTATAGAATTTTAGAGGATACAAATTGCGAAAGCATTTTCAAATTATAGAAATATAAAATATGTATTCAACTCATAAAATTTGAGTCTCAAAATTTAGGTTTACCATGTAAACAAAAAAAATCACTAATAGAAACAACACACAAAATAAATAAAAATCTAGAAAATAATGTATAGTAATAAGTGAATAAACTTGGAAAATAGAACAGTGACTTATTTAAACTATTCTGAGTGACAGGTTTTTTTTTTTTCTTATTTTAACACTAATGCATGAACATTGAATAAAGAGAAACACAAAATTTGAAAGATGAAAAGAAATAGAGAACCATACACTCAACAAATGGAATTATATATTACATGCTGGCTTTTTCTTTTCTATTGTTAGTTTTACTTATGTGTTTATTATTTTTTAAAATAGTTGCATAATATTCAGAATGCAAGCAAGTTTCAAGAAAAATATTGCCATGCCCCACATGGTTGAAGCTGAAGAAATGAAACAACGCATGAATGATTTAAGCCCCTTTTGTTCCTCTCCAGAATAATTTTCATTCTTTCTCCCACATAGTTAAACACTAGACAGAATTTGGTATTCATTGTTTCCAGGTATTGCTTTGTACTTTTACTGCAGAGTATTATGTGATTATGCTGTAAATATTCTTTTGTCATTTATTTATTTTTTTATATTTAACATTATGTTTGAGATTGATCCACGTTGATACGTGTCATTCTGGGTCATTCATTTCTACTGTTATATCACATTCTATTAGGTGAATATGCTACAATTTTTCCATGCTCCTGTTAATTTTTAATCCTTTTAAAATTATTTATTTAAAATCTTATTAGATATTCTTTAGAAAGAGAATAGTAATGATTAACATTTAATAATATGGATATACCATAATATGCCTAATAATTGTCTGATTCTTAGATATTCAGGGTAGGGTACTCTCTCCAGTTCTCCCCAGAATTTAGAATATTGTTAGTACATAACAGGTGCTGCATCTTTAACAACAATCTTTTAATAGAATGACTTTCCATTTACTTGTTCATTGTTATAATTAATGATTCAAATAGATGAATGAATTTTCATCTGACTTCCTGATAATTTTTTATGCTGTATCACAAAAATTATTGTAGAAAAAAGGAATTATACAATTAGATCATTTTCTTTCCTATTCTTATATGCTAGAGGTAAGATTTGGGGTACAGATGCAGCCCTGCTACAGCATAAAACTTTGGAAAGGAGAAGTTAGCTGCTGACCACTGGGTTTCCTTGTCCTTCTGGAAGATGAGGGGTAAGCAACTTTTGGTTCAAATGTGTTGCCCTACTGCTTTGGAAATATGGCATGAGATCACATTTCAGGATGAAAAAGTTGAAAGCTCTTTGTTACTTTTTCAATGTGCTCAAATCTCTATGTTGTAGCAGGAAAAAATACCAAATTATGTTGACTTTCTAAAAATAAATTGAATAATGTTGGAAATCTAATTTATAAGAACGCTTTTTCCCTCATGGGGCTTAAAAACAGTTATTTTCACTTAGGGTTGGGGGATGGGTTGTTGCAAATAATTTTATTTGTCCCAAATTGATTCTATAGGGGAAAAAATGTCACTTTTAAAAGAAACGCTAGGGCGCCTGGGTGGCTCAGTTGGTTAAGCGACTGCCTTCGGCTCAGGTCATGATCCTGGAGTCCCAGGATCGAGTCCCACATCAGGCTCCCTGCTCGGCAGGGAGTCTGCTTCTCCCTCTGACCCTCTTCCCTCTCGTGCTCTCTATCTCTCATTCTCTCTCTCAAATAAATAAATAAAATCTTAAAAAAAAAAAAAGAAAAGAAACGCTAAAAGCCATTATTGTCCAGTTCAGCCCAACATCTTAGGAAAAGAGGTTCACGGAAAAATTCCAAGTAGAGATTACCAATGTGAATTTGTTTGGAACAACCTCCATCTTCTCCTGTTTCCCATTTTGTTTTCTATAATAAATGGGAGGTGGTGGGTGTAACAGCTATCTTGTCAAGGTTAGAGAACTCTAATGAACACCATTCTTGCTGTTGTTTATTGTCAGTGTTCTATCAACCATTTTTACTTACTTTTATCCCAGCGCTTACTACATTCTATCTTAGAACCCCATGACCTCATGGATTTCTTCTCCATTTTTTCTTATGTAAACAATAATGAGTTGGATGTCTTTTGGACTTGGTCATCACAATTCCGTCTTTGGCATGTGGACTTGAAGTGGACATCAATGATTCTCCCTTCCTTGTGTTTGCACCCTATAAAATCTTCTCTCATTGAATGTGACTTGGTTCTAGTAAATAGGATATGGCAAAGATTTTTTTTTTTTTGCAGATATAATTAAGGTCTCAAATAAGTTGAATTTGATTTAATCAAAAGATTATCTAGGTGGGCCTGGTTTAATGAGGGGAAAGATCTTAAAAGAGAAAATGGACTATCTCTGAGGTGAGAGTCTCTTTGTGTTGCTGCTTTTGAAGAAGTAACCTTCTGTTGTGAGAGGTCATGTGGAGAGATTCATGTGACAGGGAACTGTGGGTGATCTCTGTGAGCTGAGAAAAGCCCTGGCCAACAGCCAGCAAGAAAAGAGGGACCTCATGCCAGCCACAAGGAAATGAGTGCTGCTAACAATGTGAGGGTCCTTGCAAGTAGATTCTTCTCTAGTTCAGCCTCTGATGAGACCACAGAGAACATGTGTTTCAACCAGGAGAGAGGCTGAAACAGAAAACCTAGTGATTCTGTGCCTAAACCTCTACCTTTCAAAAGCTGTGGGAAAAGAAAAGGTATGCTAGGTTAAGCTGCTGAATTGGTGGTAATTTGCTATGCAGTAGAGAAAACTAATACACTATGACTTCTCTTTCTGCAATATTTATCTCCATGAGTCAAGTCACATTTTGAATTAACAGATACTTTGTGAACTTTTATTTTGTACCAGGTCCTATTAAGAATTTATCTCACAATCACATGTCAGTAAATAACAGAGCCCAGATGGGAGTTCAGGCCTTTTTATTCCTGACTCAGTGATCATTCCCCTACAATAAGGAGCTATGGATATACCAATTAAAAAGCCAAGTGTGTAATTGTTGTGAATTTTTAAGTTATAGTGGATTAGAATTATCATCCCTTCGTATGTGCGTGTATATGTGCCAAATTTGTTATGCTGATTCTTATGAAGTGCTAACCTGGCTATAGGAGATTAAGTAAACCATTCTTTTCATGAATTGTCATCAATGTTTATAGAATATATACATTCAATTTTTTATTTGCTTGAAGGTCAAAAGAGAAGTGAGAATCATATGGTAAATATAACTTCTTTTGTAAAAAGACAGATAATGATTCCATTTACAAAAAATACTAATATCTATGAGCTCTGATTCGTAACACTTCTGGATATCATTTAAATTTCCCTATAAATTTTCTATTTTATTTTTGTGAGTTTGTGAGATTTGATTATTTCAAGTTTTGATAGAAACTTCAATAAGTTGACATTTTAGTCAAAATTATCTGAACATTTATAGCCAGAAAATAATTTGAACTATATTAATGGCACTGCAATAAAAATAATTGAAAATTTTATGGACAATAAAAGCATACACAAAAAGTCAAAGTTAGATTTTGTTTTAATATAATAGCTTCTTTAGAAATCTATAATGTTATAATAAAATACTGTAAAATGAATGATTTGGATTCAATTTACTATTTGATAGAATCTAATGATCATGTGGTGTTGAATTTAAAAGTACATTATAGATTTCTTTTACTTTTAATCTCATTGAGAACTACATTTTAGACTGCAATAAACTAAAGGTCAGATTCAGAGAACAATTACATCTTACTGGTGGTAGCAGCAAAAATATTAACCTGAATTCATCACAGCTTTAAAAGCTTTTATTAATATCAGTGATGGTCCTAGAGAAACAATGATACCGATCACATTACTTATTTCACCAGTTTAGGGGAGGAAAACTTTTTCTCTCTTTCCTTCTAGTTTCTTTGGTTGATCTAATAATTTAATTGACACAAGACAAATTAACAGGAGGAAAAAAACACACATTTTAATTTTATATGTATGGGAGCTCATTGAAATATGAGACTCAAATAAGTGACCAAAGAAGGCAGCTCTTATACTTTTTAGACAAAGAAACAACAGATTTGTGAAGAATTAAGAAAACAAAGAAGTTTGGGCTTGGTAGCAAGTTAGTAAGAAAATAATAGGGCTTGTTTACATAGTCTTCTTGGCCCTGAATTCTCTGTCTCTGGTGATAAGAATGTCTCTTTTTATGTCCTGGTATGGAGAGGGTAGCTTTCACATGGGAGATTTATTTCCTGCTTTCAGGGGTACAAAGGAAGGTCAGACTCCTTCTTGCACTGGGTGTTTCTTAAATAACTTGAATTCAAAATAATCCATATGCCAAAGTGGCATGTTTTAAGGGGAGCCTGCCCTGAACCACATCACCATATATCATGTTTTGGAATAAATGAGATTATTCCCAGAATAAAAATATATTTATTTGGCTTATTTGGCCACAGATAATAAAATCTGTTTCACTAATTAATAAATTGGGATACAGGGGTGACTGGGTGGCTCAGTCGGTTAAGCATCTGCCTTCAGCTCAGGACATGATCCCAGGGTCCTGGGATCGAGTCCAGCATCAGGCTCCCTGCTTAGCAGGGAGCCTGCTTCTACCTCTCCTACTTCCCCTGCTTGTTCTCTCTCTCTCTCTTTCAAATAAATAAATAAAATCTATAAATAAATAAATTGGAATACAGATTCTGTTATTGGTGATATTGGAAGCTGAAATATTTTATCAATGGGTAAATCTTTTATAATGACTTACTTCTGCAACACACAACAATGCAACTCTTACATTCTGATTTCTCCATCATGCAGTTTGTACTGTAATTTAATTTCAACATTGCTAGCTATTCAATCCCTTATGATTGACTCAATCATAAGAACAGAATCAACTGGGAAAATAATGGTATTTTGACCAGGATGTCAAGGTTGTCCTAACAGAGAGAGGGCAAGCAAAAGTTGAAGTCAAGTTGTCAATCACTAAATTTCTTTAGAATGCCTTGTTGTTCCATCAACTTATAAAAGAGAGTAAACTTGGTTGAAACAACTTTTGTTTCTCTTGACAGCATGTAATTTTTCTCAGTTGATACTTTCAGGATAAAAAGTTCATATTCTTTTAGAAAAATACCATTAATCTTAAATACTGAAAAATTGTTTTGAAGTAAAGATAAAAATTTGGTGACACTCTACCAGTAATAAAAGTGGGCAAAACCAGTGAGTTTATAAAGAAAGATAATTTGCCCACATAATAGACAATTTTAGTGTTTCCAGTTACTTGCTATTTTTGCCCCGTACTGTAAGTTTTTGGAAGTCTAACTATAGTTATTCTCCTTTGTCTTTTCAGCTATTTAGACAATATTGGAGCTAAATATTTTTATATTATATATATATGTATATATATGATTAGAATTGAATCAGGTCTTTTTTTTAAAGATTTATTTATTTATTTATTTATTTGAGAGAGAGAGAGCTTGCATGAGTGGAGGGAGGGGCAGAGGGAGAGGGAGAAGCAGACTCCTCGCTGAGCAAGAAGCCCAATGTGATGCTGGGCTCTATCCCAGGATCATGACCTGAGATGCAAGTAGAGGCTTAACCGACTGAGCCACCCAAGCACGCTTGAATCAGGTTCTTAATCAATTCCTGAAATAAGCCAAATTTCCATCAGGATTATGAAGTAAATCTGTGTAGTCTTTGCAAGATTAAAAATAGCAGGTCTTAGGTTGCAGGCTTAGATCATCTGCTTCATAGTACTTAACTGCTCTTTATGCTCATGTCCTCCAGCTATTTGGAAGAAGGGTATTTTTTGTTTGTTCTTGGTTTTTTTTTGTTTGTTTCTTTCTTTAAAGAGTTTATTTGAGAGAGAGAGCAAACATGGCAGGGTAGGGTGGGGGTGTAGAGGCAGAGAGGGAGCGAGAGGGAGAAAGAATATCCAGCAGACTCTGGGCTGCGCCTGGAGCCCCACATAGGCTTGATCTCATGACCCTGAGATCATGACCAGAGCCCAAACCAAGGGTTGGATGCCCAATTGATAGAGCCACCCAGGTGCCCTGGAAGGGTGTTTTCTTAAATGTAATAAGTCTTCTATGGAACATCACAACCTTCATTCAGTCTAATGTTTTATTTTTCTGAATCCTAAAATCTTCCAGCTCCTAAACAATTAATTAACTATTGAATATTTCCCCAGCTAGTGAGATCTGCACTGCCAACTCAGTACTAGCATGTTTCCTAGGTTCTGGTGAATTTCCGTTGGAAATGGCTGAGGCATATAAATGCTGGGTTTGGATCAGATGATTTAGTTTGGTAGATTCATATCCATTAACTCTTCAATTAACTGCCACTGTAATGGGCAAAACTATGATCTATGCCAGTCTCCACCATTTCCAAAACGGTATGATAAAACGCTACTTATCCTACAAGTGTTGTATAAAAACTAAAATGAGACACAGATCATAGCATTACAAGAAATTTAAAATGTAACAATATGTAATTTATTAATATTGTGTTATCATGTTGATTAAGACACATAAAAGCAATTAAGAATCAGTTATAAAGCTAACAATTAGGTGATTATAAAGTTACCCTAAATCAATTAAGAACTCCATTTAAAATATATTTGCAGATTATTACATATTTTACTTAACCTTGAAAGTCATGGTTAGAGATGATTCCCCAAAATTATAAAAGAAAATGATCTACAGGCATTATGATGCTCTCTAATATTTGCTGGAAAAATGCTGCTGAGCCTTGATGGCTCAGTTATGTTATCCTTGCCCTGGATTGCAAGGATATATTTAGTAATATATATAAAATGTTTGATTCTGTTTTATATACACAGGTATTGATTGGAACACAAAAGCAGGTATGTGAAAATTATGTTAATATTTCTTAATATTGGGGATATTGATTACAATGCCTTATTGCTGTATGATTTTACTCCATTGAACATTACTGGATTATGAGATAAAAAGACTAAGTTGTCAAAGTGAATTGAGTATAGATCAGGATAATTGTTATGATAAGACAAAATCTTACTTTTAAAATAATTCAAAAGATGAATCTTTTGGTGGCAAACACTAATAGAAATATATTTAATGTTTACATTGTTTAAAGGGGTGATATTTAAAACCCTTGTTGAGAGAGCAAGTCCTCCAAGTTCCCTGAGCATCGTTGAGTGTGTCACAGGGCCAGGTTTATCTCCTTTCTGATACTGAGCAGTTTCTATAGTCAGTCAGAAAGGCAACAAAGTAGTTCAAAGTGACCACAGGATGAATAGTAATTGCTCCTTTCTGGGCTTCGTTTGTTGTTTGCTACAGTATTTGCTGCTTGATCAAAAGGTGCTGAGCCCTTGGCGTGCATTCCTCAGTCTGCATGCACTGTGTACATAGCACCCATCCGGGCCTGTGCATCTCCCTGGGAATCGGAGGCTGGAGAGTAAGTCCAACTATGCTGAGCCTCCTGATATTGGCTGAGCTTTGAGTAATCAACCACCGGCTATGATCCATTAAGTCTCATTGTCCACTTTTTTTCAATAACCAGGCCATAGAGCCAACCTTGTGTGCCTAATTATTTGTTTGGTAGTCTTGTGCTTGACCATCATCTGTGAGGTTGGGGTTCTTCCTAAACAACACTTATGAATTTTTCTCTCTTCTGTGTAAACGTTCTTTTTTTCTTAAAAGATTTTATTTATTTATTTGACAGAGAGAGAGAGACAGTGAGAGAGGGAACACAAGCAGGGGGAGTGGGAGAGGGAGAAGCAGGCTTCCCGCCGGGCAGGGAGCCTGATGGCGGGGCTCAATCCCAGGACCCTGGGATGATGACTTGAGCCGAAGGCAGATGCTTAACAACTGAGCCACCCAGATGCCCCTTCTGTGTAAACGTTCTATTTTATCTTTTAGTTAGTCTGATTTTAATAACTCTGTAATTGTTCTTATCTTGTATCACATATATTTCACTTCAAAATTACTTTTATAAAAATATTTACAGCAAACTGTGGAAAGGTTTACATGTGAGCCCTATTAACATTGATTTTAACACTCAGAATAATATTGACAGAGAAGCCACAATTACCTTGAAGTAAATATATATATATAAAATGGCTCTATAAATCAAAGAGAGAAATGTGGAAATCTGGTTTAGCCACTAACTAGTTTTCTGATTCTGTAACACTTTGCAATCCAAATTGTGTTTGTTTTGTTTTGTTTTGTTTTGTTTTCAGTTTCCTCAAGAGGTTGCATACAGCTAACTGGAACATAGACGAGGGTTACTGAGTTTGGGTCAGCTACTGGATTGTGCTCTGCCCTGTAGGCAGCTGAATGAGTAGGTCTCAATGCACTTAAGTTTTATAGTCCCAGACATCTCTTAGAAATGTCAATTCAGTAATTTTAGAACTCTATAAATATCATAATTGTTCTATAAACTACTGCATGTGATGTGTTTACGTTTTGTATTGACATTAATCAAACCCTCGTCATGGGCCAGGCACTGTGCGAGGTGCTTGGGATGCAATCATCATCGATACCAATATGTGCTGCTTCATCTCATGAAGCTTCCAATTCTAATGGAAAGAGACAATTATTAGCCATATTGTAATGGAAAGAGACAATTATTAGCCATATTGTAACCAAACTAATGTGAATTTACTCCTTGGTGAGTCACGGATAGAAACTATACCCGATGGAGTTGCCCCACAAAAGAACTTTATTTGCAGCAAATAAGGATATTACAGGGAATAACTTCCAAAATCATGATTCCCAGAGCAAGGGTGAATTTTTTTTTTTTTTTTTTTAGGATTAGGATAAATATTTAGATTAGGGGAGATTGTCATTGTATATAAAGGCGGCATAAGGTGACACATGCACCTTAAGGAAACATGCCTATTCATATATCACATATTATATAAATGAGGCTTGTGCTCATCCTTGCATGGAGATTTAATGTTATAATGAAGTAAATGTAACTGTTGGTCACTCATGGGTCACTCCATGGTCCATCTGCACAGGTGTGAGTTAGGGGTTAAATTCAAACTGGTCTGGGTGGTCTGGGCCAGTTGGAACTCTTTGTCCCAGCAGTTTTTATTATGTGAAGGGTAGTCTTGGTTTCCATCACGGGATGCTATGCCTCTTGGGTCTTTTGCTTGAGGTAGGAGATAAGCTGGAAAGAAGAGCT
The DNA here is from genome assembly GCF_003265705.2 of Callorhinus ursinus. Classification (NCBI taxonomy): domain Eukaryota; kingdom Metazoa; phylum Chordata; class Mammalia; order Carnivora; family Otariidae; genus Callorhinus; species Callorhinus ursinus. The sequence goes on along the minus strand of NW_027397063.1, from coordinate 16,725,524 downwards.
TAAGGAAAAATGTGGGACAAAGGTTGGTGGATATGAGCAGGTGAAGAGTAAAGGCCAGGTTGTGGGGTCTAGCTGATGACACCATCACAAAGGTAAGTGCTGCAGGAAGTAAGAGAGGTACAGGCTATTTTAACAACATATAATGGAGACATCATATATTTCAATTTTTAATTTATTAAATGTGTTCCTATGTACAAATAGAATATGTTTCTCTTGGGCTCACCTCCTGATGTTTTCACTAGAGTTTTACAATATAATGTTTTGTTACAAGCGTGATATTTAGTGGTGTTTTTTTCTTTTAAAGATTACTCTTGCGATTTTGCTTTTCTCTAATAGTATCGTCAGAGCATTTTTTTTTTGTAAAGATTATTTATTTATTTGACAGAGACAGACACAGCGAGAGAGGGAACACAAGCAGGGGGAGCAGAAGAGGGAGAAGCAGGCTTCCCGCAGAGCAGGGAACCCTACATGGGGCTCGATTCCAGGACCCTGGGATCATGACCTGAGCCGAAGGCAGACGCTTAATGACTGAGCCACCCAGGCGCCCCCCATCAGAGCATTTTTTAAAAATGGTGATGTTATCACTGGGAGGCAATTGTCCATGGGTCTCTTGTGTTTGTGAGTGTCTTATAAGCAGAGACACAACTGCTTTTGTTCTTATTTATCTTTTCAAGGAAGTCTGTACAGCAAACAGCCCTGGATGATAAAGACAGTATGCCTCCCCTTCAACCCTAGAAGGAGGAGGAGATTTGTTTGGAGCTTTCGAGGATAAACTACGTCTTCTCTGAAGCAAGAGACAGGACTGTCTACTGCTCAATATTAAAAATTCCTTAAGCTCTTCATGCTGCTCTGTCAAGCCCTTGGGGTTTCTTATACATGTTCAAGAACCTGTTGGGAACTGGACTTAGTAGAGACGGCTACAGAGCTCCTATCCAAACGCTAGCCAGAGTAACTTTGAATTTCTTTAAATACCGCATTTTGAGAAACACCAGAAAGAACACTTCAAATAAAAGAAGTTAGCAAATCACTACCTTAATGACTCAAAAACTAACTTTCTTTTTTTAAAATTTTTTAAAAAAATTTTATTATGTTTTGTTAATCACCATACATCATTAGTTTTTGTTGTAGTGTTCCATGATTCATTGCTTGACATATAAGACCCAGTGAAGTAAAACTACCTACTGCTAGTCTGAGGACATTGGTAACCACCTCTCTATGTATTCATTTCTTAAATGTGGAAACTATTCACATAAACTTTTTACTAAGCAGATAACAGGTTTATTTCTCTTTAAAAGACTGCTAATTCTCAATTACAGCAGTCCTCTTTAGAGGCATCTACATTGTGGAAGAGAAGAAATTATATCCGTATATGTCAGTTCTATGCCTTTATTAGTATTCAAGATGTGACAATAAAATGCTACTGAATGACAAACATTTTGGCAGAGAGCCAATTTTCAAAAAATATCATTCTGTTGAGATTAATCTAAGAGCAGAAGAAAAATGAAATGCATCATCGTCTCATCCATGCTGTTAAGGTTGATCTGTTTTTGAGAGCTTATCAGCATTTACTTAGTCTTGTCAAAGGCAGTCATGATTAAAATCCAATAATGTATGATTTATAATGTTCATAGCAGTTGCTTTTGTTTGCCTTACAGTTTTCCTTAGTCCAGATTCATTACAAATACATTTTTCTCATATTCTGTAATTTTATTTAGAAGGTAAAAATCCTATACCAGCATTAACTTCTAAAGCTTGATATTTTATTAGGTTTATAATGCTCATTTTGGAATGTTTAGCAGCTGTTTCTTTTCCCATCATAATTATTCAACTCTGATTTTCACCTACATGCCAAAAATAGAGGATTACTCTGAGACCTTAATCAACCATAAATGAAAGAAGAGTTCATTTTTCATTACTCACTAGAACCATGGATTTTACTGTATATTAATCATTTTTTTCAATCATCAAGTTCTTTTAAAGTTTAATAAATTCAAAATAATATTAAAAACTTTTGCAAAGCATGAAATTTGTCCCAAACCATTAATAATTTTACTAACTTTGATCATTATAAGCAATATATATATATATATTAAACTGAAACATGTTAGTGATTTAATGGTTAAAAGGTCAGCATGTGGGGCACCTGGTTGGCTCAGTCAGTTAAGCGTCTGCCTTTGGCTCAGGTCATGATCCCAGTGGGGATCATCGGTGGGGAGCCTGCTTCACCCTCTCCCTCTCCCCCTGCTTGTGCTCTCTCTCTCTCTGTCAAATAAATAAATAAAACCTTTAAAAAATAAAAAAAAATAAAAGGTCAGCATGTGAAACATGGTCACATAAGAGATAAAGTAACTGATAGATGAAATCACATTTATGCTGATAGCCACTAATAACTATACATAATCACCTACTATTCGCAAGAAGTTTCTGAGATGCTTTTTTTTTTAAGCAGTATTCTGTGTAAAACTAAATAGATTTAAAATATTTATTGTAACTTTTTAAACCCTGGATTCTTCTTGAACACCTTAAACACTTCTGTTGATCCTAATAACAATTATACCCACCTCTTCTTTTTAAAATTATCGAAACCTACAGTGATTTGCCTCACTCCATCTAATTACTTAAGAATGGAGTCAGGAATAGAATCCAAACTTTTACATTTTTTCCAATATTTGGGGGCACTTCTCCACCTATATAGTAGTCACGTTAACATAGCAAGTTATTGTCATCCAACTAGCACTGTAACTAAGTTTTCGATAGGCCATCTCCATCTGTGTTAATTCAGCTGCTTCTAGAAATGGGAGTAAATGGAAGACCAATGAATGTCATGATAGTGAGCCAATTCTCTTGCTTCTTCAGGTGTAATTGATTTCCTTATTCAGAAACAGGTTTGTGCGAATACCATGATGTTGAGTGAAGTATTCAGTAAGTCCAGTTGAGTGTGGTGCTGAATGATTTTGGGGCAGGCAAAAACATCTGTAACTGAAGCACCATTTTAATGAGGGAGAGTTATTGTCTCTACCCTTCTCCCTTACGTATTGGAAGGGATTGAATATAATTCAACTACCATCAGGTATCAGGCTTGTGCTCTTAGGACATGATATCCTATTAGGAATTTGGCATTGGTCTTTGCATTTGGAAACTGGTCACTCAGCTAGATAGGCCCTTCTTTAGGGAAATCCTTCTTATCGGCTTCATGCATAACATTCATCCCTTCTGAATTTGCACGGGAATTACCTCTCACCATTTGGCACATGCCACTTACAAATACTTCTAGAGATTATTTGTTATATCTTGACCACCATATCCAAATTCTACAATATTATCAGGATGGTAAGGTGGTACTATGTTCGGAGGGATGGTGAAACAATCAAGGTTCCTGTGTAATGACATAGGAGAGCTGACATACCCCTAAAAGTGAAGATGTGTTGCCTTTCATGCCATGTGAAAGCAAATTCTCTGGAGGGCCTTCCTAACTGATACATAAATGAAAGCATTTGCCATAGTAATAGCTTTATGCCAGCAACCAACCTTCATGATATTTGTGCCAATATATAGATCACACCTAAAATAACAGCTGCTTTTGGAGGTAATTCCTAATTATGTTTCCAATAACTCACTTTCATTCTCTAGCACTGACATTTCTTCACAAAGTGGCATTTTAAATGAAGATAAGGTAGAAATCTTGTATTTTTTAAGCCTTTGATGGTGGCCTAATTCTTTGGGATTGCATCACAGGTGATTTTCTCCCCGCCTCCTTTCTGGATATAATGGGGTCAGAGACCTCTACTTTTCCTTTGTAACATAGCAGGCTTTACCCCATGGGCCAGGTAACCAATGTGGGGATTCTGTTAGCTATGGAGTACAGATATTTCAACTATGCATTTGGAATTTGGAGAGATAACTACAGAGTATTTTTGAAGATTTACCAAACCCAATAAGAGATGGATTCAGGCCAATGTTTTATTGCTCAACTGACCTTCATAAGCACTCCAAATAGAGGAGTGCAGTGGCCTTTTGGATGATCAAAAATTCATGTCAGTTCAGAGCTGTGCATTGAGTAATACTTAAAAGGTCTGGATATTTCTCTTTGTCCAAAGCAAGTTACCCTGAAAATGTTCACAAGTCCCTTTTGGGAAAACTGGAAAGACTAATTCCATTGCATATTTGCATTTTTGTTACTAGGATCCATCTTGAAGGGAACCTAGTTTCTTCCTTATTTCAGGAGCTCTAGAGTCTGTATATTAGAAATATACAATCTGGGAATTAGGTCAGAGGTCCTTGATTCTCCAGTTTGATGGTTAACCTCAGGTATCTTCACCCCACTTAGATTTGTATGTATTTATTTATTTTTCTCTATCCTATATATTAAGGAAAAAATCACTAGATTTCCCTTTGTTTTAGTGAGGGTTCAATCAGAGGAGCAGCATATGCAAGTATGGGAGTTCACTAAATATGCTTTTCAAGGGCATTTCTGCCTCTAATGCTAGAGGCTGAAGTCTACAGGCAGGGAGAGAACATAACAAGAAAGCTAGAACCACAGGAGAACAGAATGAAAATCATGCCTTTTCTTGTTGCTTCTGACCTTGGTGATGAGGGTATTCTACAGAAACCAGGGCCCTTTGGCATGGTGTTGAATATACATAACATGCATATAGCTCAAGAGTCAGAGAAAATGAAGGAGAACCCAGGGAAAAGAGAAAGCAATTAAAGGGCCCCTCTTGGGAATACGATTGATTTGGATGAGTGAATAACCCATGAAGAATTCCCTGTAGATAGCTTTTCTCTCTAAGCACTATCATTTCCCCCTGCATGTTGTACCAATTAAGTTCCAATATCTCAACTTCATTTAATATAAGCAAACACTGAATCCAGATTTCAGTTATCCACCAAGTAACTTGTTAGAGACACTTATTGTTGCTCAAGCTGCCAGCCATATAAATAATTTGACCTCATCTAATGTTACGATTTTTTCTTCCTAAAATAACACATAAATAATTCTTTTAATTCTTTTTTAGTGAACTCTAAGGTTTTCTTTGGCATAAATAGAAAAAAAAACACACAAATGATTTGCCAGATTTCTTTTGGGGTACATATATATATATTTTTTTTATTTTATTATGTTATGTTAATCACCATATATTACATCATTAGGTTTTGATATAGTGTTCCATGATTCATTGTTTGCATATAACACCCAGTGCTCCATTCAATATGTACCCTTTTTAATACCCATCACCAGGGTACCCCATCCTCCCACCCTCCTCCCCTCTAGAACACTCAGTTTGTTTCTCAGAGTCCATAGTCTCTCATGGTTCGTCTCCCCCTCCAATTTTGCACCTTCATTTTCCCTTCCTATTATCTTCTTTTTTTTTTTAACATATAATGTATTATTTGTTTCAGAGGTACAGGTCTGTGATTCAACAGTTTTACACAATTCACAGTGCTCACCATAGCACATACCCTCCCCAATGTCTATCACCCAGCCACCCCATCCCTCCCACAACCGACCACTCTAGCAACCCTCAGTTTGTTTCCTGGGATTAAGAATTCCTCATATCAGTGAGATCATATGATTCCTGTCTTTCTCTGATTGACTTATTTCACTTAGCATAATACCCTATAGTTCCATCCATGCTGTTGCAAATGGCAAGATTTTGTGGGGTTTTTTTTTGATGGCTGCATAATATTCCATTGCATGTAAAGACCACATCTTCTTTCTCCATTACTGTCGCTGGACATCTTGGCTCTTTCCATAGTTTGGCTATTGTGGTTATTGCTGCTATAAACATCGGGGTGCACGTACCCCTTTGGATACCTACATTTGTATCTTTGGGGTAAATACCCAGTAGTGCAATTGCTGGATCGTATGGTAGCTCTATTTTCAACTGTTTGAGGAACCTCCATACTGTTTTCCAGAGTGGCTGCACCAGCTTGCATTCCCACCAACAATGTAGGAGGGTTCCCCTTTCTCTGCATCCCTGCCAGCATTTGTCATTTCCTGACTTGTTAATTTTAGCCATTCTGACTGGAGAGACGTGGTGCCTCATTGAGGTTTCGATTTGGATGTACCTGATGCCGAGTGATGTTGACCACTTTTTCATGTGTTTGTTGGCCATTTGGATGTCTTCTTTGCAAAAATGTCTGTTCATGTCTTCTGCCCATTTCTAGATTGGATTATTTGTTCTTTGGGTGTTGAGTATGATAAATTCTTTATAGATTTTGGATACTAGCCCTTTATCTGATATGTCACTTGCAAATAACTTCTTCCATTCTGTCGGTTGTCTTTTGGTTTTATTGACTGTTTCTTTTGCTGTGCAAAAGCTTTTTAACTTGGGCGCCTAGGTGGCTCAGTTGGTTAAGCGACTGCCTTCAGCTCAGGTCATGATCCTGGAGTCCCGGGATCGAGTCCCACATCGGGCTTCCTGCTCAGCAGGGAGTCTGCTTCTCCCTCTGACCCTCTTCCCTCTCGTGCTCTCTATCTCTCATTCTCTCTCTCTCTCAAATAAATAAATAAAATCTTAAAAAAAAAAAGCTTTTTATCTTGATGAAGTCCCAATAGTTCATTTTTGCCCTTGCTTCCCTTCACTTTGGTGATGTGTCTAGGAAGAAGTTGCTGCAGCTAGGTCGAAGAAGGTGTTGCCTGTGTTCTCCTTTTAGGATTTTGATGGACTGCTGTCTCACATTTAGGTCTTTCAACCATTTTGAGTTTATTTGGGTGTGTGGTGTAAGGAAATGGTCCAGTTTCATTCTTCTGCATGTGGCTGTCCAATTTTCCCAACACCATTTGTTGAAGAGACTGTCTTTTTTCCATTGGACATTCTTTCCTGCTTTGTCAAAGATGAGTTGACCATAGAGTTGAGGGTCCATTTCTGGGTTCTCTATTCTGTTCCATTGATCTATGTGTCTGTTTTTGTGCCAGTACCATACTGTCTTGATGATGACAGCTTTGTAATAGAGCTTGAAGTCCGGAATTGTGATGCTGCCAGCTTTGCTTTTCTTTTTCAACATTCCTCTGGCTATTCGGGGTCTTTTCTGGTTCCATACAAATTTTAGGATTATTTGTTTCATTTCCTTGAAAAAAGTGGATGGTATTTTGATGGGGATTGCATTGAATGTGTAGATTGCTCTAGGTAACATTGACATCTTGACAATATTTGTTCTTCCAATCCATGAGCATGGAACGTTTTTTCATTTCTTTATGTCTTCCTCAATTACTTTCATGAGTATTTTCTAGTTTTCTCAGTAGAGATTTTTGCCTCTTCGGTTAGATTTATTCTTAGGTATCTTATGATTTTGGGTGCAATTGTAAATGGGATTGACTCCTTAATTTCTTTTCTCTGTCTTGTTGGTGGTGTATCGGACTGCCACTGATTTTTGTACATTGATTTTATATCCTGTCACTTTACTGAATTCCTGTATGAGTTCTAGCAGTTTTGGGGTGGAGTCTTCTGGGTTTTCCACATAAAGTATCAAATCATCTGCAAAGAGTGAGGGTTACACTTCTTCTTTGCCAATTCGGATGCCTTTTATTTCTTTTTGTTGTCTGATTGGTGTGGCTAGGACTTCTAGTACTATGTTGAATAGCAGTGGTGATAGTGGACATCCCTGCCGCGTTCCTGACCTCAGGGGGAAAGCTCTCAGTTTTTCCCCATTAAGAATGATATTCACTGTAGGTTTTTCCTAGATGGCTTTTAAGATATTGAGGTATATACCCTCTATCCCCATACTCTGAAGAGTTTTGAGCAAGAAAGGATGCTGCACTTTGTCAAATGCTTTCTCTGCATCTATTGAGAGGATCATATGATTCTTGTTTTTTCTTTTATTATTGTATTGTGTCACATTGAATGACTTGCAAATGTTAAACCAACCTGGCAGCTCAGGAATAAATCCCAATTGGTCGTGGTGAATAATCCTTTTAATGTACTGTTGGATCCTATTGACTAGTATTTTGGTGAGAATTTTTGCATCCATATTCATCAGGGATATTGGTCTGTAATTCTCTTTTTTGATGGGGTCCTTGTCTGGTTTTGGGATCAAGGTAAATGTGGCCTCATAAAACGAGTTTGGAAGTTTTCCTTTCATTTCTATCTTTTGGAACAGTTTCAGAAGAATAGGTATTAATTCTTCTTTAAATGTTTGGTAGAATTCCCCTGGGAAGCCATCTGGCCCTGGGCTTTTGTTTGTTGGGAGATCTTTGATGACTGCTTCAATTTCCTTAGTGGTTATAGGTCTGTTCAGGTTTTATATTTCTTCCTGGTTCAGTTGTGGTAGTTGATACATCTCTAGGAATGAATCCATTTTTTCCAGTTTATCTAATTTGCTGGCATATAGTTGCTCATATGTTCTTTAATTGTTTGCGTTTCTTTGGTGTTGGTTGTGATCTCTCCTCTTTCATTCATGATTTTATTTATTTGGGTCTGTTCTCTTTTCTTTTTGATAAGTCTGGTCAGGGGTTTATCAATCATATTAATTGTTTCAAAGAACGAGCTCATGGTTTCATTGATCTGTTCTACTGTTCTTTTGGTTTCTAGTTCATTGATTTCTGCTCTGATCTTTATTATTTCTCTTCTCCTGCTGGGTTTAGGCCTTATTTGCTGTTCTTTCTCCAACTCCTTTAGGTGTAGGGTTAGGTTGTGTATTTGAGAACTTTCTTGTTTCTTGAGAAAGGTTTATATTGCTATATACTTTCCTCTTAGGACTGCCTTTGCTGCAACCCAAAGATTATGAACGTTGTGTTTTCATTTTCATTTGTTTCCATGAATTTTTTTTTTAATTCTTCTTTAATTTCCTGGTTGACCCATTCATTCTTTAGTAGGATGCTCTTTAACCTCAATGTATTTGAGTTCTTTCCGACTTTCCTCTTGTGATTGAGTTCTAGTTTCAAAACATTGTGGTCTGAAAATATGCCGGGAATGATCCCAATCTTTTGGTACTGGTTGAGATCTGAATTGTGACCTAAGATGTGATCAATTCTGGAGAATGTTCCATGGGCACTAGAGAAGAATGTGTATTCTGTTGCTTTGGGATGGAATGTTCTGAATATATCTGTGAAGTCCATTTGGTCCAGTGTGTCATTTAAAGTCTTTATTTCTTTGTTGATCTTTTGCTTAGATGGTCTGTCCATTTTGGTGAGGGGGTTGTTAAAGTCCCCCACTATTATTGTATTGTTGTCAATGTTTTTCTTTGCTTTTGTTATTAATTGCCTCATATAATTGGCTGCTCCCATGTTAGGGGCATAGATATTTACAATTGTTAGATCTTCTTGTTGGATAGACCCTTTAAATATGATATAGTGCCCTTCCTTATCTCTTATTATAGTCCTTGGTTTAAAATCTAATTTGTCTGATATAAGGATTGCCACCCCAGCTTACTTTTGGTGTCCATTAGCATGGTAAATTGTTTTTGACTCCCTCACTTTCAATTTGGAGGTGTCTCTGGGTTTAAAATGAGTCTCTTGCACACAGCATATTGATGTGTCTTTTTTTTTTTATCCAATCTGATGGCCTGTGTCATTTGATTGGGGCATTTAGCCCATTTACATGCAGGATAACTATTGAAAGATATGAATTTAGTGCCATTGTAATGCCTGTAAGGTGACTGTTACTGTATATTGTCTGTGTTCCTTTCTGGTCTATGTTCCTTTTAGGCTCTCTCTTTGCTTAGAGGACCCCTTTCAATATTTCTCGTAGGGCTGGTTTGATGTTCGCAAATTCTTTTAGTTTTTGTTTGTCCTGGAAGCTTTTTCTCTCTCCTATTTTCAATGACAGCCTAGCTGGATATAGTATTCTTGGCTGCATATTTTTCTCATTTAGTGCTCTTAATATATCATGCCAGTCCTTTCTGGTCTGCCAGGTCTCTGTGGATAGGTCTGTTTCCAATCTAATGTTTCTACCATTGTAGGTTATAGACCTCTTCTCCTGAGCTGCTTTCAGGATTTTCTCTTTGTCTCTGAGACTCATAAGTTTTACTATTAGATGACAATATGTTGTCCTGTATTTATTGATTTTGAGGGGTGTTCTCTGTGCCTCCTGGATTTGATGCCTGTTTCCTTCCCCAAATTAGGCAAGTTCTCTGCTATAATTTGCTCCAATATACCTTCCTCCCCCCTCTCTCTTTCTTCTCTTCTGGGATTTCAATTATTCTAATATTTTTTCATGTTATGGTATCACTTATCTCTCGAGTCCTGCCCTCATGATCCAGTAGTTGTTTATCTTTTTATCAGCTTCTTTATTTTGCATCATTTGGTCTTCTTTATCACTAATTCTCTCTTCAGCCTCATTTAACCTAGCATTTAGAGCCTCCATTTTTTATTGCACCTCATTAATAGCCTTTTTGATTTCAACTTTGTTAGATTTTAGTTCTTTTATTTCTTCAGAAAGCATTTCTCTAATATTTTCCATGCTGTTTTCAAGCACAGCTAGTATCTTTATAATCGTCATTCTGAACTCTAGTTCTGACATCTTACTAATGTCTGTATTGATTAGATTCCTGGCAATTGGTACTGTCTCTTGTTCTTTTTTGTGAGGTGATTTTTTTTCTATCTTGTTATTTTGTCCAGAGGAGAATGGATGAATGAGAGAACAAAATGCAAACAGGGTAACAATGACCCCAGAAAAATATATGTTAAACAAATCAGAAGAAATTTGAAACCAGGGGAAGAGAAAGGGAAAGAATGAAAAAAGAAAACAGAAGGAAAGAAAAAGATAAAAGAAAAAGAATGAAAAGAAAAAGATAAAAAAAAAAGAATATGATCAAATATGATCAGCCTGGTGAATAGATCAGTGCCACACACTAGATTTTGTGCATATTTTGGTCTGTTAGAAGAAACTGCCTCCTAAAATTTTAAAGAAGGAAAAGCTTATATATGTACAAAAATAAGGGTAAATACGATGAAGGGATGGAATATGACTCTAAAGATGAAAACTATAAAAAATTTTATAAAAGGAAGTGATAAGATAAAAAGTTGGTTGAAAGAAGAAAGAAGAGAAAAAAGAAAAAAGAAAAAGAAAAAAAACCTAACTTTGAAAGACTAAAGAATCAGGGGGAATGAAGCTACAAATTCTATGTGCAGTATTCCCCTAGCACTGAAGTTCTGCCATTCTCATTGATCCATAAACTTGGTCTTGGCTGGTTGTTCGTGCTGATCTTCTGGGGGAGGGGACTGTTGCCGTGGTTCCCAAATGTCTTTGCTGGAGGTGGAATTGCCCTGCCCTTGTCGGTCCGGGCTAAGTAATCTGCTCGGGTTTGCTCTCATGAGCTTTTGTTCCCTGCAAGCTTTCCGTATAGTTTTGGAGGACGAGAGTGAAACTGGCAGCCTCCCAATCTCCATCCAGGAGAAGCCAAGAACTTGGCGCCCCACTCCTCAGTGAGCCCCCAGAGAGAAGCAGTCAATCACTCCCATCTCCCCGGTCTCTGGCCGCAGTCTGTGCTCACCCAGCCTGTGACCAGCATTTCTATCTGTGGCACACGACCCCATGTGGAGTCTTGAAACCCAGCAGATCCCTGCAGTGCGCTCCCGTGCCACTCCTCCTCAGAGAGGAAGGGGAGTCTCCCTGGCTCTTCTGCTTATTGGGTCCCAGCTCGAAGAGCAGTGGCCTGACTGTGCCATGGTCATGGTTTGTGGCAACCCCGAGCTGAGAGCCCACTCCTTGGCTCCGTCTCTGCAGCTGGCTTCCCTGCTCTGATACCTGGGAGCTCTGCTGCACTCAAGCACTCTCGGTCTTTCTGTGACCCCGAGGGTCCTGAGACCACACTGTCCCGTGAGGGTTCCACCCCCTGCTTAGCCACTGGAGCGACGTCCCTCAGCAGAGCCAATTTCCAAAAGTTGTGATTTTGTGCTCCGCTGTTCTAACACTTGCCGGTAGCAGCTGACGGAGGCTCCCTCCCCCGCCATCTATCTTCCCGAATATCGCCTCAGATTCGCTTCTCTGCTCATCCTACTTTCCAGAAAGTGTTTGCTTTTCTGTTCAGAGAGGTGCCGCTATTCTTTTCTTTGATCTCCTGTTGAGTTCGTAGGTGGTCAGAATGGTTTGATCCCTATTCAGCTGAATTCCTGGGACCAGATGAAATTTAGGTCTCCTACTCCTCCGCCATCTTGCTCCTCCCCCTGAATTGCCAGATTTTTGTCAATCTCCTCTCAGGTCATAATTCATCTTAATTATTCTGAGGGTATGCTGGTCATTTAATTCTAAGTCAGGAAGACATGAGAGATGGTAACTTGAGGATCTTAAATATAATCGGCATCCCTTTGAAAGGTATTTGCCTCAAGGGAGGTTATTAAAGGGCTTGAAGCCTAGGAACACTACCAGTCTCAGTTGGAACAAGTTTTTGTTTGTTTGTTTGTTTTTGTTTTTTCTTAAAAGAGGTAGTTTGGAGGTAGTTTACCAAAATTAAAGAGGATTGGAGGTGTTGGTATAAGTAATAAATCTATCATAACTCATATAAATTCTGCCATTCCAATTTTTAGGATTCTACATTTTCCTAATCATCATTCTCACTGTCAAAGTTCTGGATTTCATTTGCATTGTAATCTTTTACTTACAAAATCAAAATTTGTTCTGCTTTTTCTTTATATCAGCCCCATGGCTGCAGGAGATTAAAAAATATTCTTTTAGGCCCCTTGTAGGAGCTCATAGAATCATTCCTTTCATTTATGTGAAAAATACATTCTCTTATCTTTATTCTCCAATGCATGCCTTTGTGCTCTCATGCTCTTTCTTCCACATCAGTTTTCAAAATGATTCTTATGGATTTCAAGTTGCGGTATGCATTTAATTCATTGTTGGAGAAAATGTGAAAGAAAAGTTATCAGAGAGGTGATAATATTAGAAAATACAAAAGGTAGGGATAGCGATGCCATATTTTAATATTTTTCAACTATGTTCAATAATTTATATATTAAGTATATTGATTATCTGTTTTTTTTGGCATAATTGTAATTCCAAGTTGGCTCCCAAGATTTCCATTCTTTGGTTTGCAGGTACCTGTGTAATTCCCTCATCTTCATTAAGAAACTCTGAGTTTGATGGAATATCACTCTCACAGTTTGCTATGTTAGATGACAAAGGAGATTTTACAGATGTAAATATAATTAAGGTTACTAATCAGTTGACCTTGATGAATCAAAAGGGAGATTATATGGGTAGGCCTGACTTACATGAGCTTTTCAAATCTGAGTCTAGAAGTCAGAGTGATAGCAAGACATTTCAAAGCTTTAAAGGAGCAACCATGGGACGCCTGGGTGGCTCAGTCAGTTAAGCGGCTGCCTTCGGCTCAGGTCATGATCCTAGGGTCCTGCGATCAAGTCCCACATCGGGCTTCTTGCTCGGCGGGGAGCCTGCTTCTCCCTCTGCCTGCCTCTCCCCCTGCTTGTGTTCTGTCTCTCTCTCTCTGACAAATAAATAAATAAATAAATCTTTAAAAAAAATAAATAGAGGAGCAACCACCATATTGTAGCGAGGGCAGGAAATAGAAGGCAGCCTCTCAATGCTGAGAATGACCCCTGACCAATAGCTAGCAAGAAAATTAGAACCTCAGTCCTATGATCCAAAAAAACTGAGTTTTAATTACTTGTAAGAATGAGCTTGGAAGAGGACTTTGGGCTCCAGATGAGATAACAGTCCCACCCAACACCTTGATTTCAGAACAGGAGCAAAGAACTCAGCCAGAAAATGCCAGGCTCCTGACCAAAGAAACCATGAGATAATAAATTTGGGTTGTTTAAAACCACTTAGTTGTAGTTATTTGGTACATAGCAATAGAGAAATGAATGTGATTAGTTAAGGTATAACCTAGAATATGGCAAAGAAAATTACCTGCAGATACTGCCCATGCACTTGTTTAATAGAGTTATTGTTTTAGTTTATCCTACAATTGAATAATTGCACTACTATGATTTCAGAAAATTCACATGGTCAACATGTTTTGGTCAAATAATATTGTTTAAAACACATGGAAGAGTCACTAACACCAGGGCAACTATTACTTAGGATACTAAGTAGTTTTATCACTAAAATGACTTTAGACAAAGTTAAAAGATGTGAAAAGTTCTCTTATGTCTATCAACAATTTGAAAATGGAACAGTCCCTTTCTGCCAGTTTTCCTCTAATTATTTTTTAACTGATTTGAACCTCTGTTCTCCTCTCTTTTTTTTTAAAAAGATTTTATTTATTTGTTTGAGAGAGAGAATGAGATAGAGAGAGAGCACGAAAGGGAAGAGGGTCAGAGGGAGAAGCAGACTCCCTGCTGAGCAGGGAGCCCGATGCGGGACTCGATCCCGGGACCCCAGGATCATGACCTGAGCCGAAGGCAGTTGCTTAACCAACTGAGCCACCCAGGCACCCTCCTCTCTTTTTTCTTATTGCCCCATCTCCAAAATTTATACTGTATTCTCTGAAAACATAATTTCATACCAACAAACTATTCAGTATCTCATTTAACACAGAGACATAGCACCTTCACGATTAGGTTTTGTTAGTTTACAATAACTAAATCCTAGATCTTTCCTTAATTCCTTTCTCTCTATCTCCCATAAATCCCTATTCAGGATATCTTTCTGTCTAAAACCTTTCTCTGCACTTTACCCATCCAAAATCCTTCTCTCTCTCTCTTTTTTTTTTTTTTTTTTAGGCCATTCTCTCCTGGCTCTTGTAGAAAACAGCTTCATTGATCACTCCTTTTCTTTTGTGTGTGTGGTGTTTTGTTTTGTTTGTTTTCTCCTATTCTAACTGGCTCCCTTCCCTCGGTGTCTGCATACCTGAATCTGTTCCATTCATTCATCCCAGCTAACCTGGACCCTATCTTCATAGTTCCCTGGATATACTCTCCCATTTCTCTCCTGCCATTCCAAAGTTCATAGAGCAGAAAATCACATATATTATGTTCACCATATCACACCTGTTAAACTCCTAGATGCACTGAAGTTTGACTTCCCTCACTAGTTCACGGAACTATCCTGCTAAGATCAAGATGAATTTTCTAATGAATACTGACGCTTCTTTAATGCGCCAAGATTTGCTGTAGTATTAAAAATTGTGTCAAAACAATAATATTCACTCAACTATAAATAATAGACAATATCCCAGGCTTTTGAGGTTTTATCTCAACAAATACTTCTGTAAGTAGCACATCAAAGTTGGAGGGTAAAGTGAGTTGGAAAAAAACTGGCTTTCACTTGGAAGTAACACATGTCTCTATTAATTTTTTTCCTTTTTTTAAATTAAAATTCAATTAATTAACGTATAAGGTATTATTAGTTTCAGAGGTAGAGGTCAGTGATTCATCAGTCTTATATGATACCCAGTGCTCATTACATCATGTGCCCTCCCTTAATGTCCATCACCCAGTTACCCTAACCCTCCACTCTCCTCCCCTCCAGCCACCCTCAGTTTGTTTCCTATGGTTAAGAGTATCTTATGGTTTGTCTCCCTTTATGATTTCATCTTGTTTTATTTTTCCCTCTCTTCCCCTATGACCATCTGTTTTGTTCTTTAAATTCCACATATGAGTGAGATCATATGATAATTCTTTCTCTAATTGACTTACTTTGCTTAACATAATACCCTCTAGTTCCATCTGCATTGTAGCAAATGACAAGATTTCATTTTTGATGGCTGAGTAGTATTCCAATATATATATATATATATATATATATATATATATATATATATACATACATATCACATCTTCTTTATCCATTCATCTGTCAATGGACATCTGGGCTCTTTCCATAGTTTGGCTATTGTGGATATTGCTGCCATAAACGTTGGGGTGCAGAGCCCCCTCGGATCACTACATTTGTATCTTTGGGGTAAATACCCAGTAGTGCAATTGCTGTGTCATAGTATAGCTCTATTTTCAACTTTTTGAAGAACCTCCATACTGTTTTCCAGAGTGACTGCATCAGCTTGGCTGCACCAACAGTGTAGGAGGGTTCCCCTTTCTCCGCATCCCCGCCAACATCTGTCATTTCCTGACTTGTTAATTTTAGCCATTCTGACTGGTGTGAGGTGGTATCTCATTGTGGTTTTGATTTGTATTTCCCTGATGCTGAGTGATGTTAAGCATTTCTTCATGTCTGTTGGCCATTTGAATGTCTTCTTTGGAAAAGTGTCTGTTCATGTCTTCTGACCATTTCTTGATTGGAATATTTGTTCTTTGGGTGTTGAGTTTGGTAAGTTCTTTATTGATTTTGGATACTAGCCCTTTATCTGATA
This sequence comes from Callorhinus ursinus, assembly GCF_003265705.2. Lineage (NCBI taxonomy): Eukaryota > Metazoa > Chordata > Mammalia > Carnivora > Otariidae > Callorhinus > Callorhinus ursinus. Next base: position 16,709,309 of record NW_027397063.1, on the reverse strand, counting down.
TGTCATTTGCAAATAACTTCTCCCATTCTCTTGGTTGTCTTTTGGTTTTGTTGACTGTTTCCTTTGCTGTGCAAAAGTTTTTTATCTTGATGAAGTCCCAACAGTTCATTTTTGCCTTTGTTTCCCTTCCCTATGGTGTTGTGTCTAGGAAATAGTTGCTGCGGCCAAGGTCAAAGAGGTTGCTGCCTATATTATTCTCTAGGATTTGAATGATTTCCTGCCTCACATTTAGGTCTTTCATCCATTTTGAGCCTATTTTTGTGTGTGGTGTAAGGAAATGGTCCAGTTTCATTCTTCTGCATGTGGCTGTCCAATTTTCCCAACACCATTTGTTGAAGAGACTTTTTTCACTGGACATTCTTTCTTGCTTTGTTGATTAGTTGACCATAGAGTTGAAGGTTCATTACTGGGCTCTCTCTTCCATTCCTTTGATCTATGTGTCTGTTTTTGTGCCAGTACCATACTGTCTTGATGATGACAGCTTTGTAATAGAGCTGGAAGTCCGGCATTGTGATGTCACCAGCTTTGGTTTTCTTTTTCAACATTCCTTTGGCTATTTGGGGTCTTTTCTGGTACTATACAAATTTTAGGATATTTGTTCCAGCTCTGTGAAAAAAGTTGATGGTATTTTGATGGGGATTGCATTGAATGTGTAGATTTCTCTACATAGTGTAGACATTTTAACAATATTTGTTCTTCCTATCCATGAGCATGGAACATTTTTCCATTTCTTTGTGTCTTCCAATTTCTTTCATGAGTCTTGTATAGTTTTCTCAGTACAGATCCTTTGCCTCTTTGGTTAAGTTTATTACTAGGTGTCTTATGATTTTTGGTACAACTGTAAATGGGATTGATTCCTTAATTTTTCTTTCTTTAATCTCATTGTTAGTGTGTAGAAATGCAACTGATTTCTGTGCATTGATTTTATATTCTGCCACTTTGCTGAATTCCTGTATGAGTTCTAGTAATTTTGGCCTTGAGGTTTTCAGGTTTTCCACATAGAGTATCATGTCATCTGCAAAGAGTGAGAGTTTGACTGCTTTGTTGCCAATTCGGATGTCTTTTATTTCTTTTTGTTGTCTTTTGCTGAAGCTAGGATTTCTAGTACTATGTAAACAGCAGTGGTGATAGTGGACATTCCTGCCATGTTCCTGACCTTAGGGGAAAAGCTCTCAGTTTTTCCCCATTGAGAATGATATTCTCTGTGGGCTTTTCGTCTATGGCTTTTATGATATTGAGGTATGTTTTCTCTATCTCTACACTGTGTAGAGTTTTAATCAAGAAACGAAGCTGTACTTTGTCAAATGCTTTTTCTGCATCTATTGAGAGAATCATTATGGTTCTTGTACTTGCTTTTATTAATATAGTGTATCACATTGATTGATTTGTGGTTGTTGAACCAACCTTGCAGCCCAGGAATACATCCCACTTGGTCATAGAGAATAATCTTTTAATGTACTGTTGGATCCTACTGGTTAGTATCTTGGTGAGAATTTTTGCAACCATGTTCATCTGGGATATTGATCTGTAATTCTCTTTTTGGTGGGGTCTTTGGTTTTGGGATCACATCTTTCTATTATTCACATTTCCCTGATCAAACCAAGTTTGTTGACTATGCTTGGCTCATTGGGAACAAGGAGTACAATCCTCTGTGTGCTCAGCAGAAGAGGGAATTGGGTATTAATAATATCATAAACAAGTTCCAACATTATTAGATATCTCTATATATTCTTAAAAACTATTTTCTTCATGATAATAATTTTCTTTATCCACCTTTTAGGCTTGCTTGCCACCATTATTCTTAGCATGGACCTCTACCACTTCACTCTGTATACTGTCCCTCAGAAATTTTCTCCATTCTCATGGGTCCACATAAGTGTATGTATGATTGTATGATTCAAAGCCTCTATTTCCAACCCAGCTATCTCTTTCCAACCTTACATGTGATTACCCACCTCTCAACTGGGAATCAACTGGGAATGTTCACCACATGCCCAAATTAACCAGCACATAAAATCAAGTTACCTGAAACTTGACTTCATTCTTATTTAAATGACATCATTTCAATATTATGATTTCTTTCTTAAGCAAATGCAATAACCTCCCAAATCTTTGTTGTTTCCAGTCTCATCCCTCTTGGGTCCATTTACACCATATCTGAGAGAGTGAACTATCTTGAAAAAAAAAAAGTGACCATGTTGCTGTCATGAAAAGAAATTCTGTATATATTTCATAGTTCCTTACTATGTGTAGGTTGGTTCATTCTCAAACTTCGTAAGAAATTTATTCCCGACTTGGCACCTCCTACTTCATCCAGATTCTTTCTTTTTCAATGGATGAGCTAATTCTTCATTACTGGAGAGGTTGGAAGTAAACTAATACCAGAGAGCAGAAAGAACTTTTCCTTATATCTCAGTAGAGTGTTGACAATCTGTTTTTAACTCCCAGATCCCCAAAGAAGGAGTCCCATTTGCCTCTGAGACCTTGGGGATTTTGGATGTGGAAGATATTCAATCGTTAAAATCTAAGTTTCAACTCCTTGGCAGAGTAAAATTGCAACTTATCTGATAGGTCTCAGGAGGCAAAGAGAAAGATAAGATGGAAACTTTGAAACACATGGCGAGAGAAAAAGAACTGCTGGAAGAGACAGATGGACACCTGATTTGTTTTAAGCATTTAGGAAGACACATTGAGAAATTGGATTAAATGAGAAGAAATTGAGACTGAAATTAGTGCTGTTACAGGTTCAGGAAAATTAGCAGGGAAAGAATAGGCATCTCAAAGGGAGGAAAAGGGACAGATGGAGGATCAGGAATAACAAAACAATTGCTTGAAGAAAATTCTCTGAGCTGAATGAAGAACTGTGTCTTCATATTGAGAGAGCTCACTGAGTTCCAGTCTATACTGATGAGAAACAACACCTACCTTGATAAAATGCATGATCTTTAATGATAAAGACATAACTTTACAATTCTCCATATGTAAAGATAAGTTACCAGCAGAGGAAAATAAACCTGACTGACATCTTTGTGTTATCAGCATTAAACACAGAATACCACTTATAAATTACAGAAAGGAAAGGATTTCAGCCCAGAAATTCTAAATTTACTCAAGGTGCTATTTGCATCTCACATGCAGAAAGGTGTTTGAATACAGGCAAGAATTCAAGTGTATTCCTCAAGTATCATACCTAAGAAAAATATCTGAAAATAAAAAGACTGCCATCAAACAGAAAAAGTAACCAAAATTGAGCCCTCAAAATGGACAAATGAAGAGAAGATAGAATAATAGAATAGTACTGTGTATGAACCTTGATATAAATAAATGATAGATGGAGGCACATATATCGTGTGTCTGCATAAATAAATATATATAATAGATATTATATATTTTGTTTACATTTACTTATATTTTACTTTTAAATATATATATTATAATTATATGTAAATAAATATAAATTTATCGCTTAATGGATAAATGTATACTTTCTGGTATTGAGTAACAACTTAGACTCATGAAAGGATAGTTCTAATAAGAACTACATTATCTCACCAAAATCTAAGATAAGCATGAAGCATGAGAGAAGAGAAGTTCAAGTTTTTCCATAGGTCTCATTGTGTGAAAGGGCAAAAGAGAAGAGCTTCAAAGTACAGACTTGGCTTATGATGGTTTGACTTGTGATTTTTTTCAATTTTTCAATGGTGTGAAAATGATATACATTCAGTAGAAGCCATACTTTGAATTTTGATTTTAGATCTTTTCCTAGGTTCCTGACAAGTGGTATGATCCTCTTCTATGACACTGTGCAGCCACAGTACCCTGCAGCCCCCAGTCAGCCATGTGATCACATGGGTCATCAACCAATACACTGGCAACCATTCTGTACTCAAACAACCATTCTGTTTTTCACATTCAGTATAGTATTCAATAAATTTCACAAGGAACTCTTTAGTGTGTACTTTATTATAAAATAAATACATTATTATAAAATAGGTTTTGTGTTGGATGATTTTGCCCAACTGTATGCTAATGTAAATGTTCTGAGTGTTTTTAAGGTAGACTGGGCTGAGCATATTTAAGGTAGACTGGGCTAGACTGGGTAGGTTAGATATATTAAATGCATTTTTGATTTATGATATTTTCAAATCACAGTGGGTTTATTGAGATATAACCCCATCATAAATTGGGTTAGACCTGCATTGTAAATGTGTAAGGGAGTAAGAGAGAATTGGAGGATGAGGTGGTACATTGCCTCTCAGTGAGAGAAGCAACTGTTACCTTTTAACAAATAAAGGTAAAATGAACAGATAAAGAAAGAGGAATGGTAAATATTAAGTGGGAAAGAAATACAGTAAAAAAATGAAATTAACATAATTTTCAATTCCATTGAAAATGGAATGTTTAGGAACTGAGAAAGGACAGATAAAGGAAGCTCCAAACAAAAATAAGAAATAACCTGAAGAAAATCAAGTACATCAATACCTAAACTAAAAGTGAAAGAACTGAATTAGCAGGTTGATAATCTTTATTTATGATGGTTTCAGCATCCTCCTTAATAAATAAATACATTTCAGTTAAAAGAAAAATAATTCCATATTAAAGCAGGTAGGACATATAATGATTCCAGTAAGGTATTTCAGGTATTGAGTGAAAAGAAACAGATACATGCCATAAAATATGTGTATCTACAAGAAGCAGATAAGCAAATAAGTAAGAGTTATGGACATGCTGTAGCTCATTTGAATAAATTACAACAATACAGTGATAATATCACCTGACTTTAGGATGACAAAATCAGAGACCAGTACGTCTGTATGGTAATGGGGTGTGTAAACACTGATCTTAAAATTTGTCTTCAAAAGAAAACAAAAATAATCCAGCAATCATGGGAATGGTAGAGTTACTAAAAAAATATGTTGGGTCACTTCGCACAGTTCATCAACAGGGCATTGTTTAGAGTGATCTGAAACCTGTCAACTTTCAGATAATTGATGGAATGCTAAAGTGAACTGATTGTTTTTTTTGTATTGCAAAACATATGCAACCAATCAGATACAAGTATCATTTAAGATTCTAAAGTTGGCACAGTTAATTACAGGCTACCAGAAGCAATAGAAAATATATCTTCCTCAAGAAAAAATGGAATCAAAATAAAAAATAAGCCCCCTAAAATAATGTTAGGCTTTTAGGATGCATTCTCTCTTAATAACTTATGGGAAAATGCATATAAATATAATACAATTTATAACATAAGTACAAATAACATTTGTAATATAAATATTTATGATATAAATGTATTAGCATACAAACAATCAAATTTCTAACCCATATGCCACAATTTGTTCTTATCATAGTCAAATTTCTTGATATGTTAGACAATTTTCTTTAAGAGATGTTGAAGTGTGATTTAATAAGGGACTCCCATTTCTAAGTTTACCCATTTCTAAGCTCCTGGTGTAGTGTCTGTTCAATTTCAAATTCACCAGGCTAATGAGATAGATAAGGGAACAACTAAAGAAATATAATATATTCCAGACCAACTTGTTGGTCCCAATTCTCCTAACTCAATTTTGAAAGCTTAGAAATTTATGTTAGTATAGTAGTGGTAAAAGTCATGATTTGCCTTCATCATCCAAACCTTTTGAAAAAAATATCTATGAACATGGTGTGTACTCATTCATAGTCACTCATAGTCTATCAAATAACACCTATGAAATTATTGGACTGTTATACTCTTGATTATCCTCAAAGATCTACTCTTGAAGTCACTGTGAAATATTGTTTTAATAGGTAATCCCTATTAAAAAAACTCTAAAAACAGCAAACAATATATTTAACATATACTAAATTCTAGAATTGTTTTTCACTACTCTATACTTTGCTGTGAATCTAATGCATTTAATGTGATTTCACATTGGAATAAACATTGGAAAATTGAAAATTGGAGAAAATTACGTAAATTAGGTTTTACAGCATAAAATGAAACTAAAATTTCAAAGAAAAATATGAAAAAGAGGGAAAAAAGAGGGGAGGAAGGAAAGAAGGAAGCAATAGACCCACCAGAAGATAAAGACTGTCATACTGGATTAAGACTCAACACCTAGATATGTTATATTAAGAAAAAACACCCTCAAAACAGAGTGATTTTTTTAAAAGTTGGAAGGAAAGGAATCAGCAAAGAAGTAAGAAGCATATTTAGGGGCTCCTGGGTGACTCAGTCAGTTAAGCATCCAACTCTTGGTTTTGGCTCCAGTCATGTTGTCAGGGTTGTGGGATCAAGCCCCACATCAAGCGGGGAGGAGTCTGCTTGAGATTTTCTCTCTCCAGCTCCCTCTGCTCCTCCCCCGGCTCACACACACACATACATTCTCTCTCTAAAATAAATAAAACCTTAAAACAAAAACAAAAATCTAGGAACGTAAAAAAGAAGTCATGTGGGGTAGAAATACTGACAAGATAACATTTAAGATTACAAACCAATATTAATGATAGAGATATTATATATTAATAAAATGCAGTAGGCATAGATTTTGCATTTATAAATCTATTTTTATTAATCACAATAGCATGCAGATGCATTGAAAACAGCTAGTAGAATTAAAGAAAGAGTTCAAAATAACTTTTAATAATTAGATCATATAAGAAAAAATGACAAATATCTATTGAATAATACAATCAATAAACTTGATCTACCTGGGTGGCTCAGTTGTTAGGCATCTGCCTTCGGTCCGGTCATGATCCCAGGGTCCTGGGATGGAGTCCCGCGTTGGGCTTCCTGTTGGGTGGGAAGCTTGCTTCTCTCTCTCCCACTCCCCCTGCTTGTGTTTCTCTCTCACTGTGTCTCTCTCTGTCAAATAAATAAATAAAATCTTTAAAAAATAAAAAACTTAATCTGATAGTTCTATAAAGAACCTTAAGTTTTTCAATTGCAAGGATATAGATATTGTTTCTTTTGTCCAAATAATATTTATACCCTATCATTCTTTCAAACAAAGCAGCATTTCTAAAACAGATTTTTAAAAAAGTGTTCATAAGAGTTTATGTTAGGGGAAAAAAGTTTTTATGCTTAAATTAGTTTCAAGAAAGTTCATACATATTTTATATCCCCTCTTGGAAATGTTATATATGTATGCATACACATATTTATATATGTACTTTATATGATTTAATAGATTCAAGTTATGTGTATAAGAAAGTATGTTCTTTCTTCTTATCCTTTGATTATGATGGTGAAGGGATCCAATTTCTTATCTCAGTCTACTTAGTCTCTTTCCTTATGTCTATCCCCTTTCTCATAATCTTCAATTTCAATCTTCTACTACAAGTCACTGGCCTTAAGATCTAAGAGCTAATAACTGAATGTGAATCAGTAGAAATCTGTCATCCATTCCAGAAAACCAATTATGGTTCAGCAGTGTGAATTTGTTGTACTGTAGATAGAAGATTTATATAAGTTTGCTATTTAAATGTAGCATGTCCTAGATTTCAGGTTATTTTTAAGAAAATAGATCATTTTAAACAATGGATGAATCCAACATTATATTCAACATTCTCCTTTTTCACTTAACTATATTAAATGATAAGAATTTGCAAATATGTTGAGAAATACCCCTTATTTAATGCTTACTGGTATTTTTCTTCACTGTTTTCATTAGTGCTATATAACAGTTGTGATTTTCCTGACAGGTGTATGGGGAAGGTGGTAAGTATTATCAAAGAACCAGTGAATTTATGTTCAAATTGTGTTTTGCTTAATAATGCTACTGAAAGGCAGTCCAAAGGACAGGTGTAGAAATCATAACACAAAAAAATAAGGGCTAAATTCTAAAAATAAAAGCAAAAAATATTGATGGAGTATATAAATAAGAAAAATTCTTTTTATTTTTAACCTACTTCAGTCCATAATAAAACAATAGATAATAACAAGTGCTTAATATTCGCCAAGGTTAACAAGAGTTTTACATACATTATTGCCTTTGAGATTGTCAACAATCCTTCAGGATAGTTATTATCACCATTCACAGGTAAAGGAACTGAGTTTAGGGCAAGAGATAACATTGATGACATCTTGTGGGCAGATGGGTCTGAGATCAGGGATTTATTTTTCCTGAATGAATGCTCAGGCTGTCTTTAACTGCCATTCCCTCTCTGTGGGCCTCTGAGACTAGACCAGCTGAAGAGATTCCTCTAGAATTTCAGCTCCAGAAATAATTTTGTTGCTTTCAGCAGTTGATATATATATATTTTTTTATTTAATGGACACTCTGAACCACATAATTCATGGTATTTTCCAGTTTATATCAGGGGCCAGAGGATGTAGAGAAAAACTGGTGGCCAAATTATAGCAAGAGTATTGAAATTCTCATCATGCTACTTCCTTTTTTTATTATTTGTTTAGTGTTTCTGAAGCTCCTATGTCTTTGTTTACATATAACCTACTTGCAAAGTCTATATCCATTTGAAATTTTCCTACTTTCTGGAATTAGCTGGTATACAATTAAAAAACATACAAATGAACCACTGCTCTATGGGACCCTTCTCCCCATTAATCATTATTAATGACTTCTATCATATCCTGCCAGGTGCTTCATCTTTCTTACAAAAGGATTCTAAAAAAATTGTTAATTTTTATTTTTTTTTATTGGGCCTTTCTTTATTACAATTACTCCCATGGTAGTGAATGCTGAAGGTGTCCTTCTTTCCTGTAGTTCTTGCATTATTTAGAAATTGATAAATAGCATTTAAATCATTTACCTGCTTCAATGTCAGAAGCATAAAGAAGGCTGCATTACAGTTTTCTACACCCTCCATGGCATGATTGATACTTAGCCTTGCAAGTTTCCTTTGAAAAGATTTTAGCATCATGACCCTCTTTAGATTATGATACTGACCAGCTCAATGGTGAGTACCATGACCAATGTGAAGAGCTATGATTTGAACGTTGAGCTAGAGGGCTTTTTCCCACGATAGTCCCCCTCTAATAGGAAGCTATTCATATTCTGAACACTACCATTTGATGACACAAGAAATGGCCTGATAAAAATCACCCAGTGATTCAGAGAATTTTGAAAACAAACTTTCATCAAAACTTTGAAATTCACAAAACAGTAATTTGTGATTATTTTTGCCATTGCTTCTACATTACATAGAAACTGCAGAAGTTGTAGAGAGCTAGCCATAATGCAATCTTCTGAAATGTGTTCAATTTTTTTTAAACAAGATTTCAGAATAATGAATAATGTTATATTTTCAGTATTTACTGAAACCTCACTCAAATTTATAGGAGTGACATCTGAGTCAAACACTCACATAGGCTATTTTTTTTACTCACTAGGAAAAAAGTCTTAAAAATACATCAGTGAAATCCAGTAACACTATTATCATCATTTTTAAGAAAAGGCATGACATCTAATTGTAGCAAATATGCTAAAAATATATTTAGCATCTTCTCTTTGTGGACTGAGAAAAAAATACAATTTAGCATTTATTGAACTCAGTTTCTCAAATGGTTATATATAAAACCCCATTTTTCTATAATATCTTGATTGTTCTAAGTAATAAAAATTTCAACATAACTTTTACTGCCAAGAGGCTCTTCCCTAGAAATTAATGTTCTACAGATTCTGGTAAGAGGGGAAATATCAATATCTCTATATAGTATTCATTATATTTATGTCAGTAAACACCATTTGATATGCTTTACTGCTTCTTTGCAAGTTTGGCTTCCAACTCTTTCACCTTGACCCTAGGCAGTCATTATATAATTAAGGTAAAGCTGACATTCCTCCAGGTCCATATTCTATTCTCAATTTTAAAAAAAATGGCTTATAAGCCAAAATTAATTTATTCTTTCAATAAATGTTTACCTAGTGTCTGATAAATTCTTTGTAAAACAAATGAATAAATGAATGAATAAGTGGATGTGAAAATGAATAAATAATAAATAGTTAAATACAAGGAACTTTCCTTGCCAGTGAGTAATATAAACAAGTTTATAGACAATTATCTTAGTGTTTTTTGGCTGCTATATGATGGTTATCTTCTTTCTGTGCCCTCATATGGTGAAAGGGACAAGGGAGCTCTCTGAGTCCTTTTATAAGGGCACTAATCCCAGTCATGAGGGCTCGACCTAATCAATTCCTGAAGGCCTCACTTCCTTTATGCCATCACACTGAGGTTTAGGTTTCAATATATGGATTTTAGGGACACAAATTTTTAATGTAGAGCAATAGTACCTTTTTATCACTTAAAAATATTTTCAAGAACTTATTAAACATGTCTTTTGACATCCAAAATGAATATTTTTTTAACATTTTTCCTCACAAAAAAACAATAGGGAGATTTCTTAGGATAGCCATCATTAGTCATACCTCTTAATCAGAGGTCCCAGGATGGGTTCTGCATGTATGTACATGTGTGTTCACAGAGGCATGGCATGAGTCACAGAACTGTGCATCATCCACACGAATATGCATGTGTCCATTTTTTCTGGGGAGAGAGTTCCAGTTTAAATGGAACAGGGTTTTTGGGCACCTATTGTCTTGGCAAATTATTATTAACATTCCCTTTCACTTCCTTAAGAGTCCTGATTTGGAAGGTAAATTATATTATCAGCCTACAAAGGAGAAACAAAGCATAAGACCGTTTATAAAGTGAACCAGAATTCTTAGCAATCTCTGACGTGACCAGTTGAAATATCATTATATTACTGCTAAGAATGACAAAATACCATCAATTAAATTCAAAGACCTCATCAATTTTAATATGAAACCCAATTTTTAGAGGTATTCAATAATGGAAAAAATAATTGATTCTTAGAATCAATTACATATAATTTAGTTTAGAATGAATATATTTTTGAGATGGTTGAAAATTTCTTTTAAGAGAAGCATATATCAAAAGTCCTCCTTAATAACTGTTAATGGCCTTGCTCCACAGCTGAAGTTCTAGATTGCAATATCAAAAAATATTTCCAAATATACAGTTTGTAAGCTTGTAAATAAACCCCCCTTTATTTTCAATGAAATCTTAATACCTTGAGTCATTACACATTTTCTTTTTTTCTCTAAATCACTGTTTTGTTTTTTGTTTTGTTTTGTTTTGTTTTGTTTCGGATTCAACAAATCTAAAGACTTTCACAGTGGGATTTCTTTGAATAATTAAAGAGAAATTGGGCCATTCCTGGACAGAGTGCTCTGCCCTCTGAATGCAGCATTTCATTCTGTCCCTCCTTCACTTGTCAGGAGGTCAAAGGATGGCTCTTCAGTGCACTAAGTGCAGTCAAATGGCCTTACAAGTAAACATCCTTTACAAGTGGAACCTCAAGGTAAACCATAACTTTTCTACCTCGTTGAACTTCCTTGACAGGACAAGAAATACTGCGCCCAAGAGCTGGAGCCAGCAACGCTTAACATTCACTGCCAGACTTTCACTCCGCTTCCCAGAAGTAATCAGATGCCTTCAGTACCTTCCCTTTCTCAGGTCTCATTTGTTCTGAACTGTAAGAACACAGTAAGATGGATATTTTATAAACAGGCATGTTTATCATTGTACAATGATAAGAAAGAGATAGCCAGTAACATTAGGAAGTAGTTGCACTGTGAATAATAGTAACCAAAATGACACTTCAGCTGATCTAAAAGACAACCTAAGCAGAAATAAAAGAAATTAGAAACAGTGAGACTGTTTTTTTTCCCTTTACACAGTATTTTAAATTTTAAAGGCATGAAATAATCTTAAAATTTATTAATTCTAATAATGGGTTTTTAAATAAAAATACTGATTTTAGGGGTGCTTGGGTGGCTCAGTTGGTTAAGCATCTGCCTTCAGCTCAGGTCATGATCCCCAGGGTCCTGGTAGTAAGCCCTGCTCACTGCTCAGCAAGGAGTCTGCTTCTCCCTCTGCCTCTGCTGCTCCCCCTGCTTATGCTTTCTTTCTCTCTCTCACTCTCAAATAAATAACATCTTTAAAAAATACTAATTTTAATTATTAAATTTTAATCATTTAAAATTATTATTTTATGCAGTCACTCTTCTTTTAAACTTTATTTTGTCAAAGTATAATTTTCAAAGTTTAAAAACATGATCCTCAAATAAATATAGAATGAGGGGTGCCTGGGTGGCTCAGTCATTAAGTGTCAGCCTTCAGCTCAGGTCATGATCCCAGGGTCCTGGGATCGAGTTCCACATCAGGCTCCCTGCTCGGCAGGAAGCCCGCTTCTCCCTCTCCCACTCCCCCTGCTTGTGTTCCCTCTCTAGC
>NW_027397063.1:16672920-16696951 GCF_003265705.2 Callorhinus ursinus | reverse complement strand
CAGTTGGTTAAGCAACTGCCTTCGGCTCAGGTCATGATCCTGGAGTCACAGGATTGAGCCCCACGTCGGGCTCCCTGCTCAGCGGGGAGTCTGTTTCTCCCTCTGACCCTCCCCCCTCTCATGCTCTCTCTCTCATTCTCTCTCTCAAATAAATAAACAAAATCTTAAAAAAAACTAAAACCTTTAAAATATATATATATATATATAGAATAAATATGTGTCAAATGTCAATATGCGATTATATTTAACTCATTAACTAATGAGAGGTCAGTAATATGGAAAGGCTGATTTCAAGAACGTTTGAGGAATAAGTGTTTGCATTGTGTATTAGAAAAGGCATTTAAGTAGAATATTAGAATAAGATTACTAGGTTAGCTATCATACTGGTTCATATCCTAAAGGACATTAAAACCATAATCTTTGGTGATATCATTTCTGTTGGACAGATCTTTATAAGAAAACCTGTAACTTTCTAGGGTCTAGGCACAGTTAATCAGCATGTAAAGACAGAACAAAGATGCATTTTTGTAGAAAATCAAATAATCTTTGGGTGGGCCTGTTAACAGGACAGTGAGACACCAAGAGGACGTAGATAACTTTTTCCTTCATTTTCTAGCTTTAGGACATTTTTTTTTTTTTTTGACACAAGACAGCGAGAGAGGGAACACAAGCAGGGGGAGTGGGAAAGGGAGAAGCAGGCTTCCAGCTGATCAGGGAGCCTGATGCGGGGCTCGATCCCAGGACCCTGAGATCATGATCTGAGCTGAAGGCAGTCGCTTAACCAACTGACCCACCCAGGCGCCCCTAGGACATATTTTTCTTAATAGGTCCTTCTATTGGCAGGTGGATCATCTGAATGCCACTAAAAAAAATCTACTTTGTCTTAATGATGAAAGTTGTCAAGACATTTGAAAATGATATGTAAAAGGAAAGGAGTTTACTTAATAAAGGCCAGTAAGTTACTGTATCTGCAAAGATACAAAAAAAAAAGGCTATAGATTATATCTGCCAATTATTTTGAAATTTCTAAAACACTGTTTTATATATTTCAGGTGATACAATTCAAATTCCAAGAGAAAAAAAGAAAATACACTTAAGTCATTATAAGAATATCTTGCACAAATCTTGCATATGTCCCAGTGCAGTGGAAGAAGGGAAAAATACTTCATGGATTCAGACTGATTGTTGAGGTTAATGGGTTATGAAATGTGTAAGAACTTGTAAGATCAAGAAAATGTATTTTGATAACCTGAAAAGTTGTTTATCATATATTATATTCCCCTGGTAGTAGTTCTATCCTTATTAACAAATTAGTTTTCCTTATGATATGTGTTTTACACTTATAAAATTTCACAGAAATATATGCAGGCAATAAAAACATTGTAATTGGTTTCCTTCTGTACCTCCAGAAGTTAATACTCTAATTAACATGCTTTCTTGGCAAATTACAATAACAATGACTTTGTAATAAGGCTATCATGCTTATTTACGTAGTTGAGAGGTGTTTTCTAAGTTTAAAGTGATACATAAGCATAACTTATTATTAATTGATTAAAATTATTTCCCCACATAAAAATATATTTATAGTAAAATATGTTTTCAAGCTTTATTTTTAAACATTATCATAAGCCCTGGTAACTTCCAGAATATTATTTTCTTTGAAAATCTGACCATAGTGACTTTATTCAAGTGTGTGTATGCATCTAGCCATTGATCACTCTAGAACAAGAAACAGAAAATAAGACTGAAAAAATGTGGCATTAATGAATAAGGTGATTGTCTGTAACTCATTTTCCACTATTTCATTTTCTTTTTACTTTTGCTTCCATATACTTTCAAATGGAGGACAAAAGAAACAAGCAATTGACTTAAGGCAGTTCACAAAAAGGGATGTATTAGTGTGAACCCCTGAGTTTATTTTCCTCAAGCTGAGTTAGAAGAATCAAAAAAATGTTACATTTAAGTCATCAACATACACTGACCTGTATTTTCTCTATATTTTAGATATGCTTACGAATTAATTGAATTTGCTAGGTCACTTGAACTAACCGAAGTTGCTAGGATATGATTTAAAAACATTAGTAATAATTTGCTTAATTGGTCAAAATTCATTTCAGGTTAGAAAATCAAAGTCACTTTGATTTTAATGAATTATTGTTGCTTAAGAGTCAAGATTTTTGAAGTATGTAACTACTGCTAGAGAGAAATCTGTCTCTTCTTCCCAGTTCTATCCTTGATTTCTTTAAACATACAGAAGTTATCAAACATTTTGTATAATTGTTTCTTTTTTGTGTGAGGATTACATGTAATAATAATATTTCATGTTGAAATATTATTTGAGCTACTTTCTCAATAATATAAACAATAAAATAAAAAGTAATTTTCTTTGTGGGTACAGATTATTTGTTTTAATTTGTGTTTATGATTAGGTTTAAAAAAAAAACAGAGGCTTTATAGTTAGACAAAGCTAGGTTTTGTTTTTGCATGAATCATTTACCAGCTGGGCACTTTGTAAATTACTTAATCTCCCTAAAGTTCTATTCCTTCATCTGAATATTTGGATGCTAATATTATTTTGAGAGATTATTGTGAGGTATAGAACAATTTATACAATACATCCAGCTTAATCTCAGGCATAGAATATGTGTTTTTATTGCTGTTATTTTTTAAAAGATTTTATTTTTAAATAATTCCTATACCCAACATGAGATTCCCTCTCCACTCATCACTTTTTCACTTCTTTTGAAGACATTCTTGATAAAAGCTGTACTGTAAATGGAGTGAAGACATACAACTTTCAAACACCAGAGCTCATTTTCTTTATGTTAAGAAATAAAGTATAAGCTGGCTTGCCATTTGGTTCTTCAGTTGAATGTGTCAGAGGTGATACTTATATAAGACTTCAAGAGGTCTTCTGTACTCTGTTTTCATTTGCTTCTTTGTGATCTACTGAAACCAAGAGCAGGTGACAGCCAGCCAACCTCAAACATGTGAGAGAGCCCAGCACGATGAGTAGAGCCACATTCCTAGCCCACAAGTAATCACAGATATAATCCTGAGCCAGCCAAGACCCTTGTTGAAGTCTATCCAACTGATCTATAGACTCGTGAACAATAAAAATAATATTATTTCTCTGATTTGGGTCTCCAGGGAGTAAAACCTGTGCTATGGATTCCTGATCAAGTGATTATTAGGAAAATGTTATTAGGTAAAGAGGATTAGAGGAGGGAATATAGGGTTAGGGAATAAAGGAAAATAGGAATATCAGGTGGAAACCATCTTCACTCTGATCCAAAGGGGAAGCCTAAAGCACAAATAGCACCACAGGGTTAATCCACATAGAATAAAGGGGTGGTCATTTCTTGCCCCAGTGTAAGTCAATCATATAAGACTTCAGAAGTGAGAATTGATTTTCAGGGGAAGATTGTGAGGATACTGGGGCACTTGGGTGTCTCAGTTAAGCATCTGCCTTTGACTGGGTTCATGATCCCAGGATCCTGGAATCGAGTCCCACATGAGGCTCCCTGCTCAGTGGGGAGTCTGCTTCTCCCTGTACCTCTGCCAGCCTCTCTCTCTCTCTCTCTCTCTCTCTCTCTGTGTGTCAAATAAATAAATTAAAAAAAAAATCTTCATAGGGCGCCTGGGTGGCTCAGTTGGTTAAGCGACTGCCTTCGGCTCAGGTCATGATCCTGGAGTCCCGGGATCAAGTCCCGCATCGGGCTCCCTGCTCAGCAGAGAGTCTGCTTCTCCTTCTCACCCTCCTCCCTCTCATGCTCTCTGTCTCTCATTCTCTCTCTCAAATAAATAAATAAAATCTTAAAAAAAAACTTTATTAAAAAAGATTACAAGGATACATTTGGAATTTCTGAATTGAGCTGTTTGTAGGTAATATGCCCAGGTATCAATATCTGGATAACAATATATTACAGGCATTTGAAACATGATTATAGAGCTTGGACAAGATTATGTTGGTGAATATTTAGAATTAATTATTAAAGTTTTAAAAAATGAATCTTTTCAATTTAAATTTAGGATGATCATTTTGAAAAGATAGGTGCCAAGGGTGGAGTTCTAAAAATTCTGAGATGTAAGGATCATGCAGCAACTGGAAAACAAAAAATAACACATTTCATTATGATAAGTCTTTGATATGTGCTAAATTCTATGTGAATATTTAAAGATGATGATCTTTTTAATCCTCACAAAAGCTTGTTGGGTAAGGTCTAATATTTCCACTTTACATAGGAAAAAAACAATTGGAGGGGTTGATTATTTGTCCAGGTTCACAGAGTTATTAATTAGATGAATCAGGATTTGAACACAAGCCATTTGAACACAAGCCATTTGGCCCCAGAGTCTGTGCTACTGATATAGGAAAAAAATCATAAATATATGTTTTATATATAAATGACAGCTATACATCTATAATGTTATCACTTATGTCTGTCATTCTCTCATTACAAGATTATATGAGAGTTTATTTAATCAATGTTTTGGACTTTAACCTTTTCCCATTTTTAGAAAATATAAACACGGTTTGATTAGCATTTTGTTGGCCATTCTTTGGTAAACATATCTTTTTAATTTTCTCGCTTATCTATTTCTTAAAATATATTCTAGAAGATAGAGCTGCAGGTACAAAAGCTTACAAACTTTTAAAAAGCCTTTACTATGTAATATTAAGTTATACTAAAGAAAGACTATACATTTTTTAAGTATTTTATACAGAATCAGTAATTTCATGGAAATAATTTCATTAGCATAATGGTACAGAACTTGAAACAGTTTTAGGTACAAATGTCAGTTTGAGTGAAAATGCTGAGGCTGGCTTCATATATTAAAGATGTTGGTAATCAGAATAAGAATAACAAATATTACTATAATGTCAGGCATAATTCAAGGTGCTTTTTTATTGTTTTTTTTTTCACTTAATCTTCAAACCCTGTAATGGAGATACTGTTATTTTCATCATTTTACAGATGAGGTTACTGAAAAACAGAGAAGCTAAGTAATCAGTCCACAATCACACATGTAGAAAATGTCAGAGCCAGGGTTCTGTGAGGTACCATTGTTTCAGTGGTACAGATCTGTGATTCAACAGTCTTGCACAATTCACAGCACTTACCATAGCACATACCCTCCGCAAAAATTCTTTTCCACTTGGCTCACACACTTAACCTCTATCATTAAAAACTTGGGAGAGAAAGATGACAGGGGAAATTCAGAAAGCTGTTGGGGACTCAGATAGTCAAGAAAATGTGTTGGCTAAGATGGGCAGAAAAAAGAGTAGAGATTGAACATGTAGACAATAAAAGAACAAAGATCTGGAGATGGTCCCTGAATGCACAAAGAACTAGGAGATCAAAGGGATAATGAGATAATTAGCTTTAGACAAAATACCTGAGGAGGGAGGGTGATAGTTTTAGAAATAGAATGAGGAGGGTTGAGGGATTAATATGAATTCATAAATAACTATTATCAGCAATATTTCACCTTTTTATAACCTGGCAAATAGGCAATTGAATGTTTTCTCCATAAACTATCTTTGTAATAAATCATTCATTAACCAGGGTGCTTTCACTTTCAATACTGGTCAGGATCACTAAGATAGTTGAACTAATGCAAAATTAATGAAATATGTACAATTTAAGCAGTGCATTAGATAGATATTGATTATCAAGGCATTAATTTATGGGTTTAAATTAAATAGCTCCACAGACAGTACAACCTGTGTAAGTACTCATACACTTAACCTTAAGACTAATAAAATAACTCAGAAGTTATCAAGTTAAAGTATTTTATTTCTCTCAGCATAAATGGACTAAAAAAATTGCATAAAGTTTGTTTTTTAACTACTAAAAGAGAATAAGACTCACTGGTAAAAGATATGTGAAAGTGTATATTTAGTATACACTAAAATGTGAAAGTCTAATCCTCTTCTATAAATTAATTTCTAGATACAGGCTATTCTGTTTCAAATTATTTTCTTCTTTCCAAACTACTGTCTCCGTAACACTTAGAATTTAAAAGATTAAGACGCTTAGAATTTAAAGTTTAAAAAACAAAACCAAAAATATGATTATCAGGCTCATTCTATTTAACGAATATATTTGTTCATTTCTACTTTATTTAAATAGCACATTCTTTCTTTTTTGTTATAATTACAAAAGACAGCATATATCTTTGCTTTCTAAAAATTGTATTAAATATTGATATAAGGTTTCATGCTTGCTGTAAATGTGACTTGACTTGTGTGCATTAACTTGTACCATTAAAGGGTATCAAAGGCAAATTAGTTGTGGACCATTGTGTCTATCTTTTCTTTTCTTTTTTATTTTTATTGTTATGTTAATCACCATACATTACATCATTAGTTTTTGATATAGTGTTCCATGACTCATTGTTTGTGCATAACACCCAGTGCTCCATGAAGAACATGCTCTCTTTAATACCCCTCACCAGGCTAACCCATCCTCCCACCTCCCCCTCTAGAACCCTCAGTTTGTTTTTCAGAGTCCATCATCTCTCATGGTTCATCTCCTCCTCTGATTTCTCCCCCTTCATTCTTCACCTCCTGCTATCTTCTTCTTTTTTTTCTCTTAACATATATTGCATTATTTGTTTCAGTGGTACAGATCTGTGATTCAACAGTCTTGCACAATTCACAGCACTTACCAGAGCACATACCCTCCCCAATGTCTATCACCCAGCTACCCCATCCCTCCCACCCGCCCCCAATCCAGCAACCCTGAGTTTGTTTCCTGAGATTAAGAATTCCTCATATCAGTGAGTTCATATGATACATGTCTTACTCTGATTGACTTACTTTGCTCAGCATAACACCGTCCAGTTCCATCCACATTGTTGCAAATGGCAAGTTCTCATTCCTTTTGATGACTGCATAATATTCCATTGTGTATATATACCACCTCTTCTTTATCCATTCATCTGTCGATGGACATCTTGGCTCTTTCCACAGTTTGGCTATTGTGGATATTGCTACTATAAACATCGGGGTTCATGTACTTCTTCGGATCCCTACATTTGTATCTTTGTGGTAAATACCCAGTAGTGCAATTGCTGGATCATATGGTAGCTCTATTTTCAACTGTTTGAGGAACTTCCATACTGTTTTCCAGAGTGGTTGCACCAGCTTGCATTCCCACCAACAGTGTAGGAGGGTTCCCCTTTCTCCACATACCCGCCAACATCTGTCGTTTCCTGACTTATTAATTTTAGCCTTTCTGACTGATGTGAGGTGGTATCTCATTGAGGTTTTGATTTGGATTTTCCTGATGCCAAGCGATGTTGAACACTTTTTCATGTGTCTGTTGGCCATTTGCATGTCTTCTTTGCAAAAATGTCTGTTCATGTCTTCTGCGCATTTCTAGATTGGATCATTTGTTCTTTGGGTGTTGAGTTGGGTAAGTTCTTTATAGATTTTGGATACTAGCCCTTTATCTGATAAGTCATTTGCAAATATTTTCTCCCATTCTGTCGGTTGTCTTTTGGTTTTGTGGACTGTTTCCTTTGCTGTGCAAAAGCTTTTTATCTTGATGAAGTCCCAATAGTTCATTTTTGCCCTTGCTTCCCTTGCCTTTGGAGATGTTTCTAGGAAGAAGTTGCTGTGGCTGAGGTCAAAGAGCTTGCTGCCTGTGTTCTCCTTTAGGATTTTGATGGAGTCCTGTCTCACATTTAGGTCTTTCAACCATTTGGCATCTATTTTTGTGTGTGGTGTAAGGAAATGGTCCAGTTTCATTCTTCTGCATGTGGCTGTCCAATTTTCCCAACACCCTTTGTTGAAGAGACTGTCTTTTTTCCATTGGACATTCTTTTCTGCTTTGTCAAAGTTTAGTTGACCATAGAGTTGAGGGACCATTTCTGGGCTCTCTATTCTGTTCCACTGATCTATGTGTCTGTTTTTGTGCCAGTACCATACTGTCTTGAAAACTACAGCTTTGTAATAGAGCTTGAATTCCAGAATTGTGATGCCACCAGCTTTGCTTTTCTTTTTCAACATTCGTTTGGTGATTCAGGGTCTTTTCTGGTTCCATACAAATTTTAGGATTGTTTGTTCCATTTCTTTGAAAAAAGTGGATGGATTTTGATGGGGATTGCATTGAATTTATAGATTGCTCTAGGCAGCATTGACATCTTCACAATATTTATTCTTCCAATCCATGAGCATGGAACATTTTTTCATTTCTTTGTGTCTTCCTCAATTACTTTCATGAGTATTTTACAGTTTTCTGAGTACAGATACTTTGCCTCTTTGGTTAGATTTATTCTTAGGTATCTTATGGTTTTGGGTGCAATTGTAAATGGGATCAACTCCTTAATTTCTCTCTCTTCTGTCTTGTTATTGGTGTATAGGAATGCCACTGATTTCTGTGCATTGATTTTATATCCTGCCACTTTACTGAATTCCTGTATGAGTTCTAGCAGTTTTGGGGTGGAGTCTTTTGGGTTTTCCACATAAAATATCATATCATCTGCAAACAGTGAGAGTTTCACTTCTTCTTTGCCAATTTGGATGCCTTTGATTTCTTTTTGTTTTCATGTCTATCTTTTCAATTACAAATATTCCTGGGTATAGCCTTTTCACATTACCATTTTTTAAGAAAATTTGAGTTACCTTAGTTATGCCATGTGTAGTTACAAGTTTTTTTAATTGCAATTTACCTCCTAAAAGAATAATAATATGATATTGTAAGCTATAGAATATAATGTATGTGGGGTGTGTGTGTAATGATTTTTAAGTGGCATATTTGACTGTGGAATTTACTTGGGCCAGCCAAGAAATATTCAAGTTCTGCATTTTAGTTGAAAGTTTTGCCTGTATGAACTTAAAAACAAACAAACAAACAAACAAAGAGAAATTGCTACAACCATATTGGAGACAAACATTTTCTACTTGAAGTAAGATCTCAGGGAACTTCTTGACATGAAATAATAATATCTAAGTAAGCCTTCTGTTACTGAGAGACAGGGATGATGCTTTATTGACTTCTACCAGTTTAAACTGATCTTCTCATTCATCTTAAGTGAAATGAAAGTAAATCATTTTCACTTTAAAGTAATGACAGATTTCATTTTTTTTTTATACCATGGGTAGATTCATCTCCATCTTTTTTTTTAAAGATTTTTATTTATTTATTTGACAGAGAGAGACATAGGGAGAGAGGGAACATAAGCAGGGGGAGTGGGAGAGGGAGAAACAGGCTTCCCACAGAGCAGGGAGCCTGATGCAGGGCTCAATCCCAGGGTCCTGGGGAGTCCGATGTGGGGAGTCTGATGCAGGGCTCGATCTCAGGGTCCTGGGGAGTCCAATGCGGGACTCGGTCCCAGGACTACAGGATCATGACCTGAACTGAAGGCAGACGCTCAACCAACTGAGCCACACAGGCACCCTTAATATGATTGTTGGCATGTTTGAGTTTCAATTGATCACTTTGACATTTGTCTTCTCTTTGTCCCAACTGTTCTTTGTTTCTTTTCCCTTTTTTCTGTCTCCTTCTGGATTAATTGAATATTTTATGATTCCATTTTATGTGCTTCATTGGCTTTTTAAGTATAACATCTTGCTTTGGTGCTTATGGTAAACATCTTTAATCTATCACATACTACTTTCAAATGATATATACATATATCATTTGACATGTTTAAGTTTAAATTGATCACATATATATATTATCTATATATATTGTAATTATATGTATATTATATATAGGCCAGGTTATAGGTTATAGATCACTTCATCTATACCATAAAAACCTGACAACAGTATACTTCTATTTCTCTCTTCCTAGCACTGATACTATTGCTGGTTTGCAATTTCTTTCTTTCCAACCATTTTATAAAACTCATAGTTTGTTTCTATTGTTTTTGCTTTAAATTTGCAATCATCTTTCAGGACAATTTAAGTAGTGAAAAAAGCTATTTTATATTTACTCACATACTCATGATATTTGCATGCTCTTCCTTCCTTTTTGTAGCTTCAGATTTCTAACTGGAATCATTTTCTTTCTGCCTTTAACATCTTTTCACATATTGTGGTCATACATTTGCTGTTTTATTGTATGTCTCAAAAAGATATTATTTTGCTTTCAATATTGAAAATGTTTTCATTGGGTATGCAATCCAGAGATGACTATTCTTTTATCTAATTACTTAAAAGATATTACCCAACAACTTTCTGGCCTCTATTATTCTAGTGAGAAACTTATTATTTTGACCTCTATTCCTCACAAGTAATGTATCTCTTCCTTCTCTGTTTGTTTCTCTATTTATCATGGTTCTTAGCAATTGGTTTACAATGTAACTCAGTGTGGTTTATCTCATGTTTCTTGAGCTTCAGATTCATTGAACTTTTTATATATGTGAATGTATAATTTCCATTGAATTTAGAAATTTGGACATAATTATTGATTTTTTTTTCTCCCTCCTCTTCTATCTTTCAGGGATTCCAATTATTTGTGGATTATGTCACTTAAAGCTCTCTATCCTTCGGGGTGCCTTGGTGGCTCAGTTGTTAAACGTCTGCCTTTGGCTCAGGTCATGATCCCAGGGTCCTGGGATCAAGCCCCACATTGGGCTCCCTGCTCTGTGGGAAGTTGGCTTCTCCCTCTCCCACTCCCCCTGTTTGTAGTCCCCCTCTTGCTGTCTCTCTCTGTCAAATAAATAAATAAAATCTTTAAAAAAAAATAAAGTTCCCTAAAGTTCACCATTGCTATATACATTTTCTGAGGATTTTTTCTTTTTTACTTTTGATAATTCGTGTTAGTATTTTTTTACGTTCTTTATTCTTTTATTATGCAATGTCTAATCTGTTGTTAATCTCATCTAATCAAAGGTTTTCATCTCAGATATTGTAATTTTTTATCTCTGAAGTTTTAATTTATCTTTTATGTCCCTATATATCTACTTAATATGCACAATCTTTCATGTTCTTGAACATGTAGCATACAGTTATAATAACTCTTATAAGATTCTTGCCAATATTTTTAACATAACATTTTTTTTTTAAGCAGAAGGAAGGGCAGAGGGAGAGAGAGAATCTTAAGCAGCCTCCATGTCCAGAACCGAGCCTGATTTCACAACCCTAAGATCATGACCTGAGCTGAAATCAAAAGTCAGATGCTTAACCGACTGAGCCACTCAGGCACCCTTAACATCAGTAATATTTCTGAGTTTGTTTCCACTAACTGATTTTCTCCTTATTGTGGCTCATGTTTTCCTGTCTCTTGCATGGCTTGCAACTTTCGATTGATGCCAAATACCGATTTTTATTTTGTGGAGTGATGGATATTTTTTATTTTGAATCTAGTCAATTCAATGATTTTTTTTTAAGTACCAGAAAATAAATTAGTATAGTGTGCTTTAGAAGCTAAAACACATGGCTTTAATTATGTTTTGAAACAAAGCACTTCTGTTTTAAAATTGTCCAGTTCTTTATTAAATGACTCAGGCTTTAATACTGTTATAATACTAAGTAATACTATTAATGTTGTTATGATCTTCCTGTGTATTGAAATCTCTAATTTTTGCTAGATGATGGGACTTTGGGCTTCCTAGGAAGTGATCCTAGTTTAATATTCTGAATTGCCACATATTAAACCCCAGCTAATGTAGCCTCATTGTTTCTTGTTCTTAACAGGCATATGGATGAATTTCCCATTTTCAGGAAACCTTCCTCACTCCACACACTGGTTGAGAGGTTATAACTTAAGCCTGTTAAAATAACAGGCTTTCAGAAGATGTCATCAGCAGTTTTCCATCTCTGTAAGAACTTGGTTAATCCAGGAGATAGCTCCTCAAAATGGAAGTATGTTGTGATATCTCTGCTTTGTACAGTGTGTCTGTGCAGATAAGTTTCTGTATATTTTTTCTATCAAAATTAATATTTTTAAATATGTATATACTTTATGTAGATTATCATCTTTTTTGACACACTTTTCACAATTAATAATGTCACATTTGTAAAATTTGTAGAGAAATTAAAAGATATAATTTTTAGTACTAATAGTTTAAATGTAAAAGTTAAAAGGAACAGTCTTCTTCCAGAATTTGTGAAATTTCACAATTACAGAAATTTTGAGAGATAATTTCATAGAGAAGAAATCTACAAGAGTGCCTCAGAAGAGCAAGTAATTTACACACCTCAAATTTGGAGGAATTTGGGATAAGTATGGTGCAAATAAGTCTTGATGGAAGAAAAGCAATAAGGGGGTAGCCCACAGTTAATCTTACTTTAAGTAGAGCAGATGCTAGCAGAAATATACCAATAACCATTATTTTGATGAGCTATAACCTGCACATGAGGTTACATGGTTGAGCAGGGGAAAAAAGGTCATAGCTTAACAACTTCCATCAATGCTGAGGAAGAAAATACAGAAGCAATGATGATAAGAAATCTAATGATAATGCTAAGAAGAGCTAACACTTACATGGACTAATGATATCCCAGAAACTGTTCAAAATCTTTTATGCATATAATCCCATTTGATCCTCAAATAACTCTATGGAACAGATATTATTTTTACTGTTATTAGAGTCAGACTCAATTAACAGTTTGATTACAGTGAATCTTATCAGAAAATGGGCCCCTCTTCGTGGGAATCTACATGAGTTAGCCAGATAGTTCAGTCACCAACTGTAATCTGTTTCCACAGTTGAGGACCCCAAAGAGGAGTGACTTTTAATCTAGTATTCTGTAGTTTTCCATGTGACAAGCCAAATATCTAGGACATTGGCAAAAGAATAAGAGTCAGAGTTCCATTTTTGAAACAGAACAAACTCACCCTATTTTGATTCTGCAGAGCCGAAACTGAGGTTAAACAGCTCTAGCATCTTCATAGACATCTGGTTTCTGCTTGGTTGAACCATCAGTCAACCAGACCCAGGAAATTAGGGGAAGCTCTGTCAAGCATGGATTGTAGTGAGTGAGTAGTTTTGCTTTAAGAGGTACAGTGAGACATAAAGTCCCTATAAAACCAAAAGATAGCTGCCAGTTTTTTCATGTAAAACCAAGATTCAGCT
Organism: Callorhinus ursinus; assembly: GCF_003265705.2. Classification (NCBI taxonomy): domain Eukaryota; kingdom Metazoa; phylum Chordata; class Mammalia; order Carnivora; family Otariidae; genus Callorhinus; species Callorhinus ursinus. Next base: position 16,683,913 of record NW_027397063.1, on the reverse strand, counting down.
GGGGCCAGGCAGTTGTATTTTTGAATATGCCATATCTGTCTTAGGGGCCTTTCATACCCTATCCAGTTAATTATTGAGTCCCTATAGACCCATGTTAGGGTTAGGTCTCCTTTTTGGTGGCAGGAGTCTGATGAGACAGCAATTTTTCCTTGACTGCTACATGAGTAATCATGAATTTACCCATATAGTCCCCCAAAACCTTGGTACTTATCAAGTGTTCATTTTTATCAGCTACCCCTGATGACAGAGGTGTGATAACATTACTGTTTGGACAGTTGCTACTGCTTTTGACTTGCCAACCAACAGGACATCATCTGCATGATGAAAGCATTGGACATCAAATGGTAAAGACCCTCATGATGAATCCTGATCCACTCAAGGCTGATAAATGACAGGAAAGTTTGTCTCACTGGTCTTCCTCTATCTGAAGTTCTTCCTTGATCAGGTTGATAGCCTGGCACTTGTGGGATGAAGTTCAAGCAACCCATAAATTCCTACTGTACATTCAGGCATAGAAACAACAAAAATGGTGCAGTGAATTGGTACAAAAGCCTCACGTTAAGGTCATGTTAGCTTCCTCTTCCTACTGTGAACCATGACAAATCCCATCAGTTGAATCCAGTGTGCCCCTTCTCACAAAAATCTGGGTAAGATGGAGATTTGGCCACTTGCATTTAATAGAGCCAAAGTTTGAATCCCTCTTTCTCCCAAAGTATTTCACAAAATACTACTCCAGAATATTCACCTTTTTTTCTTACAGCAGCTGAGAGGGGGAACAAGAGATCAGGGGGCATAGAGAGGAAGTATGTCCCTTTTACTTTCCATTTCACGTGGACAGATGACTCAATCACACTTCCACAGTTTACAGGTTCCCAGAGCCCTGTGTACCAGTGTTAGGACACCTTGGCTCACCTAACTTCTGCCCCTAGGGGTAAACATCAAGCAAAAGACCCATTTGGGTGACTTATTTCAAGCTTACTTCCCACCCCTCACCATCATTAAAAGCTAGGACATTGTGGGTGGAGGGTACCTGGTTGGCTCCATTGGTTAAGCAACTGACTCTTGGTTTTAGCTCAGGTCATGATCTCAGGGTCCTGGGATCAAGCCCCGTGTTGGGCTCTGTGCTCAGCTCAGGGTCTACTTGTCCCTCTCCCTCTATGCCTCCCCCTGCTCATATTCTCTTTCTCTCTCTCAAATAAATAAATAAAATCTAAAAAAAAAAAAAAAGTTGAGACAATGGGAAATGGCCTTAACCACCCACACTTACTCTTGCCCACAACTTGAGAGCATTGGAGACCTGGGGATTGATCTTATATCTTTTATTCTGGCCACATAGCACCCTTTTACTTTCCTCTTAGAAAACCATGTCTCCGTCAGCATCATATCATCCAATCATCTCCAAAACTGTCAAGAAGGGTCTGAGATTTACCCTACTTGTAAACTAACAAGTTAGGCTATCACAATTTTATAGATACTGGCAGAAGACATGGGACTCCTCAGTCAGCAACGAAGAATATTATAAATCATAGGATAGCAGCTGTATTAGCTTCAGGTTTGCTTTAGCTCCTCTTGCCCCACAAATCCCATGGGGAAGGTGCAGAGGTGGGCACAGGTAGATGTAGGACTCAATGGGTTTGTGTCATAGCTAAAGGATCCTCAGCTTAGGAAATCCCCAGTTTTATAAAGGCGACTTCAAACAAACCTACCAAACTTTGACCCTGTGGCAGACATTGTCTTTATCATCTTAGTTAGGAAATAATTCTGCCCTCTACCCCCACTATCTTAAAAGGTGTTTACTTTACAAACAAGTCTTTCTCTTCCAAGGCTTTTGCTTTACAAATATCCTTGAAAAGATAATCTTGAACAATTCTGTCCTATACAGAAACACTATGGAGAATTGCACCCTCCCCACCCACCCACCCCTGGAAAGAATATTCTCCATCTTTTTTTTTTTCCAATAAGTACCTCCAGGAAAGAAAAAAACAAAAATACAGTCTTCCTTCTCCACTTCAAATGGAGAAGCCATACTTTTTCCTATGCTGAAGATTTAAGAGATAATTATTGGTTTGCACCAAATGTTTTCATAGCAATAATAACACTATAAAATTATTGCTTTAAGAAAATAAGGAAATAATTTTTGGTATATGAATACAATGTAGTCTTTGCAAAGATCTATATTTAATTTTATGCATTTGCTTAGGTAATTGTGTTTCTCTTGTTCCAATGCAGCCTCTGCATTAGCGCGCACTAAAAAATAGAAATGAATGACACCAGAGGACTTAATGAGTATCTGATTATGACAAATTATAAGTAAATTTTAATGGAGATATAAAACATCAGTGTGAAAGTAAAAGAAATATCTGATTTTTTCATGACCATCACAATATTATGGGAATAAGAAAAAGAAAAGGGAAATGAAAAAGGAATATTGAAGACTTACTGACAGGGTATTGAGTGGTAAAATACAACATTTTAAATGTGAATTGGCTTCTTCTTCACTGTGAAAACTGGATTCACTGGGGCCATAGCTGTCAGGGCTGCAAGCACTGAGGAAAACCCCACTCCCTTTGATGCCCGAGATGTAACAAAGGTCTTTCAACTTTTGGCAACTCCAGTGCTTGCTTTACTAAAAAATTTCAAAGGAAATAGGACATAGGAAACAAAAGTATACTTCAACTTCGTAGTTGACAAACACCTGAATGGGAAAATATGTCTGTACTTTGCTTACGATTGCCTGATAGACTTCACAGCAAACACCCCTTCCCCCATTAGTCCTCAGCACCAAGCAGCACCATCAGCACAGTTCATCTGGGTGCCAAAAACATGTTTTCAAATGGAGGATGTATCTTTTCCCCTTCCTTTTCCCACTAAATAACAAGCCTGACTTTGTTTTTGTACTCTCTCAAACTTTATTTGAATATAATTTAAGTGAATTCTAAATGTGACTTAAACCTGAAAATGCCTAGGAAAAATAAAAATATAGTCATTTATACAGTTATTCTAGGAAACTAATAGAGATACCTGGTATAAAGAATAAACTATCAGTCATTAAACAGTTATACACATTTTTTTTGTTGTTTTAAGTTTTTATTTGAATCCCATTTAGTTAACATATAGTGTAACATTTTGTGATAGACTCTATTATACATGTTGGCAATAAACAGATGTACAAAGGCAAATTTTTCATTAAGAAGCTCACATTTTGATAAGTTAAGATAACTTATGTGATAATATGTGTCACATGAAATATACTAAACCAATGCTTCATCATTTTCTTGATATATAGCAAAGAATGAAAATTTAGTAATTAAATATTACATTAAATTAAAGCAAATAAAGTCTTAGTGTTTATTTCACATAATTAATCTCAGCTTTAAATGATTTAAATAAGTTTTAGGGCAAACTGACTTATTTATAGTTTAAGAATAATTAGAAGCTTCGGGCGCCTGGGTGGCTCAGTCGTTAAGCGTCTGCCTTCGGCTCAGGTCATGATCCCAGGGTCCTGGGATTGAGTCCCACATCGGGCTCCCTGCTCTGCGGGAAGCCTGTTTCTCCCTCTCCCACTCCCCCTGCTTGTGTTCCTGCTCTCGCTGTCTCTCTCTCTGTCAAATAAATAAATAAAATCTTAAAAAAAAAAAAAGAATAATTAGAAGCTTAGAAGTAGCAATTACATGTTTGATAGTATTGTACATTGTAAAATTCATTTCAATTAGTAGTAACATCAAATCAATGTATAAAGAAACAACAAACCACACAGTAGCAATTATTACTCACATTAATAGAAACATAAATATGTAGTAATACAATTGGAAATTTCAACTGTGAGTCATTTGTTCTTGAAATATTTTTATTGATATATAATTTCATGTATCATAAAATTGACTCATTCATGGTGTACCATTCAATGATTATTAATCTATTCACAGAATGACACAACTATCACTCTAATCTAATTTTAGAACATTTTTGTCACTCCAAAAAGAAACCCATACTCATTAGCAGTGACTACCATCACTTCCATGGCCATCCTACTATCATATAGGCAGCCACTAATTTACTTTCTGTCTCAATGGATTTGTTTATTCTGGACATTTCATATGAATGGAATCAAACCCTATGTTATCTTTTGTGTCTGTTTTATTTCACTTTTAAGTAATCTTTAGGATATCTAGGAGGCTCTAAGGTAAAAAATTGACACCATCAGGTAAATTTGAAAAAAAAAAATCCAATAACTTTTCAAAAATCAATCTATAGGTTAAGAGTAAAGATGTGAGAACATGTCTTTTGCGGTATTGAAATTCAGAAATTATCTAAATTTCTATAGACACTAGCACTATGTCAAAAACCAATGCCAAGATGAATTTGAGGAAGACAATGGTTGCTGCAATCTATATGCATGTCAGCAAAATTTTTATAAACAAAGTTGCTTGAAGGAGGAACCGCAAGATGGCAGAGTAGAAGATCTAAATTTCTTCTGGTTCCAGGAATTCAGCTAGATAGATATCAAACCATTCAGAACACCTACAAACTCAACAGGAGATTGAAGAAAAGAATAGCAGCAAATTCTATGAACAGAAAAGTGACAACTTTCTGGGAGGCAGGACCTGCAGAGAAGTGAATCCAAGGTGATATTTGGGAAGACAGACCACGGGGGGAGGGAGCCTCTGTCAGCCACCACTGGCAAGTGATAGAGCCATGGAGCACAAAATCAGAACTTTTAAAAGTCTACTCCTTTGAGAGATGTTGCTCCAGTGGCTAAGCAGGGGTGGAACCCTCATGGGACAGTGTGGTCTCAGGACCCTCAGGGTCACAGAAAGACCAGGGATGCCTGAGTGCAGCAGAGGTCCCAGGTATCGGAGCGGGGAAGCCAGGTGCAAAGACAGAGCCATAGAATGGGCTCCCAGCTCGGGGTTACCATAAACTGTGATCTGCGGCAGGTCCCGGGAGACTCCCCTTCCTCCCCCAGGAGAAGCAACATGGGAGACCGTCGCAGGAATCTGCTGGGTTTGGAGACTCCAAACAGGGTCGTGTGCCAGAGATAGAAATGCTCAGTCACAGGCCAGTTGAGCATGGAGTGTGGCTAGAGACCAGGGACACAGGAGTAATTGACTGCTTTTCTCTGAGGTTCACTGAGGATTGGCAGCCCAAGCTCTCTGCTCCTCTGGGATCAGAGATTGGAGGCCACCATTTTCACTCTTGTCCTCCAAAGCTATACAGAAAGCTTTCAGGGAACAAAAGCTTCAGAGAGCAAACCCAAGCAGATTATTTAGCCTGGCCCCTGGCAAGGGTGGTGTAATTCTGCCTCAGGCAAAGACATTTGAGAATCACTGCAACAGGCCCCTCCCCCAGAAGATCTGCAAGAACATCCAGCAAAGATCAAGTTTACAGATCAATGAGAAGGGCAAAACCCCAGCGTTAGAGGAATACAGCACATAGAATTCATGGCTTTTTCCCCAGGATTCTTTAGTCTTTTGAAGTTAATTTTTAAAATATTCTTTATTTTTTTTCTTTTTCTATTTTTTAGTTGCATTTTTCTTCTTTGCTTTTTCAACCCACATCTTATCTTACCAATTCCTTTATGAAAATCTTTTTTAATTTTCATCTTTACAGTCATATTCCATCCCTTCATTGTATTTATCCTTATTTTGTATATGTGTGTGTATGTATGTATATATATATATATATATATATATATATATATATATATATGTTTTTCTTTCTTTGAAATTTGGGAGGCAATTTCTTCTAGCAGACCAAAATACACCCAAAATCCAGTGTGTGGCTCTGTTCTATTCACCAGCCTGATTACATTATTTTTTTTCCCCTTTTTTTCCCCCTGGTTTCAGGTCTCTTCTGATTTGTTTAGTGTATCTTTTCCAGGGGTCGTGGTTACCCTTTTTAGAATTTTGTTCTCTCATTCATCTATTCTCTCCTGGACAAAATGACAAGATGGAAAAACTCACCTCAAAAAAAAAGAATAAGAGGCAGTACCGACTGCCAGAGACCTAATCAATACAGACATTAGTAAGATGTTGGAACCAGAATTCAGAATCACAATTATTACAATATTAGCTGGGCTTGAAAAAAAAGATTGGAAGATACTAGGGAATCCCCTTCTGGAGAAATAAAAGAACTAAAATCTAACCAAGTCAAAACAAAAAGGCTACTAATGAGGTGTAATCAAAAATGGAGGTGCTGGGCGCCTGGGTGGCTCAGTTGGTTAAGCGACTGCCTTCGGCTCAGGTCATGATCCTGGAGTCCCGGGATTGAGTCCCGCATCGGGCTCCCTGCTCAGCGGGGAGTCTGCTTCTCCCTCTGACCCTCTTCCCTCTTGTGCTCTCTGTCTCTCATTGTCTCTCTCTCAAAAAAATAAATAAAATCTTTAAAAAAAAAATGGAGGTGCAAACTACTAGGATAAATGAGGCAGAAGAGAAAATTAGTGATATAGAAGACCAAACGATGGAGAATAAAGAAGCTGAGAAAAAGAGATAAACAACTCCTGGATCACAAGGGGAGAATTCCAGAGATAAGTGATACCATAAAGTGAAACAACATTAGAATAATTGGGATCGCAGAAGAAGAAGAAAGAGAGAGAGAGGGGCAGAAGGTATATTGGAGCAAATTATAGCAGAGAACTTCCCCAATTTGGGGAAGGAAACAGGCATTAAAATCCAGGAGGCACAGGGAAACCCTCTCAAAAGTAATAAAAATAGGTCAACACGCTAAAACCTAATAGTAAAACTCACAAGTCTCAGAGACAAAGAGAAAATCCTGAAAGCAGCTCAGAACAAGAGGTCTATAACCTACAATGGCAGCAGACCTATCCACAGAGACCTGGCAGGCCAGAAAGGACTGGAATGATATATTCAGAGCACTAAATGAGAAAAATATGCAGCCAAGAATACTGTATCCAGCTAGGCTGTCATTGAAAATAGAAGGAGAGATAAAAAGCTTCCAGGGCAAACAAAAACTAAAAGAATTTGCAAACACCAAACCAGCCCTATGAGAAATATTGAAAGGGGTCCTCGAAGCAAAGACAGAGCCTAAAAGGAACATAGACCAGAAAGGAACACACAATATACAGTAACAGTCACCTTACAGGCAATACAATGGCACTAAATTCATATCTTTCAAAAGTTACCCTGCATGTAAATGGGCTAAGTGCCCCAATCAAAAGACACAGGCCATCAGATTGGATAAAAAAAAAAAAAAGACACATCAATATGCTGTCTGCAAGAGACTCATTTTAAAACCAGAGAAACCTCCAGATTGAAAGTGAGTGGGTCAAAAAAATTTACCATGCTAATGGACACCAAAAGAAAGCTGGGGTGGCAATCCTTATATCAGACAAATTAGATTTTAAACCAAAGACTATAATAAGAGATGAGGAAGGACACTACATCATACTTAAAGGGTCTATCCAACAAGATCTAACAATTGTAAATATCTATGCCCCTAACATAGGAGCAGCCAATTACATAAGACAATTAAATTAATAACAAAATCAAAGAAAAACATTGACAATAATACAATAATAGTAGGGGACTTTAACACACCCCTCACTGAAATGGACAGATCATCTAAGCACAAGATCAACAAGGAAATAACGATTTTAAATGACACACTTGGCCAGATGGACTTCATAGATATATTCAGAACATTCCATCCCAAAGCAAAGGAAGACACATTCTTCTCTAATGCCCATGAAACATTTTCCAGAATAGATGATATGCTGGGTCACAAATCAGGTCTCAATTGGTACCAAAAGATAGAGATCATTCCCTGCATATTTCAGACCACAGTGGTTTGAAGCTAGAACCCAATCATGAGGGGAAAGTTGGAAAGAGCTCAAATACATCAAGGATGAAAAGCATCCTACTAAAAAATGAATGGGTCAAACAGGAAAATAAAGAAGAATTAAAACAATTCATGGAAACCAATGTAAATGAAAACACAACTGTCCAAAATCTTTGGGATGCAGCAAAGGCAGTCCTAAGACGAAAGTACAAGCCTTTCTCAAGAAACAAGAAAGGTCTCAAATACACAACCTAACCCCACACCTAAAGGAGCTGGAGAAAGAACAGCAAATAAAGCCTAAACCCAGAAGGAGAAGAGAAATAATAAAGATCAGAGCAGAAATCAATGAAATAGAAACCAAAAGAACAGTTAGAACAGATCAATGAAACTAGGAGCTGGTTCTTTGAAAGAATTAATAAGATTGATAAACCCCTGACTAGACTTATCAAAAAGGAAACAGAAAGGACCCAAATCAACAAAATCATGAATGAAAGAGGAGAGATCACAACCAACACCAAAGATATACAAACAATTACAAGAACATATTATGAGCAACTATATGCCAGCAAATTAGATAATCTGGAAGAAATGGATGCATTCTTAGAGACGTATAAACTACCAAAACTGAACCAGGAAGAAATAGAAAACCTGAACAGACAATAACCACTAAGGAAATTGAAGCAGTCATGAAATATCTCCCAACAAAAAAGAGCTCAGGGTCAGATGGCTTCCCAGGGGAATTCTACCAAACATTTAAAGAAGATTTAATACCTATTCTTCTAAACTGTTCCAAAAGATAGAAATGGAAGGAAAACTTCCAAACTCATTTTATGAGGGCAGCATTACCTTGACCCTAAAACCAAAGACCCCATTAAAAAGGAGAACTACAGACCAATATCCCTGATGAACATGGATGGAAAAATTCTCACCAAAATACTAGCCAATAGGATCCAACAGTACATTAGAAAGATTATTCACCACAACCAAATGGGATTTATTCCTGGACTACAAGTTTGGTTCAACATCTGCAAATCAGTCAATGGGATACAATACATTAATGAAAGAAAGAACAAGAATCATATGATCCTCTCAATAGATGCAGAAAAAGCATTTGACCAAGTACAGCATCCTTTCTTGATCAAAACTCTTCACAGTGTAGGGATAGAAGGTAAATACCTCAATATCATAAAAGCCATCTATGAAAAGCCCACAGTGACTATCATAGTCAATGGGGAAACCTGAGATCTTTCCCTCTGAGGTCCGGAACACGGCAGGGATGTCCACTATCACCACTGCTATTCAACATAGTAATTGAAGTCCTAGCCACAGCAATCAGACAACAAAAAAAATAAAACGCATCCAAATTGGTGAAGAAGAAGTGAAACTCTCACTTTTTGCAGATGATATGATACTTTATGTGGAAAACCCAAAAGACTCCACCCCAAAACTCCTAGAACTCATATAGGAATTCAGTAAAGTGGCAGGATATAAAATCAATGCACAGAAATCAGTTGCATTTCTATACACCAACAAGACAGAAGAAAGAGAAATTAAGGAATTGATCCCATTTACAATTGCACCAAAAACGATAAGATACCTAAGAAAAATCTAACCAAAGAGGCAAAGAATATGTACTCAGAAAACTGTGGAACACTCATGAAAGAAATTGCGGAAGACACAAAGAAATGGCAAAACGTTCCATGTTCATGGATTGGAAGAACAAATATTGTTAAAATGTCTACGCTACCTAGAGCAATCTACACATTCAATGCAATCCCCATCAAAATACCATCCACTTTTTTCAAAGAAATGGAACAAATAATCCTAAAATTTGTATGGAACCAGAAGAGACCCCGAATAGCCAAAGGAAGGTTGAAAAAGAAAAGCAAAGCTGGCAGCATCACAATTCCGGAGTTCCAGTTCTATTATAAAGCTGTCATCATCAAGACAGTATGGTACTGGCACAAAAACAGACACATAGATCAATGGAACAGAATAGAGAGCCCAGAAATGGACCCTCAACTCTATGGTCAACTAGTCTTCGACAGAGCAGGAAAGAATGTCCAATGGAAAAAAAGACAGTCTCTTCAACAAAGGGTGTTGGGAAAATTGGACAGCCACATGCAGAAAAATGAAACTGGACCATTTCCTTACATCACACACAAAAATAGACTCAAAATGGATGAAAGACCTAAATGTGAGGCAGGAATCCATTAAAATCCTTGAGGAGAACACAGACAGCAACATCTTCCTAGACACATCACCAAAGGCAAGGGAGGCAAGGGCAAAAATGAACTATTGGAACTTCATCAAGATAAAAAGCTTTTGCACAGCAAAGGAAACAGTCAACAAAACCAAAAGACAACCAAAAGAATGGGAGAAGATATTTGCAAATGACATATCAGATAAAGGGCTAGTATCTAAAATCTATGAAGAACTTATCAAACTCAACTCCCAAAGGACGAATAATCCAATCAAGAAATGGTCAGAAGACATGAACAGATATTTCTGCAAGAAGACATCCAAATGGCCAACAGACACATGAAAAAGTGCTCAACATCACTAAGCATCAGGGAAATTCAAATCAAAACCTCAATGAGATACCACCTCACACCAGTCAGAATGGCTAAAATTAACAAGTCAGGAAACAACAGATGTTGGTGAGGATGGGCAGAAAGGGGAATCCTTCTTCACTGTTGGTGGGAATGCAATCTGGTGCAGCCACTCTGAAAAACAGTATGGAGGTTCCTCAGAAAGTTGAAAATAGAGCTTCCCTATGACCCAACAATTGCACTACTGGGTATTTACCCCAAAGATACAAATGTAGGGATCCGAAGTGGTAAATGCACCCCAATGTTTATAGCAGCAATGTCCACAATAGCCAAACTATGGAAAGATCCCAGATGTGCATCAACAGATAAATGGATAAAGAAGTAGTGGTATACATATTCAGTGGAATATTATGCAGCCCTCAACAAAATGAAATCTTGCCATTTGCAACAACGTGGACGGAACCAGAGGGTATTATCCTAAATGAAAGACATCAGTCAGAAAGATAAGTTTATATGATATCATTGATATGAAGAATTTGAGAAACAAGACAGAGGATCATAATCATAGGGGAAGGGAAGGAGAAATGAAACAAGATGAAACCAGACAGGGAGACAAACCATAAGAGACTCTTAATCTCAGGAAA
>NW_027397063.1:16670006-16672820 GCF_003265705.2 Callorhinus ursinus | reverse complement strand
TGTACCCCTGAAACAAATAATACATTATATGTTAATTAAAAAAAATAAACAAAAACAAAAACAAAGTTGCTTGAAGCCTTTCACTTCCCTTTTATTATAACTTCTGTTTCTCTCAACCTCATTTTTTCCAAAAGGCCCAGATGAATGCAGCATTAAGCACAGTTAAGGAAACAAAATATAAATGAAGTACAAATATTTTAATTTATCTAAATTGCCTATAGTGTTACTTCATTCATTTTTCCTGTGAAAACTCCAGCAATACTCTGGAGTATTGAAGTAGCATACTCTGATTAATTAATTTAATTTTTAGTTTATAAATTGAGTGTAGACTAAACCTTGCCAAACTTCTTTACAATCAGTAGGAATTTTTTTCTAAAAGGGTGAATTGGTACATAGATGGAGAAGACACTATTTATTCAACAAATAGTTATTATTTATTATGTGCCAAGTATTTGCTCAACACAGGTTGTATTGGTGGACAAGATGATTGTTATTATCCTCTTAGAAATTTTGTAATCAAGAAAAATGGAAAACTGAACAGGGCCTATAAATAGTTTGAGATAATATCATAGTAGAGTAAATAAGGGGTGTTTTGTGTGTAAATAAGTTAGTCTGATAGGAATGTGAAAAGTTTCCAAAATATGTCTCTAAAACTGTATAATGTGAAGGAGTTTACCTTTTAAGAAAATTTTCTGAAAACAAGTTTATTTCCCTATCTGGGAGATAGTAACAATCACAGGGCATTTCTTTTCTTTCTTTTTTAGTTTAAATTCCAGTTAGTTAACATACAGTGTAATATTAGTTTCAGGTGTAGAATTTAGTGATTCAACACTTCTATACAACACCCGGTGCTCATCACAACAAGTACACTCCTTAATCCCCATCACCTATTTAACCCATCCCACCACCACCACCCCGCTGGGGACCATCAGTTCATTCTCTATAATTAAGAGCCTGTTTCTTGGTTTTCCTCTTTTTTTACCCCCATGTTCATTTGTTTTGTTTCTTAAATTCCACATATGAGTGAAATCCTATGGTATTTGCCTTTCTCTGACTGACTTAGTTCGCTTTGCATAATAATCTGGATCTCTATCCACGTCATTGCAAATGGCAAAATTTCATCCTTTTTGATGGTTCAATAATATTCCATTGCACACATATATATATATATATATACATATATATATATATATATCACCTCTTCTTTATCCATTCATCAGTTGATGGACATTTGGGCTCTTTCCATAATTTGGCTATTGCAGATAAGGCAGCTCTAACCATCAGGATGCATGTATCCCTTTGAATTAGTATTTTTGTATTCTTTGGATAAATACCTACTAGTACAATTGCTGGATCATAGGGTAGCTCTATTTTCAACTTTTTAAAGAACCTCCATACTGTTTTCCAGAGTGGCTGCACCAGCTTGCATTCCCACCAACAATGTAGGAAGGTTCCCCTTTCTCTGCATCCTTGTTAACACATGTTTTTTCTTATGTTGCTAATTGTAGCTATTCTGACATGTGTGAGGTGATATCTCATTTTGGTTTTGATTTGTAGTTCCCTGATGGCAAGTGATGTTGAGCATCTTTTCATGTGTCTGTTGCCATCTGTATAAATGACAGAGCATTTTTTTTTATTTAAAGATTTCTATTTCTTTATCTAACAGAGAGGGAGAGAGAGAGCACAAGTGGGGGGGCGGCAGACTCCCCGCTGAGCAAGGGGCCCAATGTGGGGCTCGATCCCATGACCCTGGGATCATGATCTGAGCCGAAGCCAGACGTTTAATCAGCTGAGACACCCAGGTGCCTCATGACAACATTTTTAAACTTTCTACTGCTTAGAGATTTTTTTCTGTTATGTAAGTAAACAGGTATATAAAAGCTACAGATTTTCTTATTTTATTTGACAACCACCATAATTGATTTTAGAAGTGTTTGTTAATAAGCACAGGAAAGTTTGAGTAAGTCTGGAAGCTTGAACCAATGTGTTCTTTTAAGAAAATAAATTTTGAGAGGGCGGAGCAAGATGGCGGAGGAATAGGAGACCTAGATTTCGCCTGGTCTCAGGAATTCAGCTGAATAGGGATCAAGCCATTCTGAACACCTACGAACTCAACAGGAGATCAAAGAGGAGAGTAGCAACAACTCTCTGAACAGAGAAGCGACCACTTACTGGAAGGTAGGGCGTGCAGAGAAGTGAATCCGAGGCGATATTCGGGAGGATAGACGGCGGGGGAGGGGCCTCCGCCAGCCGCTTCTGGCAAGTGCTAGAGCCCCGGAGCACAAAATCGGACCTTTTAAAAGTCGGCTCCGCTGAGGGACGTCGCTGCAGTGGTTAAGCAGGGGGTGGAATCCTCCCGGGACAGTGTGGTCTCAGGACCCTCGAGGTCACAGAAAGACCGGGGGTGCCTGAGTGCGCCAGAGCTCCCAGGTATCGGAGCGGGGAAGCCGGCTGCAGAGACGGAGCCGAGGATCGGGCTCTCAGCTTGGGGTGGCCATAAACTATGATCCGCGGCCCAGTCGGGCCACTGCTCCTCCAGCAGGGACCCAACAGGCGGCAGATCTGGGGAGACTTCCCTTCCTTCACGGGGAGGAGTGGCGTGGGAGTGCACCGCAGGGATCAGCTGCGTTTGGAGACTCCACACGGGGTCGGGTGCCAGAGATAGCAACGCTCGGTCACAGGCCGGGTGAACACGGACCGTGGCCGGAGACTGGGGAGACGGGAGTGATTGCTTTTCTCTGGGGGCGCACTGAGGAGCGGGGCCCCAAGTTCTCAGCTCCTCCAGGTGGAGATTGGGAGGCCACCATTTTTGCC